>NC_052056.1:28967589-29286339 GCF_903992535.2 Arvicola amphibius | reverse complement strand
AATGATAATAATATGTAGGTTTTTGAGAAATATCACTTACCAGCTATTCTTATCTTCATGAAAAAATGTGTGCCATGGTTCCCTACACCCTGAATGTAGTGTTAAAATACTATGAGACATATTTATTATTTTATAGATGAAGGTCAGTAGTATAAACAAGAAGTACTTTAAGAACATTTCTTGCCTTTTTAGCTAATATCAAATGTGGAATTAATTTTAAAAAGATGTTATTTTATATTATTTTCCAAACTGGAATTTATACTTATTTTTTCTTCTATAGTATAACTATGTATTTTTTTTTAATTTCCCATTACTCTAAAATAAGCAAAAGCAAAAATTAACAAATAATATACTTCTAGTTTGACCTTACAGTCATTTAACAGCAAGCCTTCTCTTAGATTAGTCCTGAATCTCGTTGATTCCTGCTTAGGTACCATAGCATCTTTTCTTGAGTGAACATGGAGTTTGGAGTGAAAGGATCAGGAGAGCTCAACACTCCACAAAGAACTCCACTCAACAAAGAATGCAAAAATTGGAAGAAATGATGCAATCATACTTTAAAAAATATTTATTTTAGCTCACATTGTCAAAAGTGTTCCAGTTTGTCAACTTTTCTCTGTGACTTTGAGTCTATATGACAGAATATCATGTTTGTGATGGTCATGGGTAACCACATAATGGTGACTGAGACAAACAAACAAACAAACAAACACACAGAAGAGAGGAGCAATGTCCACCTCCATCTTTAAGGGCTTCCTTCCTTACTTCTACTCTTTTCCTTGGTCTCATATTCTAAAGGTGCATGAGATACCTGTGATTCCATATAGTGACTAATACTCCATACAATGGCTCTGGAGAAGCATTTGATACCTAGCCATAATATCTCCTGAGTAACCCTTTCTCCAATATTCTTACTAGTCCTTGTAAATAAATCTCATTGCATCTTTGTGACATTGTTTTAGCGCTGTTAAATTATTTTTAATGGATAATTTATCACTAATCACTAGGCTTCCCCCCAAATTATCATCATTAAATCCAATGGTGAATTCTTCATTTTCATTTATTGCACACCAAAGAGAGCATTTTACTTAATGGAGGATCATTTGCCCTTTCTTTGTTTGCTTTACAGTTCTTTTCTGTCTTTGCTAGCATTTTCTCATCTGCTAACTTCATGGTATACCTAATAACTTAATCATGAGCTCTTTTGTCTTTTCAAAAAAGCTCATGCTCTGCTTATTCATTTGAAGACCTTTTTATTCTTGTTGTTGTGGGATATAAATTGCTTTCATGTAGAATTTGTGGAATTTCCATATTTTATCATAAACTGACAAAAATGTATAGGTCAATAGTTCAATATAAAGTCACCAATTTAAAAAATACATTAGCCACCCTACTAATACTAAGGGTATTTAATAAGAGAAAACATAAAAAGTATTTCATTATTATAAAGTCTTCTATAATGAGTCTTTGACAGGAACACAGTTCAGAGGTCACATTTTGTTCAACACCGAGTCCCAGGCTCTTATCTCAGTAATTATGCCCCATTTATTTCTGCTCGGATATCCATTAAATGTTTAAGGGTATTTTCATGCATTCTTTTCCACCAATATAAATCTGTAAAGCAAACAGCATTGATAATATTATCTCTATTTTACAGATGACTGAAGAGGAGTAAATAAAAGATCAAATATTAGAAGCTAGGCAGAATAATGTTCTTCATAGCTAATAACAAGGTGCTTCATTAGTAAGAAGTATATTATGATACCTTGGAAAATTATTGCCCCTAAAATATTTAACCATTGCCATGTCAAATTTAAGGTATAAATTAGCACTTATTTTTAGTGTGCTTCAAATTTTGAGCTTATAAAATTTTTTTTTCAATTTGTTGCTAAAATCTCCAACTAACTCCTGCAGACAGATCACTGTGTCCTCCTCATCATAGACTATTCCTGTTTGGAAACCTACAAACCAAACAAAGCATGGGTTTTTAATGACAATCTTTCTGAACTCCCATACAATAGCTGCAGCTTAAGGGCTACAAGTTTTACTAAATAAGCATAATATTCTTTTATTAGCATAATAGTATTACATAAACTGGCTGAAATTGAATAGAAGCAGACCATGTCTTTTAAGTTGAGACCTGTTTAGACTACATCAAAAAGTTTCATAATTATTTGTTTATGGTTCACAGGAGACTATAAAGTACATATGCTTAAACTAACTTATAATTGCCATACAAAGTTGTGCTCTAGTTTGTGTCAAAATCATTTTCTTCATCCACCTTACAGAGAAGCTCACAGCTGATTTTATATTCAAGAAGACAGAAAGGATGAGGAATTACAGCTCCATTAACTTCTGTAAAATGTAATGTTGTTTTAGACTTGCAAATGGAATGACTACCTGGAGGGCTCTATCTTTCAGGAGCCAGACTAATTTGTATTGAGCAACATGAACAGTACAGTTACACAACAGAAATAAATGAGAAACACCAGAAAAGAAGTACATGTCAACATCTCAACACAGCAAGAAATTAAAACAAACTAAACTGAATGAAGCTGCACTTTAGAATCAACTAGATTTGTCTATTTTTTGCCCATTTAGCCACCTAAGATTAATTTTTCATGTGTATACTCTTTTGATGCTCTTAGCTTGGCATTTCATGTTATCTGTGTTTGAAGTGTATCTAGAAAATTTATCATTTAATTGTAAAATTACCTTATTAATTTTCCAATATAATTATCATAAAGTAAATGAATGAGACATGTAGAAAACAGAATAAAACTAGAATTATAAATAAGAAATATAGTGGAGAGTTAGAGAGAAGGCTGTTAAGAGGACTTGCTATTTTACCAGAGGACCACAATTTGATTCTGAGCAGTCACAGAGTAACTCAAAAATACATATAATTCCAAGCCGGGCGGTGGTGGCGCACGCCTTTAATCCCAGCACTCGGGAGGCAGAGGCAGGCGGATCTCTGAGTTCGAGGCCAGCCTGGTCTACAAGAGCTAGTTCCAGGACATGCTCTAGACACTTCAGGGAAACCCTGTCTCGAAAAACAGGAGCCTGCAAGATGCCATGGAACCCTTCAGAAATCTTAACGCCTGTCTACAAATATAAGTAGAAAGACTTTAATAAGTTTGAAAGTTGTTTCAAAATAACTCCTTTCTCACACGTGTAAAGCACTGAGAAAATACAGATGTGCCAAGAAGGGAATAAGTATTCCTGATTCTCTGTTACGAAAAAGGCGCATTTTGTTGTATTTATTGCATTTTAAAGTGTTTTAATTTTAGGGTTAAAACCAATCAGATATTTGTTTGTTTGAGACAGTTTCATCCCAGAAGCCATGGCTAGCTTTCAACTCACAGTTCTCTGCCTCAGCCTCTTAAGCATTCACATTGCAGGGGTGCCTGGCTTAATTTGAGTTTTTTGAATGGTTCAAGATAAAAATGATATTAAAAAAAACTTTTTGAGAAAAAAAAATACATATAATTCCAGTTTCAGGGGCTCTGAAATCATCTTCTCTTTTTCTGGGCATCAGGTATGCATGTGGTGCACAGAAATTCATGTAGGCAAAGCACCCATGCACACAGAAGCAAACTTTCAAATTAATAACAACAACAAATGTACATTAAAAATATGTTCTTTGCAACCGTTCCATTTAAAGAGTTGTGCTAATCAATCCATCCTCACTCTGAGCTCTACTCCTACCTGGGTAAATCTAGACCTACATTTATACTAAATAATATTTAGGAAAAGTGAAGTGAGAATTAACATTGTCTCATTAGAATTTTTTGCAGATTAGAACTTGACATCTATAGTTAGCTTGTCTTGTTTGACATCTTTGTTCTGTCTAAATCTTTTGCAACCTTAAGCAATTATTTTAAGTCTTTGTTCTTATTTTTAACATTGATGTAGGAGTTTTTCTATCTATCTGCTGTTTCATTGGTTAATTAATAAAGAAACTGCTTGGCCTGATAGCTTAGAACATAGGTGGGTGGAGTAGACAGAACAGAATGCTGGGAAGAAGGGAAGTGAGGCAGATGCCTCCGGCAATCATCATGCCTCTCCTCTCTGGGTCAGATGCAATGGAGCCAGCCGCCAGGTCAGACATGCTGAATCCTTCCCGGTAAGACACCACTCATGGTGTTACACAGATTATTAGATATGGGTTAGTCAAGATGTGAGTAATAGGCTGAAACTAATGGGCCAGGCAGTGTTTAAATGAATACAGTTTGTGTGTTGTTATTTCAGGGCATAAGCTAGCCAGTCGGATCAGAGCCGGGTGGAGAGAAGTGGCCAGCAGCTCCTTCGACAAAACAATTTAAAAGAAGAGAAAGAATCCACCTATCTCAGAGTACTTTGGGAGGTTTGACTGAGAAAACAATGACAAAATGTTTTGTGCAAGATCCATACTATGATCCAAGAAGGATTAGTTTTCTTAAATTATTATTTTCAGATGTTTAATTGATAGCATAATATTTAGTATCAAATTATATACTCATAAAACTCATTTCCCCATTGTGTATGGTACTTTCTTTAATAAATATCTTAGAGCAGTAAGATTACCTGGGATGTACATAAGGAAAATTGTCTTGTAGAAAGACACACTTCAATATCTTCACCTGGAGTCCTTGGTGGTTGTAAATCACAGTAAGATAAGATGTTTTACCATTCTATTCCATGTGCTTACCTACTTCATTTGCTTCTATAGCTCAGCCTTTTACAGGGTAAATAAACACAAGCTTCAAAAGTTGTTTATTGATTAGTTACTTTGGTGAAGGTTTTGAAACTGTATGAGTTCTTTTAATTTAAAATTAAGCATGGATTTATAGAAGCACTTAAATTTTGTTTTGCCTTAAATTTTTCAATTGTCCTTTCACTGATAATGAAAAACAAGTTAATTTTATATATTAAGTGTCATATCAATTATTTAATAATAACTTTATTAATACTCATTTTTTTCTTTGATTTGAGTTAAAATTAATTTTACCTGTGATATTTATACAATTTAGTTTTAGATATAAAAATAAGAAAAATAGGCTGCTTAATAGTGGTTTATTGACATTATATGTTCAGGAGTCATCTCAGTTTATAATGATTATAACATTATGAGTGTTATTGTAACAATGAAATTCAACTGATACTCAAAAATATTTTAAGCATGTCTTCAACTGTTTGATATATGTTTGTTCCCATTAGAGATGCCATTTGAAAAGTGATAGTAATATAACAAATAAATAAAATTTATTGAGAGGTTGTATAGCTTTCCATATTAATCTCTTTCAGTAGGTAGACCAATCTAATTTTGAAACTGACTATAGTGAAAAGTTTGAAGAATTACCAAGTCATCACATATTGCTAAAACAGGGTTCAACCCATGTCTGTCTTGAAAATAAAAGTCTTAACCTGCATAATCTCCTTACAACACAAAATAAAATAATTGTGTTCCACCTAAGGCAAACCATGGGAGTTCCAAAACAATGTTTCAACCTTAAAGTCTTATGTCACCTTATGTTTAACTTAAATATTATATTTGATTGCATATCATATTCAAATACACATTCAGAGACTAAGATTATCAAATTATCTTAAGTATTCCAAAATTAAGCAAATTTAAATATAGTTGCCACTTTCCGTTTCAAACTATATATTATATATATATATTAATATATATATTAATTCAAGTAGTTGAGAACTCTGCTGTATCTCTTAATTCTTTTGGAAAGTCAGAATAATTATGCTAATTTTCATCTGAGAATTTTATAATGATAATATGATTCTAAGAGTTATGGCATCTGCTTTGAAAGCAATAACTAAATACTATTGAGCTAGAAATGGCATAAAATCTTTTCTATTTTTGCCAAAGTTTGAATAGAAAAAAAGAAATGAAAATTGGAGAGTAAAATACTTTCCTAAATTCAGATTATTAAAATTATAAAAATTATGAAAAAATATTAATTTAAGATAAATTTACTCTAATTTGTATAACTCAATAATAAGATTAAAATTATGTTACACAAATTTATTTTGAGAATTCTCTAGAATGCTCTTTCTTTATCTTCCTAAGTGCCTAAGCATTGATGATCCTATTTAAAGTTCAGTATGATATACAGATGCAGGGTAGACTGTACTGGGTTGAGAATTAAGCAGGAAACTAGTTAAAAACAACTCCAGGCAAGCTCAGAGGGAATTCACATTCTCTGAAGACGAGAGATTCACATAAAAGCTACTGTGGGGACAGAATCGGGACAATTTGATAACTAAGTGCCTATAAGTGCCATGAGGGCTGTAGGGGAGGGGAAGTGAAATGCGTTTTAAGACGCTGTTGCTATAAGAAAGAAGCTGTGGTGAATTCAATTTTGCAGGATAAAATAAAAAAATAGTTTTTAATATTATAATGGATATATTCTACAAGAAGATAGTGACAAGTACTAGACCAGAGACTATTAATGTAAGAAACTTTAAAGACGGTGATTATATTAATTAACACTCATGGATAAAAACAAGAGAAATGTTTCTAGAAAACTTAAATAGACAAGTCATGTCACCATCTGCAAAACAGGAAGAAAATACAGCTTCAGAAATGCATTAGTAGGATCCAGGATGTAATGTCGTTAGTGTTTTCTCAGCCTCAGACATCGAAACTTCCTGCTTCAATAGTTTGTGTTTTCTTAGACTTTTCTCATTTAATGAGCACAAAACATTATGATTGTGAATAGCAAAGAGAATTGAGCACTGAGGCTCAATGTTTCATATTGTCTGCTGTTTGTCTCTTTGCTTCTGTTCAGTTTTTCTTCTCTCTCTCTCTCTCTCCTCTCTCTCTCTCTCTCTCTCTCTCTCTCTCTCTCTCTCTCTCTCTCTCTCTCTCTCTTTCCTCTCTCTCTGCATGTGTGTATATTCATGTGTGTATTCTAGTTTGAATATGTATGTGTTAGTGTTCTTGTTTACATATATAATCATATGTGTTCAGGTGTGTGTTTGTGCACACATAGCTTTGTGTGGTTTTCCACAGGCATGTCTATCTTTTTGGAGCAATTCTGTCAGATATCTTCATTTAATGTCCATCTTTCTTTTTTATTTCTTATAGTTTAATTATTATAATAATAAACTTTCAGGAACAGCACAGAACATGAACAAAATTGAAAAGCATGCTCTTGCATGTAGTAGATCTATGCTTCCTGAGGGTAGCTATTGGTGCTTTGCAGACAGGCAGCCAGGGAGGCCCTGTCTAGTTGGCATTTTTGAAGATACCACCTTGTGTGCCATCTTTGCAAAATGTGTGACACTAGCTTGCCACATACACCAGAGAGTGCTCAAGAGTCCACAATTTTGAGGGGAAACATTAAATTCTCAAATATTTTCTCTCTTCTTCCTGTCATCAGTGGTTCTCAATGTTAGATATTTTCTCGCAGGGTAAAAACATACCTAAGTATATGATTGTGAGTGGAAAAATAAGGGATGGAGGTCAGGTACTGGCAGATTTTTCATTTACATTTGTGTGTGAATGCATGTAAAACATTAATGTCAGCAAAATGTATATCACTGTGATATAATGTAAATCACTGAGATTTAATTGATTCTAAAAGTGCAATTTTGCCATTTAAACTTCTTGTTCATGCATAGAATGGGCATAGGACAAAGTGCAGCAAGATTCCATTCGGACTTGTAGAGAGGGGAGATAAGGAAGGAGGGGCAAGAATCACTGAACAGAGCACAGAAGCTTGCCTGGCTTATAGAACTCCAGCTACTGTAGAGTACGACCTATAGCGGTGTTTCTCGGTCATGTGTTTACTTTCTTACATTTAAGTTCTCTATCTTTTGTCCTACAGCTTTACTCACTTTTGAGAATTATTAAGTCAGTAAATACTTGATTAGTACAACAGGGTTTTTTCAAATTTATTTTTCTGAGTACCCAGACAAACATGCAGTGTGTAGTTAAAAATGACCTCTTTCTTGATTATAATGCACTGTTCTCATGCCTGATTCTGTAACTTTAGTTACCCTAAACTTCAGGTTATGTGCACTTCCTTTCCATCCTCAAGAACCATTTCATGTTCTACACCATTCACGAGCACCTCCAATCATAACATAACCTCTTTATACTTACATGCTACTCTCCACAATTAATAGTTACTATAAATTGTTCTAATTGCTCCTTGTTAAAACCACACTTTGTAACCTTTTATTATAAAATGCATTATGTTTAAAAGTTTATGAGCATTAACTCATTATCAAGCGTAACTTTTATTGGACTGTGAATATGTTTGTTGTTAATATTCACCAACCACTCTGAAAATCATGTGACTATGCCAGAAGCCACATCCAATGGGACAGGAAGCAGGCTAAGGGTTTAGGAGACAGGCTTCAATAGATTGCCTCTCATCTCTATATCCATAGGGCTGTATAAACAATTCTGTCTTTAGAACAATTGTAAAGATTTCTTGACCTTAGAGATAGGAAGCAGCAATTATGGTAGTAATCCTGATAATTAAACTACAGCACTAGAACCCGAGCCCAAAGTTTAAGCAAGCTAGCTTAACTTATTTAAGAAAATAAAGGGTTTTCATTAATTTGTTTTGTTTTGTTTGTTGTTGTGTGTACTTGAAGTTGAATGAAAGGCCTGTGCTTCTAGGAAATCATCCTGGCACTGAGCTATATGCCAGCCCTTACAGCATTTTAGATATCATTAATAACTCTGGGAAATATTGAAGTGAAAAGTATGAATTTTATATTTATCACACATCATATATATATTTGGGTTCTTTTAAACTCATTAATTATTGAAAACATTAGGGCAAATTTTTGTTCTTTCAAGGAGACATCTTTGGCATTGACAAAATGCATGAAACCCATGACATCATATTTAATATATCTTTTAGAGAAAAACTAAATTTACACATAAAATGAAAGAACATCAATAAAGAGAATCTCAGAGTGAAAACTACTTAATTTTTAGAACATTTGATTTTAAGTAATTCTATGAAGGCTCACACTATTTTCTATTAACGTTATTTATATGGTATAGTTCATCTAGTTCTCAATTTTATGAAGAAAGCAAAAAGTCATCTAATCAAAGCACTTCAATTCATAAAATAATGTGCAGAAAAGTTACACTACAACAACCATGGAAATATGGACATGCATCTCAAACTGAATCTTTAAATAATGTATTCATGTTTGTAGAAATTTATAAAAAAGACACAGAGCAAAAGAATGCTGTTACCAATAGAAGTGATTTCATCATTAAAGAGACAATAGGAGACTGAGCAGAAATAGAAGCATCACACGTCATGCAGAAAGGAATAAGGCTCACCTTTGACTTTACTTTTTGAAGCAGCCGCTGATACCAAGGAAAGGATGCACAAGAAGAAGAAAGAGACACATTAGATGTGAGACAGATCTCAGGTAGAAAAGCAGAGATTATCTTATTGTTAGTCAAAGTTGTGAAAGTCCAAAACATATACTATGAAAAAGAAATTTGATTGTTATATATTGTTAGTAAAAGATTAAAATTCTTAAATAATTTTAATAAAGAAGTTGAGAGGAAATCCCAAGCAAGTCACTGAATTCTTTTAAAGAAACAATTATCTTTCTTTCTTTACCTTTCTTAATTCATATTTAATTAATAATCATTTAAAGGATATTTATAAATGGCTTAAGTGTATTTAATACTATTTAAAAAACAAACACATAACCTGTAGAGGGAAATTCATAAGAGTGTGTAATTTGAGTACCCTTTTTTCACCAATCATATACTCAACATATTCTGGAAACTTTTTGGTATTCATTCATCTATTGTAGGTTCAAAAACTTGAAATTACACAGCTTTAATTACCAAATTAAGTACCCATGCTGCAAGAACACCCTATTATTATTTTATACTGAATATATGTGGCTTCTAGAACTTAAATTTGCAATAGACAGAGACAACTACATCAAACCACAACTAGTCAAAATTTTGAGAAAAAAAGATTATAGTCTGTTCAACCTGAGTTGTTAATTCTACAGAACAATCACATTAGTTCAGGGAACATTTCAGAACAGAAAGATTTTAAGACTCAGAATATGAGGATATCTTCATAAATGCACAGATAATTCAGCAATATGGTTGCATAAACACAACCTGAGCAATTATAACAAAAACAGACATGCTAAATTGGAAAGGGGAAACCTCATGGTGTTTGTCTTAGTTTAGGGTTTATTGGTATGAAGACACCATGATCATGGCAACTCTTCCAAAGGAAAACATTTAACTGGGCCTGGCTTACAGTTCAAAAATTTGGTCCATTATTGTAATGGTAGGAAGCTTAGATATGGTTCTGGAGAGGTAGCTGAAATTTCTACATTCAAATTCACCAGCGATAGCAAGAGTCAGTGAGTAAGTAGTCTGGCTTGTGCTTCTGAAACCTTAAAGCCTGTTGCCCAGTGACACTTCCTCCAAAAAGACAAGTCTAACATTGATACTTCCTATGAATCTATGGGGGGGGGGGGCATTTTTATTCAGACTACCACAGGAGTCAAGAAAGTCTGGCATATAAAGTTGAGGCAGGATCAATCCCTTCTCCTGTATAAATACAGAGTGGGGGGATGGGTGGAGGGGAGGGGAGGGAAGGGGGAGGAGGAGGGGAGGAGATGGAAATTTTTAATAAAAAATGAGGGGAAAATATATGTTCTCGGTTCTCATGTAAAGGATGAGAACAGAATGAATGGCCACAGTTAGCATCCACGGGGTGAAGTGAGCAACCATTCAGTGAGGAGAAAAAATACATAAAGAATGCTTTGTTCATAATTACCCAAGATTTTCCAACATGAGCAGGGAAAGAGAAAGTCTAAGAATATTAAGAACCAAGAGGAAAAAAATCTTTATTCTGAGAGTTCTCTTTCAGTGACCCGAAACCCCCTGGGTCAAGAGGTAATCTAGGCACAGAGATGCTAGCCTCTGAAGCCACAGGGTTTTAACTGAGGACACAGAGAAGGATTTCTCAGCATCAGGTCAGCATCTCAGAAGTACCAAGTGGCAGCGTGGATGCCTACATCCTCAGGCCCAGAGAATGGGTATAGAGATTATAGCTACCCAGTTTTCTGGGGAATTCATTACACTGAATGTATAATGAATGACACACTGAGACTGAACTGCCTGCTAAGGGTGACGGGGGAAACTGCCTAGATCTTCTTCTTACTCTGACCTTCGGGCTTGCCCACAACAGTCACCCCTAAAACTCAGCTGCCTTCTAGTACAGGCAAGCCTGTATGCAGAATGCATTCTTGTTTTCGTTTTGTGTGGGGGAAAATCCATTTGTTTCCTACTTCTATACATGCATATAAGTAAATGAAATGGTTTTATAAAGAATCCTTACTTTAGGACAAGAGAGATGGCTGACTCAATAGGTCAATGTTGCTTCTGGCAACCCTGGCAACCTGAATTCCATCCCTAAGACCCACATGGTAGAAGGAGAGAACACACAAACACGGTAAGTAAATTAAAATTAAAAACAAAAAGCAAAGAAAAAAAAGACAGCAAGGTATCCCAATTTAGGGTATGGGCTCCAACATATCACCTCATGAAATCGGGATAAATCCTGGTCCCACTGCCAGTGGCCCCACAGACTGCTCAAGCCCCAGAACTGTCACCCACATTCAGAGGGCCTAGTTAAGTCCTATCCAGGAGGTATGTTCTAAATGGAGTAAAAGTGGCCTAATTGGAGGAAGTATCTCACAGCTGGTGTTCCTTGAGTTTTCAAATGCTCAATCCAGGCCCAGTGTCACAGTGCTCTTCTTGAAGCCTATTGATCTAGATGTAGAACATCCTACTGTCTCTCCAGCAGTATGTCTGTTGCCTGACTTGCCGTGGTCATGGTGTCTCTTCACAGCAATAAAAACCCAAACTAAAGCAAACTCATCTGGGCAGTCGGTTGTCTTCATAACTGAGAAACCTAGAAATTCCATTACTTTAGTTGATGAGATGTAAATAAGAAATGGGTGCTCAAAAAGGAGGGAAGCATTTTTGCTGCCTATTAGCGTTGAAGGACGTACCCCATACTCTAACTGGAAATACAAGTCTTCAGTTCAATTCACAGACCTTCCCTGAGTATTAAGTTTTACATCTACTACAAAGGAGAGGCTATGGCAAAGAATGATTTATTCTTTGGTCATCATGGCATTCAGACCCAAAGAATAATCTCAAGGAAGTTTAGCTAAGTATAAGTTCATAGTACTTTTATGTTAAACACAATCATGCAATATGAAGCATTATGAACGGATCCTTAAGAAACACAGGGACATTTTGCTTTCTTAGGATATTATCTAGGGCTGTTTTCATGTACCTACAGAAAAGAAGTAGTAAAGACACAATCTTAAATTCATAGGATGGAAACTCAGGGACTTTTTAGCATTTCTTAATATTTATTTTCTACAACAACCTGGGTTTCAACTCATTGATGGAATTTTAGTGTATTTTAGAATTATGGTAACTGAAGATATTTTTATCTTATAGATTCTTTTATATTGCATTTAAGAATAAACTCTTGTTATTTTATTTCATGTAAAGTTTTGCCCAAATATCAAAGGATACATTCCAATATATCAATATGTTGATTTGTTTATGAGAAGATAATTTTTACTTAGAAATCAAATTATCACTTGGGAACAAATTCAAATAAAAAAGATGCCCCAAACTCATAAATTATCGAGAAAATAATTAATATCTACCATGTAACAGCAACAGTCAGTTTTTCATAAGAAATAATTGTACTCAAATTAAGAAAATAAACTTTATAATAAACAAACATTCATAATTGTTGGTAGAATTAAATGAGCTACATTTCTCATTACATAAAGGCAGAGAGGATTTAATTCTTAGGTTCTTGGGAAACTACAAAAATAAAATAGAAAGGAAAACAAATGCCTGTTTCTACGGGTGTTCAGGCAGCTAATACTAGACCAGCCTGGTTAGTATAATTGGAAAGAGGCCAGGCTACCAGGCTTGTTAGCCCAATTATAATTCTCCACATTTTCAATAAAAGAGGCCAAGATGACAGCAATACTGTCATAAATGTCATGTTCAATACTCGTAAGATTTTCCACTGTCAGCACAGTCCAATTATAAGTCAATTGTAAAGTGCACGCTGTACACCACCCAAAAGAGACCGAAAATTACCTTAAAATGTAATTTTAGTTGTGCATAGTTAAAATGAAAAGAGAGAATTAAAGGTGTTTTGACGAGGGAAAAGTTTTAGATATGCCACAAAAGTCCATCACTTTTATAACAAAGTACTAAGTTATAACTATACCATTGCTACTGTTCATAGTGGTTTTCATATTAGTAGTTAGTATATTTATAAATTAAAGTTATGAGAATAAATATAATTTTAAAAATAATATAAAACTTGTTTTCTGCAAGAATCCAGAAAAATAATTAAGAGTGGTAATAATAATTACTAAAGCTATGACCTCCAAAATACAATATAATAATCAAAAGGAAATATGAACTCACTTTGTTATCAATTTGGTTTATTATTCCTATTGAAAGAGGCATTTGGCTAGTTTTTTATCTAATAATTCTTTAAGGAATGATGTTTCTTATACATCACTGAAATGATATTTCAGGAACTATTAATATGCTTGGAAGGAAAGAGTAGAGAGGTTAGCAAGCTTTGCGATTTTATATTTGTAATCCATAACTGTAATGCATTCTTTCAATTATTGTGTTACTAGCAATATATGGATAATACTAATTATTTTATTGATGCATTGAGAGGACCTGCTCAAGTTATCAAGATACCATTTAATACATTGAAATAGTATTACTCATGTTCATCCAGAGCTGTTGCTAAATAAATATAGATCCTTCTACTCTTAGCTAATGAGAGTGCTATTGAAGTGTTTTGATAGGTTTTTATCTTGCATTTTAAATTCTTCCTTCCATTTTTAAATTAATATATATTGAGCACCATTTCTTTAAAAATACAAACATCAAATTTAGATAAAATATATAAAATATAAAATCAATGTAAAAAGAGAAAAAGGAGTGAGAATAGAAGACCCACTATTCCTTCTCACAGGACAGTAGAATTAATTTTTATTTGATTATGTGTCAAAATAATCGAACCTGGTATTAGGATTTGGTGAGAAATAGCCAGGGCAGGGAAGCTGTAGCACATTCAAGAGCTTAGGTGTGCTCTAGAGAAATGGTTTTCTTGGAATGAGATCTGTTTCTGGTTCTGCCTTTGCTCTGTTGCCTGGTTATAGCAATGATGTGGTCAGCATTATCTACCTCCTTCTGCACAGGCCAGACTGAAAGTAGCATGCTTGCTTAGACTGCTCTCTAAAGCATAAGTCATTATGCTCATCCCTTATGCTGTGTCTCTCATGCTACAGTGACAAGTAGATTTGAATGCATTGAAGCTTCTAGATTCAACTTCTGATATTTAATAAAACAAAAGGCAGAAAACATGCCAACTCAATACAAACACTGAAAAATTGAACACTTTTTTTTTGGCAGTTGATCTGTTTGTTCAATGCATGCATAGGACAATGCCAATGTGAGTGTTGCTTAGAAGGAGAATTTAAGTGTTCCTGAATTAATTTAAAGAGCCCCTTATTTAATGTCAAGTGCTATACACAAACACACGTATACACACATATGCACGCAGATATGATTTCCGTGAACTCTTATTGAACACTGTATATTTTATTATGATAATATTTAAGTGGAATAAAAGTATTGTTAGTAGTTTAAAAAGTTATTTTGGAAAATTTTTATTAATAATTATCTTCCATTTGTGTTTTATTTAAAAACAATCTTTACATGTGAGAAGATGATTATATTTCCATTATTTTGGAGTATTTCTGATAATAGAAATAGAAAAATATTTAAATATACCAATAAAAACCAGGCATTTCTTTTTAAATATTGTTATTTACTACTAGTACAATACTTTTGACTAACATCATGGTGCAAATTGCCAGCCTTGAAAAATGTATCAGTTACCTGTTCATGGACTGAGTTCAGTTTATAAGTTTCTCCATGACCTGCAGTAAGCAGGAGCTTAGCAGGTGACATTAAAATACTTCTGATTTATTTATTATTTCAAAAACAAGACATGTTAGTAGTTTCCACTCAAAAGTAATTATTTTCATTCTAGAAAGATAGAGCATAATATGATTTAAGCTATAAGTACACCACATAGCTATATTGGTATTTGTGTAATATATATGATTATTTCTTTTTCATATTGCTCATTTTATATGTGTTAATAAATATATCACCCAAAAGGCTTGTGACTTTTGTCCTTGTACTTGTTCAGAAAAGTTTTCAAGTCTAATCAGATTTTGAATTCAAACCTTCAATTTTTTAGTCACATCTTAACCTAAAAGGCTTAGAAATAGCAATTGATTCTCTGTAAAGAAGTTATCTAATGGTTGGGCCGTCATTATTGCATTGCTAAATAAAATGTCTCTTATAGTTCTACATCTACCTCTTAAAATTTGATTTTATGCTTTTACCTTAATCATCAATGACTAAGTTTGAATAAACGTATGTGTGTGTGTGTGTGTATATTTGAAGTACACAAAAATTGCTAGACGGAAGAAATGGTTATAAACTTATTTATAAATAAGAATAACTCGCAAAATTAGTGAGCATACTCAAAATTTTCAGTCTATATATTATATATTTGATATATAATTTCCATATTGCAATTGAATTGCTAAATTAATTTTAATTTTCCTGATTTTTTATTTTGAAGATTAGAAATTTATTCACACGAGAGGTAAATGACTTTTTGTTTATTTTAGCAGTTGTAAACAGATTTGAATGCTTTTTAAAGGCTTTTGGAACACTTTGAGCTTATTGAAAACATGAGTAGAAATACCTAGAAGAAAATAGAGAGATTGTCTATGTGTTTCTTTACTCTACGTTTGTGTTACTTTCTGGATCAACATCATCATTTTAGAATTTAACATTTCTTGTCACCTATGAACACAAGTTTGCACATGAGTAACAACAAAGCCCATAGTTTAAGCTACAGTTCTCTTGGTTTTTCACTTTGATTATGGAGAGTTGGTAATGATAGGTAATGTTTTAGTCTAAATGCGGCTAAGCATGCTTTATGCTCATAAAGTTTTCTAGTTATGAGATACAACTGATAGTGGGTATTCATTTGTAAGTTCCAATTTAAACTCAAATAAGAAGGTGACAGATAAAGAAGCATATAATACAAATATCCCCATTATGAGTTTTTACGCATTTCTAAGATATAGATTGCCTATTTCATCACTGTGCACAGATGAGTTTTTTAGAGTTTGCACTATAATATTGATAACTTAGTTTTTCTAGGAAAAACTAATTTCTGGAATCTGTTTTAGTAGTGTGAATGATTTTCAATTCGAGAACTAGAGGGTTTCGTGATAAATGTGTAAAGCAAACTGCAAGTGTTTGACAATCACTATTATGGGTGTGTGGATTGTCTAGGTGAAGCTCACATTGGAGCTTACAGCATCAGTGCAAGGAAGTTGTGAGAAAAGTTGGGGCAAAAAAGAGAAACGCTTCTATGAAAATACAGATAATAGAATAATGGAATAACTTATTTCCATGGTACATTATTGAGAAAAGTATCAGATTTTGAGAAAATATAACTAGATTGGGTGGGATATGGAACTGAGGATCATGTACTGACTGGGCCAGTTCTGTTTAGGTAAATAATCATGCAAGAAACATAAAGTCAATGTTCCCTGACTTCTAATTACTAGATAATGAGTTAAATCTAGAGAAATGGAGCAAATGAGGTACATGGTTAAGAATAAATTAAAGGACTCTGTTTAATCTGCCTCTCTCTGTTTCAGGTCACCCATTTAAACTCCAGAACATCAAAAGGGAATCAGTTTAGCAGGCAAGGTCAAATTCCTCCATACATAAGCACATATTCAACTCTTTCCCTTGCCCTCTGGCAGTTTTCCCCAAGGAAGAGCCTGAGCAAGATGAAAGGTGACATCCAGACTATTGTACAACAGCTACAGCTACTCGGTCGAGTTCTCCACTGTCATGTTTCTAATCTCTTTGCCATTTACACTTCAGTTAGGGTCATGGTCCTGTGAAACTGAGTCTATATATTATATATTTGATATATAATTTCCATATTGCAATTGAATTGCTAAATTAATTTTAATTTTCCTGATTTTTTATTTTGAAGATTAGAAATTTATTCACACGAGAGGTAAATGACTTTTTGTTTATATTAGCAGTTGTAAACAGATTTGAATGCTTTTTAAAGGATTTTTGAACACTTTGAGCTTATTGAAAACATGAGTAGAAATACCTAGAAGAAAATAGAGGATTTTCATCTCTGGAACTGTACAAATCATTTGTAATAAAAGCAATACAAAAACAATTATGAACACAAAGCAATCATGATTTCCTCATGAGGACAAATATCACAAATTGTATGTTTATATTATATTCAGATAATTTTAAATCCAAGTTAAAATGATATTTGGAAATAACTTTTTCATTAGAAAGGGGACTCGGCATTATTTGTTCAATACAAATAAATTATACAAAGGCAAATTGTGTATTCTCATATTCTCAGGACCTCTTACTGCAATACACCTGGGAGAAGGTTAAATCTTGCTGCTCTGTGAGTAACACAGGTGCTTGTTTCAGCTAATAAAACCATTATATCCATTTTATATACTACATACTACATGCAGAACTTAAGTTTACCATTTAGACGATTGCCTAAATAAGTCTGATAAACAAAAAAATTCACATTCTTTCTCATCTTTTTTGTAAAGAGCTATTCATTTATTTACCTATTTTATGGGCATTGGTCTTTGCCTGCATGTGATGGACTCAGATCTTGGAGTTACAGACAGTTGTGAGCTGCCATGTGGGTGCTGGGAATTGAACCTCTGTCCTTGGAAAAAGCAGTCAATGCAGTGCTCTTAGCCACTGAGTCATCTCTCCAGCCCCCAAAATTCATAAAATACATAAAAATAAAGACTATAATTCATTATTAAGAGTTTATTTTACTTTTTAGTGTTGTTGCTAGTATTAAGCTGTTCCATCCTATTTTGAGGTTGAGACTGTGAATAGAATATTAATAATATGTTTTGTTCCACTCTCTCAGGCTGTTACATGATAATCACTTTGCATAATCTAGAACCTGCATTCAAATGATAACAGGGCTAGAATAAATAATGACTTCATCAGTAAACAGAAAGCAAATTCTTAAACGAGTTTTCTTCTAGATAATTTTCATATCCTATAATGTATAAGGTTAATACTAACAATTTTCACAGGTAAATAGGTAATTTATTGATTCTGTTTTAGGTTTCCATGATGCCTATAATTGTATTGGGATTCATATGACTTCTGAGTTCAGAAACTATCTATTCCAAACTACGTATGTAGAAATTGAGGCAGGAGAGCTACTAAGAAAATCTATCAAAATGGCTCTGAGAAGACGTCCACAGGACTTGTAAAACTCATGACCATTTAAGAAACGAAATTCCTCCTGAACAAACCTCTTACTTTTGAGTAACCATTTCTAGTAATAGTCTGTTTCTTTAGACTCATGAGTTAACAATGTATCTAACAAGGGAGAAATTTGGGCCCCAGACTATTGTTCATAACTGTATAAAGCACTATATGTGTATATCATAAATACATGTGAAGTCTCATAGTTTGAAGAATATACATAATTTCAAGAGGAATAGAAGATATAATCAGTTCTCAGAATTTTTAAATAGTCAAACTGGGACTGAACTTATTAAAGTTGTTTGCATTTGACTTTTATATTAAGCCTAAAATTCCAATTGGGATGATTTCAGAGAATTAGAGAAACCCAGAACTACAAGATATCACTAAAGATTATTTTGTTTAGCTTTCCTTCCAGCATTGAATAGCTAATATCACACAGTTAAAACTGGAGGGCAGAGACAGTAATTCATCAGCATAGTCTGTAACTGTTCATTAATTTTAAAGTTTAGAATATTGCTTAGAGGTTCAAGTGAACAAAATATAATTGAATATCCCCACCCACTTTTTAAAGACAATGTCAGAGCCAGAATCATCCACAATACGATCCAAAAGACAATGCAAAACCTGTACACAATAAATATTTTCTTTGAAATCTAGCAGCAGACTTTCCACAGTGGATCAAGTGAGGAAATACAGAAATGATTCTGAAATGCCCATTGGAAATCTTAGGTAGAAGAAATCTTTCTGAATTTAAGCTCTAGTTCAAAAGAACCAAGGAATGGAGAGTCATGGGGTTGGGCATGCGCTTGGCTTGTTCTGCTATGAAGTTGGATTAGCAACTGCTTAGTCTATAGATGTGATCTACCTGTTTTTCTACATCCTCTGTGAACACTACCACATATTATGCTATTTTGAAAGAAGAAATAAGAAGTAGATGAGAAATCTTTCAAGTTCCTAGGAGCTACAGGATAAACTTGCTGGCACAGGAATGTGACACCCTTCCCAGGCTGGGAAGACTTAACATTTAAAGCAAGTGTTTCTGTGCAGGCAGCGCTTACAGCAGACACTGAAGTTGGCAACACGACTATGATTTCTGCTTCTTAAAACCTCATAAGACCTCCTCTTCAAAGAGATTTATGAATAATGTGAACTAAATAATTCATGGGCTTGCAGATGCCTGTCCAAATAGCCTCCCCTTTTTCAAGGTTTCAGTTTGTAGAACTGTGATCAAAAGCCTTCATCAGTCATGATAGTTGCATTTGTCCTCACTCCAAACAAACCGTATTTGCATGTGAATGTTTTTCATTGAAATGAGATATATAATATGCCAGCCAAGGCCCAACTAAAAGGCATTTTATGCCATTTAAATTCAGTCAAATTAAAGGCTGAATGCAACCTAAAAGGTCTACTCTCAGAACAGTAATTTGACACATCATAAATAAGAACCATTTTTTGTTCGCATAGGTTCAGCACTTGTCAGAAAATTGTACACAGCCGTATTAACAAAGCGCAACCTCTTAGTGAGAAATAAACGGAAAGGAGAACCTCGTGTGTAAAGCAACACAACACACAAACAAACATTGTGCAGTGGTTCAAAGTTGACATTTTTCACTGACATTTACAGAAGAGCACAGAAAACATTTTAACCTATTTCATTGCTCAGAGAAATGGTTCAACATGACTTTTCTCCTTTTTAATTTAAACTACAAATCATGTTTAGGAACAGGGTTGCTAATGCTTGGTTAAGAGCGCATGCTTGTTAACTCATTAATTTAATTCCTGCTTCTTCAGAGCCTTGAGCACAGGGACAGCATTGGATGCATCAAAAATGTAAGTGTCACAATTGAAAAACTCAAACACTTGGAAATGTGGCACACACCCCTGAAGAACCTTCTGATTTAGAAATCATGTTTAATGTTGAAGATTATGAACAGATTTTTATCAATAAATTTTCAGTTCTTATTGACTGAAATGAAATTGACGGTTACATTCAGTAAAGAACAAGAATTCTGAGGATGTGAGAAGCTGTATCAAACATCAATAAAAAAAACCTGAATTGGTATTGTTTTATTTCACCACACATATACTGCTTTTCAAAAATATTGCCTTCTATATTCAAGATCTTGATTTACATTTCGGCAACTTTAAGTTCTTCTGGTAATAGTGGCTTCTCTTTTGTCATGTTCGCATTTTGAATAAAATGGAAACAAAAACTATAGTTTGCATATATAGCAAGAAATGTTTTCATGATGGCTATAAAAGCTAAGTTTATTTTTGCATACTAAAGAGTTCAGATGCTTGTAGCATGAGGCATGTTTTAGCACTCCAGGGCGCTATGTTAAAACATCTAGATATCAAATGCCAACACCCACATTCTTTCCACAAACTCACATCTTTGGCTGCTTGAAATTGCAAAGACAGATATACTTTCCTGGGTACCATAGCCTTCTCCTAGTTGATGAAAGAAGCCCTTAAATTTTAAGAAATTGTTTTGTGTTCTTTCGATATTGTGAAATATCGAGAATGTTGGGTAATTGAGATGCTTTTGATATATTTCATATAGGTAGGAAGAGCTGGGAAGTGAAAGAAAAATCTTAATTTTTGAGAATCTAATTCTACAAAATGTATGCTACCAGAAAGTTGTAAGAACCAACAAAAATCTTATATTTTTGAATATCAAATCACCAAGAGTAACATATTTATAGATGTTGTATTAAAGGACACAAGTTTTCATGTTGAAGATTATGGGGAAATATAGTGATTAGGGTGTCTCCAAGAGGAAACGCTGACAGTTTGTACATCACTGTAGGATGAACTTTATATAAAAATCTCTAAATGTGCATTTTTCCCATGGTAATAATGATTTTTCTTTATAGTTGTTGCATCTGTTTGAAAAGGAAAATTAAACAAACAAAAGTTCAAAACAAACATGAAAATATAGTAAATTACATTTTGTTGAAGGTATCTGCCTGTAACAGCTGTTTTTAAAGCTTATCCCATAATAAATCATAAATAAAATTCAATATTTCAAGGATAATGGTTTATCTTACAAAATATGAACTATTTAATAATTTATAACATGTAAGGTGAGGTACTTTACCAAGCGAATCAGTTCTACTTAAGAGACAAACCCTAGAATTTTCACAGAGGTTTCAGAAATTTGACTCTCTGATACTGTTCTTCAGAGGTAGGCATCAGGTAAGGAATCATATAGTGTGCGATTCTGAATACAAATTATTAGGAACATAATATAATAAATGATAGAATTTGTAGTGTATCCCTTTAAGAATACATTCAGATACATCCTTATAATCATAGGTAGGTATTAGAATCAAAAATAAATCTCCATCAACTTATGCTGTATAGTGTAAATAACCTAAAGATTTCTTCCATGTTTTATTAAAAATAATGCACAATTTATTATAGGTCTCAAGGTTTTTTTTTATAAAAATAAAACAGAAATAAATAAGCACAGACGGTGTGATGACCTAGATTTTCCTGTCTTCCTACAACTTGTAAATTGCTGTGTTAGGTGTTTGGAAATATATCTGTTTTTTATATTTCAGTTATAGATGTCATCAGTTCTGAAGCAGATGCATTCACATGTAAATAATCATCATAAACAAGTCAGAATATGGAAAATATCTAATATGCTAGGCAGATTAGGACAATTCTCATGCAAAGGTACCAACTTTATAGGACAAAAACAAGGAACGGCTTGTGGCAGAAACATAATACATCAGTAGGAAAGGGAATGCTAATGAGAAGAAGCCGAAGAGTAAGGATATAGGGATGTATATTGCAAGAATACACGATGAGGGCAGATGTAGAGAAATGATTATCATCTTTAGACCCCTGGAGCAACATGAATGAAATCACATCCTTGTGTTCAGGGAAATAAAACAGACAACTTGGATAGAAATAAAGAGAGGTTTTAATTATCTAAAAGTAAATTGGGAGCAGCCCATGGTAATACTGAAGTAGGGTTATTATAGAACACAATGTAGAGTTAATTCAGAAATCAGTTTGTTCAAAAACATCAACAGCTGGGTTTAATAATAGGCACAATGAATCAGAAAGTCATAAAACCTTGAGATGGAAGATTGTCTGAGATACTCTAATCATATTATTAGATTTACTGCAGAAAATAACATGACAAAGAGAAACTTATTCGTATAGGATACAGGGACAAACATTTTGGAGGAATAAATATAAGATTAATATAACAGGTTATGCACATATTTTTGGAAACTCTCTGGGTTTGTGGCACAATGAACAAATTTTATGAATAAGAACATAGTTATTAGAATTAATAAAGATAATTGTGAGGGGAAACCCGTAGGAAACCAGAGACTAAGCTTCTCTGTATTTAAATTATATTCTAGTGAGCTCATTTCTTGTTAGGACTTTCAAGTGGTAAGATTTAGCGCTCAGATACTAGACTTTTCAAGCTGCTAGTTAATATTGAATAAACTATGCACAGAAATGGCAGGAGAGTCATTAAAACAAGGTCTAGTTAAATGCCTTAACATGCAAAGTTCAAAAACACGTATATAAACTACATATCTGTAATTAAGAATGGACTTTGTATGCATTTTATATAATCAATAGCACGCATAGAAACTAGAAACCTAGGAAGAATATTTAAGTACTCTTTTTATTTCATTAACATTGTTTAAGTACTATTATTTGTAATTTTCATATAATATAAATGTCCAGTTTCAAGATTCTATTTCAGTTTTGTACTCTGTTTCCATCATAAAATGATGTGAAATATTTATACCATCAATCTCTTTTCAATGCTTCATTTCTAATATGGAATGATGTTTTTCCTAAATTATAAATTATAGTGAAGTTATAAATAAGTTTATAAAGTACACAGAAGAAGGACGTGGTTAAGATATTCTGAGTTGAGTGTTTATGATCTCTATAAGCCCTCACTCATCCTAAGATAGAGTCCAGGTAGTAGGCTTTGACTAGTGCTGGGCCTGTGTAGACCACAAAGTAAGTTCAAATACAACCTATGCAACTTTGAGAGATCACGTATCAATATAAAATGTAAAAATAGAAAGAGAAAAGAAAGAAACAGAAAACAAGTAACAAGAGCACCCTAACTAAATGGATAGATAAAGACTATCACTGAGGATGGAGTTCAGTGGTAACACACTTGCCTAGAATGTGCAAGTGCCTAGAATTAATTAATAAGGGTTGAAAACAAAAATTAGGGACACAGAAAATTTTGTTTGTTTTGATGTCTAATGAATGATATCTAAAAAAATACTTTTTTCAGAATCAGGTATATGCCTAAGTCTGAAATACCATAGTTGAAACTATAAGATATCTACTATTGTTTCTTTGCTATACAATAAATATTGTTATCATTATATGTATGTGTGTGTACATACACATTTGTGTGTGTGTGTGACTTGGTATCATGATTTAATGAGGGAATGCAAAGTAACATAACACAACAAATTTATCTTACCCAGATAATAAAATATACTTTACGATACCTATCCTATATTGAGTTATTTTACTTTGCAAAATAAATCTCATCTAAGTTTGATATAAAACACCTAAATAACTTCATTTTTAAAGTAGGAATAAAAAATGTGCAACTAAACTCCATAGCTGCTATGTAAACAAATTTTGCATTATAGATTTTTATGGTGATTTAACCTTCTTCCTCTACAAGACACTGATCTGGGGTAGGGGGTAACTTCCTTTCCCCGCCGGTGAGATCAATGTTGAGTGATACTATTAGTGCTTATCATAACACCATTTTCTTCAATCCTCTGTGCCATCGCCACATGGAAGTGTAACAGCTTTTGTCCATTTTGTAATTTTTTTATGAGAAATAGAATAAGAGATGAGAGATTTAAAGTGCAAGAATATTATATGGTTCGCAGCTAAATTCAGACTGAACAAACAATGCAAACAAGTTTTGTAAGACAAGATGAAGATGCTACAGTCCCTGGAGGTGCTCTGACTCTCTCCTTCCAGAGGAACAATTCCTTAGGCTTTCATTCAGTAAGTCTATTCTGAGAAACAACATGGGTTACTTTCTCTCTTTTTGTGACAAGAAGTGTTCTATAAGGATAAGACACATGAAGAAGTGGAAAGATACACAGATTCTACATCCATACTAGATACTATTCAAATGCTGGAAACACAAGGTAGTAAAACAGTCAAGATTTGCTAGTTGATTCCAGGACTGAAAAGAATCATTCAGAAAGGTTTTTAGTCACCTTATATTTTTTACTATAACAAAGAGCTGTGTGTAAGATGGCAGGAAAAGAAGAAAAGCTGAAGTACAGAATGACTGTGGGGCTAGAGAAGAATTTTAGGAAAAAGAGAAAGCCAAGGAGACAGAGCATTGCACAAATTGTCTTTCGATCTACAATAGAAAACTGCCCCCCTTTACCCAAATGAAGGGAGCTTGAAGAGTGCATTACACACAAAGGAAATGAATATAAAGAGTAGAGGACCAATGTATCCCATGTCTCCTCACGACTCCCAGTAGAGTTTATTAAGTCAGGGACAGAAGTACAGAGACTTCAAGGGAAAATGTTATAAATGTATGTGGGCATGTATAATTTGTATAGTAAAGTAATGATATAAATTGACCTGCTATATGTAGTCTTCGAGTGTGCTGGTTCTAGAATATAGGTGCAAATTCTGTACACTGTTAGTATTGGTAAATGAGTCTATAGTCCTTCCAGCAATTCTGAACTTTTGGCTTCTTCAGTCAATAAACACAAGAAAGAAAATACCATACAAAGCTCAAGGAGATAAATATCATGCACTTTCAGCCTTGAACACAAGGATGCTTTCACCCATACCTTACACTTCACATTCTAGTAGATTTGTGACACTGAGAACCCAAAGCAACAGGCCTGTCTTTAGTGAATGAAACTTTCTTAAATTCTATACACAGTCCTTGTACCAGTTGGATAACTGTTTAACTTCCATTAATTCCAAATCAATCAGAATTATTTAAAAGTGGTCTGAAGTTTCAACGCTCAAAGTCTTGGCATCCAATAAAATAGTTGCTGTTTCAAACTTCTTCACTTTATAATACATAGCTACTGAAGGTAACACTACAATTTGAGGGCTGAAGTGATGTCTCAGTGGGTAAGAGTATTTGATGCTTTTGAAAAGGAACCAGATTTGATTTATAACACACAGATGGCTATCCATAATCATTTTTAACACCTAATCCAGGATATCTGATACCATCACCCTATTCTGACAACGGTGGAACAAAGCAGACACATAATTTTTATGCTTCCATGCAGGCAAAACAATCACAGAAAACATGAAAATATATAACAGTTTTTAATTATAAGATTTGATCAATGAGAATAATGAATCTAATCCACTTAAAATGATTTTGTTTTCATTGTATGTATGCATAACTAAGAAAATGATAAAAATTATGAGATAAATGGGAATTCCCCAATAGCTTGCAAATTCCTCAGCAATACACATATTCTAAGTTTAGTGATTGTGGCAGGGTAACATCAGTTACAATTATAACACAACAATTAAGAGGGATCCAAACTTGTACTATGTCTTGTCTAACATTTGTCTACAGACCATTTGCTTTACTGTTACTAAGGTCCTCAGAACACCTATCATTAAAATGAAGGAGAGAACTGAGATTGAATTATTTCAATGTTATTCGACATATACCACAACAAAATTAACTGGTACTAACACTGTGAGGTCACCTAACTTCATAGAATTTTATAACTCTGCCAGTAAAATCACATATATAATTATTAAGTATATGATTTGGGTCTCTGCATAGATTCACTTACTCTCTGACAATTATGAATGTGTGAACAAATGAATGAATGAATGGCTTAATAAACTTCTAGGAGAAAAAACATTAATCTACAAAAGAAGCCATTTAGATGCACTATCATTCATGTTATGTTCATTAGGAGCATAATGAGGCCACTTTTGTATTTGCAGTCAGTAACCTAAATCATAATACAGAATGGCGACAATAAGACATCTATGAAGGCAAGTTTATTTTTAAAATATCTTAATTGAAATGTGATCATGAAGAATTATACAGAGTGTTTTTGTTTATTATCCTATTTCAAGAAAATCAACACAAAATGTATTTCAGAAGTTTCTAAAATAATATGCAGTATTTGGAAATTATCAACTACGATTTTCTGGATCCTCTGGCTGTCATCGCCTATGAATTATACAGGACATCCCAATATAAACATGTTAGAATTTTCATGGACTAGTAACAATTTGGCAGATGATAAGCTTATAAATAATCAAAAAGCAAAGATCAAGAGCTGAGGCAACTTCAAGTTTTTAACATGCTGGTCTTAAACTTACTTGACATTTTGACCAATGTTATCGTTTTTATGTACACTTACATTATGTAGAATGTGAATCTTTATAATGCATGTTATGTCTTAGCTACAAATTAGTTTATGTAAATACAATCCATTTCTTATCATTATTGCACAGAAACAAGAAACATTTCTTTCTTGATAACTGTGGTAATATTGCAAGGTGGTATGTCATGAGTACTAGAAGGCAGGATAGATAGATCATATGAAAGAGTAATATTTTTATATTGGAAGATACTGCTAAAATGGTATTAATAAACTTTATATTTGCACCATACATGGAATCTTAACTAGTAGAAATAATATAGGAGTTCATTTTACGAGTCAGATGAATACATTTTTTGAACTTCAAACCTGATACATTTCCACTTTGAGTGTTCCCTAAGTTACAAATGGGTGTAGAAAGGTAGGTCAGATATAAACAACAAATGGGAAACATTGCCCCAACTAATTAAAGTGTCTGAAAGATTAGACCATCTCTCATTTCTTCCTATTTAGTGAGGCATACCATTGAAGGCACTGTGACTTATAAGACAGTATCAATCAAACTTGAAGAAGATTGAACCAATTAAGTAGTCCTTTTTAGTATGCCAAACAAGATATGATAGAGTCCTGCAATTATGACAGGGAAATTGTAAATAAGAAAGCAATTGTCTTTACTATGATGGACATAAAATATGCTGTTTGATTCAAATTTTAGATTTTTTATAAATATGCAATATATTACAAGTTTCTAAACAAAGAATGCACAAGGTAGCAGAGTAAAAATAAATAGTATTGCAGCTTCCATAGTTATACCAATATGGAATATTTTTAAAATTAGGTACTACGTCAGTCAGTCATGTTACCATATCACAGACTGAGAAGCTTAAACAACACTCATTTATATGCTGACTGAGTTGCAGATGAGTTGGCAAAGATGTGGGTAACAATTACATTGATTTCTCCTGGACCTTGGCTCTGGCTATCAGATATCCATCATATGCCCATGTCTTCTTTGTGTCCTGGAGTTTCTTCCACTCATAAAGTCATTGGTCCTACTTCTTAGCTCTTGCCACCTCTTTTATGACCCCAGTTAAACTTAATTTCCTCTTTAACAGCTTGTCTCCAAATAGAGTCAAACTGAGCAGGAGGACTTCAACATTGGAAAGGTCAGAAGATGAATTGTAAGTGGATTCAGGCAAAGTGGAATTACTGGGGTCTAAAATATTAAAATCTATTTTAACAGCCAGGTGGTGGTGGCACATGCTTTTAATACCAGCACTCGGGAGGCAGAAGCAGGCAGAAGCAGAGGTCAAGGCCAGCCTGATCTTCAAGAACTATTTCCAGAACAGGCTCCAAAGCTATAGAGAAGTCCTGTCTCAAAAATATAAAAAAAAAACCCACTCTATTTTAACGATTGTAGCACTGCGCTTCTCAGTTTTTTACATTATCTTGCAAGTGACTTCAGCTATCATCTTCATTTCATTAGTGGATAAATATTTCCTTTTTAGTATCATAAATTCAAGAATCAAGAATTCATGTAATCAGTTCATGAAATAAAATCAGTTGGTACAGTTTTAAGGACTTGCAAAATGTGTCTTCCATGCTGAATTGAAGATAGCTTGCACATCATCTGAAGAACAGGGTCTTGGACCTGGGCTATGCAAAACCTTGAAAAGGCAAAATTCATCATTCAAGCTCTATCCCTAACAACCTGGGGCAGTGCAGCAAAGGAGTGTCAGATTGTAATAGTAATCACTATACAAAAAAAAAAAAAAAAAAAAAAAAAAAAAAAAAAAAAAAAAAAAAAAAAAAAAACCCACAGATATTTTGGAAATCAGTCAACAGGATTATGACCCAATGACAGAGGAAAATCTGTCTCTCTGACAATCAATTATATAATCTACTCATAGGCAAAAGAAATTGAGTATGCTTTCTGTTTTTACCTGATATCTAGAAAGCATTGATCTTCCTCAGCTAAGATGCTGCAATATTGATATCCACTCTGTCACCCTCTATTTTCTCTGTATCTATTTTCACTGTTTGCTTTCGATTCTCTTTTAATTTTCCCATTTTGAGTCTTCAGCAACTGTTCACGGGGGTTACTGAGCCTTATAACCTCCTTTGATGGTAGCAACTCCATTTATTATAATTCTGAGGCTTGGTAAATATTACATCTTGTTTACTTTTTTGTAATGCTCTTTATTTTTCAATCTCCACAAAAAATGCTTTGCTTACAGTTATGGTACAAGCTACCACATTCAATCTGCATTTCCCAGGCCAGCAAGTCACCAAAGTTCACTGGTAAGCCATAAGCCTTCTGATTCTATCCATCACTAATTTATCAACCTGAAACACAAGAAAGCTCTACTTTCACCTTTCCCATGGAACACAACCATGAAAAATATTCAAGCCTTATCAATAACCTTATTCCCTTTCTCCTGTATCATTCTGAAGTGACTTTCAACACAGGGCTTCAAAAGACCTTGCTTTTTTTTAACCTAGGTAGAATCTAAAACCTAATTTGATATTTTCCAATTATTTTTAGACTTGGTATGATATTATTTGTATATTTCTGTTGCAGCACACTATGAAACTTCTATTGCTTCAGTACTGACATATTTCATGTGTCTCTTCTGAGAAGAAAAATAGACACCTTTTTCGTTTGTCCTCAATTACTACCTTTAAATCCCACTTGATTTTATTAGGCTATTCTGGACTTTAATAATTTCCTCATGAATCATTTTCTCATTTCTTTTAAAATCAAATTTTTTAAAATCAAATCTCTACAAGATATCTTAGAAATTCTGGAAGAATAATTGTAAACATGTCAAAGCCTAGCTATTGCTTTTTATTTTAAATATAAAAATCCATATTGTTTTCCAATTTATGCTCAGTCTTCTACACCTATTCAATTTATTCATCAACATACCTTGATAGTGCCTGCACCAACAAAAATTTCTAAGAATTTTTATTTGTACACATTTTATAATTTCAATATATATATATATATATTTGCATGAGTGTGTTTGTTGTATGATTCTATTTTCAACATCTTATTATTTTATCTTGAAAGTATTTGAAACCTAGCTTTTTAAAATGTGAGATAACATTCACTATACTATATTTACATAAAATGTACAATTTGATAGCATCCTCTTCTCTTTCTTTACTTTCATCTATATTCAAAGCTATCAATTATCTTTCAGGCATTATCTATAGAAAGTTAGAGCCATAACTTTTTCCCCTAGATCCTTTACTTGTGTAATCATGAGAAACAACATTGTTGCATAGCGATATTCTTCCTGTACATTGCGAAGTAGCTATTCCCAGCATAACTTTATTCCAATTTTTTAATCCATGTTTCAAAGATATTTAGGCTTGGTATAATATAGTAAGATATTGTTAAAATTTTAATCAGTTATCAAGAAATTTTCCATAGTGGCCAAATCATTTTGTATTATCATTGGTAGATTTTCTGATTTCATCAATATCCACTATTATCAACATCTTTTAAACTGAGCAAATTTATTAAATTTGAAATAGTATCTTATTGTGTTTTTAATTTGTACTTTCTTCCACGCTAATACTGCGAAGTATTCATGCATTAACTTCTTTTATAATAGTCATATTTTCCTCCATAAACAAACTGCCCATTGGTTTTTACAGATTTTTTTTAAATAAAGAATTTTGTTTTACTATTAAGTTTTCAAAAAATTTCATATAAACCTGGAGCATTTAATCATAAATTCCCTATTATTCATAGCTATTTGTTCTATGTAATATTCACCAGAAAAATAAATTCTAATAAGTTGATGTCTCCAGGTAGATTTATTGAGGAGAGAGAATGATGTGATTTCTATGTCCCCCACATACTAAATCTTATATTCTCACAGAGACACAATAAAACATCTTTTCCTGTCTTTTAATGTCAAGTAGAAAAAACTAAATAAATCATTTATTGGTAATTACTTGATTATGTTTTATGCTTATTTCCTTCTTGAATTTTACAGAATGCACCGATTATAAGTTGATGCAAAACTCCATTTCGTTGTATATTGCTCAAGAACCAGTTGACTCTCCATATCAGTTACTAGTAGTTATTTATCATAACTACATTTTATTTGTAATTGCATTTTATGTTACCTATTGTAATTTTAAATGTTATAATCTATAATGAATAATCAAATTTAATGAGTTAAGCATTGTTTTTATTTATACAGCATTGTCCATATCTAACCTTTGTCATACTAAGTAATATAAATAAAGAATTAATTCTTTAGAGTTGTTAAATATACATAATTTAGAGATAATATGGCCTTGAGGAAGGTTGTTTCCTAATTTTCTGAGAAATCACCGCACTGACACCCAAAGGGGCTGTATGAGCTTGCATTGCCATCAGCAGTACAGGAGTGTTTCCTTTACCGCACAATCTCCACACCATAAGATGTCATCAGTGTTTTTTATCTTGGCAATTCGTACCAGTTTAAGATGGAAATTCAGAGTTGATTTGATTTGCATTTCTCTGATGACTCACGATGTTGAACCTCAAGACCCATTAATACCACTTTTGGTTATATATCCAAAGGATGCTCAATCATGCCACAAGGACATGTGCTCAACTATATTTATAGCAGCATTGTTTGTCATAGCCAGAACCTGGAAACAACCTAAATGCCCTTCGACCAAAGAATGGATAAGGAAAATGTGGTACATTTACACAATAGAGTACTATACAGTAGAAAACAATAACAACACCTTGAATTTTGCAGGCAAATGGATGGAGGTAGAAAACATCATTTTGAGTGAGGTAACCCAGACACAGAAAAACAATTATCACATGTACTCACTCATAAGTGGTTTTTTTTTTGTTTGTTTTTGTTTTGTTTTTTTTTTGTTTTTTTTTTTTGTTTTTTTTTTTTTTTTTTTTTTTTTTTTTTTTTTTTTTTTGATTTTCGAGACAGAGTTTCTCTGTGGCTTTGGAGCCTGTCCTGGAACTAGCTCTTGTAGACCAGGCTGGCCTCGAACTCACAGAGATCCATCTGCCTATGCCTCCCGAGTGCTGGGATTAAAGGCATGCGCCACCACCGCCTGGCTTCATAAGTATTTTTTAAACATAAAGCAAAGAAAACTAGCCCACAAATCACAATCCCAGAGAACCTAGACAACAATGATGACCCTAAGAGAGACATACATAGATCCAATCTACATGGGTAGTAAAAAGAAGACATGATGTCCTGAGTAAAATGGGAGCTTGGGGATCTTGGGAGAGAGTTGAATGGGAGGGACAGACAGGGAGCGGAGCAGAGAAAAATGTAGAGATCAATAAAAAATCAACAAAAAACTGAAAAGAAAAGAGATAATATGGCCATAATTTTAGGGTAAAAGGATACTGTCTCCCTAATATTAATTCTTTTTTTAGATATAAATTGTCATTACTTATCAAAATATTGTTACAAAGTATATGAACTTAGAGTATTATTATTCATAATATATTTATAAATGTTTAACTACAAATAGCATTTTCAATATGTTCAACTAGTGTGATCTTAATTACTTTTCTTTTTATCATTCGTGTGTGTGTGTGTGTGTGTGTGTGTGTGTGTGTGTGTGTGTGTGTGTGCCTGCATTATATTTGCAGTACAAGAGATGAAACCCGGGACTTCCCTCTGAACAGGCTATATGCATGGATTGTTTTTCCACTTCTATTTTGAGAAAGGTTTTCATTAGCTTACATAGACTGATATTTACCAAGCTTTGTAGCTCAGGCTGGCCTTGAACCTTTGATCCTCTTTCATTAGGTTACCATGATTATAGAATTACAAGTTTGCCTCACCATACCTGACTAATAATTGTAAAATTTTTGAGGTAAAATTGTAAAACAACTGAGGTAGAAAATGTAGCTTTTCATGTCATTATACACATGTTTTACACTTTCAGAATGTAAGGAGTTAATTACATAAAAATGGGCTAGGATAAAGCATTATCTTTTCACTATTAGAAATACAGTGAATTGATAACAGAAGGAATTGTGCCTGTATTTATGTAGCTAACTCTTGGGTTATAGTCAACAGCTGTCTGTATAACTCATATATCTAAAATGTTTATTTACATGAATAGAATTAAAATAGCTGATGCCTTTAAGCATAAACAAACATCAGCAAATTTATATTAAAATATCCATAATCAAATAAAATCATATGATTATTTAAACTGGGACTCCAATTGTATTCATTCTTTATATGTAAGAGATAGGATATGCTAGTAGCAGAGTTGCTTAAATTATCTTATTAGAATTTTCCTTTTAGTAAAGATTGCTCTGTGGAGTTTTTGATTCACAGAATATCTGAATAGAAAAGAGACTTCCAGGAACACTACTGCCCCAGATAAGAATACGATCATCCATTACCAAACCCTACCACTTGAACATATCTGTAGACTCCATTCTCATTACTAAACAGTTCTGGTGGGTATAATACAAAATAAGAAGATGATTCTCGCAATATTTTCTGCCTAGATATACAGCATCATAGAGATAGAATTCTGATAATCCAATGATGTGTACCCATTTAGTGTGAGTAATACCCATACTTCTATGTTTTGTGCCTCTGAGTTTCAAATATTGACACCAATGAATGAAGTTTATTTGGTTTCAGAACTCTGTTCAAATGTCTGTAAAGCATTTAATTGCCTACCTCAATCTCATTTCTTAAGAACTGGATTTCATATCTCTATCTCCATCCATTGCCAGATGAAGCTTCTATGGTGATATGCAAGATATTCATCAGTATGGCTATAGGAAAGCACCATTTAAGGCTCCTTCTCCTCAGCTGCCCAAGGAACTAGCTGGGGACATTTCCATGGATACCTGGGAACCCCTCTAGAGTGAAGTCTCTTGCTAACCCTAAAATGGCTCCCTTAATTAAGATATCTTCTTCCCTGCACCCCTATCCACCCTTACTCCATCCCAACCATCCCATTTCCCCAGGGTCTCCCCATCTTCCCCTCCTCACTGGGTTACCTCACTCAGAACAGTGTTTTCTATTTCCATCCATTTGCATGCAAAGTTCAAGATGTCTTTGGCCCCCCCCCCCCCCCCGCGGAGTAGTACTCTAATGTGTATATATTCCACACTTTCTGTATCCATTCTTCCATTGAAGGACATCTAGGTTGTTTCCAGGATCTGGCTATTACAAATAATGCTGCTATGAACACAGTTGATCAAATGCTTTTGTAATATGATAGGGCATCTCTTGGGTATATTCCCAAGAGTGGTATTGCTGGATCCTGGGGTAGGTTGATTCCGAATTTCCTGAGAAACCGCCACACTGCTTTCCAAAGTGGTCGCACAAGTTTGCATTCCCACCAGCAGTGGATGAGTGTACCCCTTACTCCACATCTTCTCCAGCAAAGGCTATCATTGGTGTTTTTGATTTTAGCCATTCTGACAGGTGTAAGATGGTATCTCAAAGTTGTTTTGATTTGCATTTCCCTGATCGCATGACCTTAAGTGTCTTTTGGCCATTTGAACTTCTTCTGTTGAGAATTCTTTGTTCAGGAGCTGAAGGAGGGAGAAGATGAGCAAGGAAGTCAGGACCACGAGGAGTGTGCCCACCCACTGAGATGGTGGGGCTGGTCTAATGGGAGATCACGAAGGCCAGCTGGATTGGGACTGAAAAAGCATGGGATCAAAACGGATTCTCTGAACGTAGAAGACAATGAGGGCTGACTGAGAAGCCAATAACAATGGCACTCAATTTTGATCCTACTGCATGTACTGGCTTTGGGGGAGCCTAGTCTGTTTTGATGTGCACCTTCCTGGACCTGGATGGAGGAGGGGGTTGGACCTTGGACTTTGCGCAGGGCAGGGAAAGCTGACTGCTCCTTGGACTGGAAAGGGAGGGGGAGGGGATTAAGGGAGGGAGAGGGAAATGGGAGGTGGGGAGGAGGCGGAAAGTTTTGGTAAAAAAAAAAAGAACTGGATTTCTGCCACAGTTAAAGAAACAGACTAATTATCTTTAGGGAAACGGAGGCAGCTTGTATATAGGATCTGGGTGCTCATATTTGCAAATACATATTTTTACAACATCAGATTTAGTCTGGGATGGAATTAGCAACAAACAGAAAGTTGTTTTAAAATTAGGAGAATAGGAGAAGTCCAAAACTTACAATTTTAAACCAATTTTCTCTGCCATAGTTAGATGTATTTATCATGTGAAGGGCTTGAACATATTTTACTTTCCTTTATTCTCTCTCTCGCTCTCTCTCTCTCTCTCCATAAATATACATATGGATATTTTATATTTTAAACATTAATAGTTAACATTTGTGAGATTCCATTACTTTTTTTCTACAGCTTTCATATGAATGTCCGGATCTACACACTGGAATGAACTTACAGCATTTATTTCTGGCTGTCTTTGGAAAAAGCAATTGATAATGGGGAGGAGAGCTATTTGCTACTCGTCCACAGACACACCAAGTGCAGAGGTAAGCAGATCTTAGACCACCTAGGGGTTTCACCATTTGAATGGCCAACCTGATCACTTATTTAAAAGATTTACCTGCTGAAAACTGTTTGCTGATCGGGTGGGACGGGGAGAGATCTTAAACTAGAATGTGTGAGTTGTATTCACTCTTCTGCTGTTTACTTTGTGCCACCATTTACAAGAAGATACTTGGAAGTGCACATGATGGGCTTCTTTCGGGTACCAGAGAGATGTATTATCCTTAGTTCACTTGGGCTTATTGTCACAGTATGCTACTACAATTGTCTAACTAAAAGTATTTGACCTCAGCATTACGAAAAATAGATTGGTGATATTTGTAGCACAAAGTTACATATTCTATACACTAATTTGTTTTTCGTGTAAGTATGAATATGTAAGATGCTATAATATTAAAAGCATCAGTGATAATAAGCAAGGTAGGATCAATATTTTATGTTTGAAGTTATTAGATTTTCACCAGGGGCTCTATTAATCAAAAAAAACTTGTATAACTGTTGGGGGCTGTGGACCCTGAGACCCTGAATTTCTTCTGAACAGCTTGTTAGGCTTGCAGCTGCTCTGAGCAAAACGATTTGTTTTTCTGAGCCTTGCAGCTGCTCTGAGCACAAGATCCTGATGGCATGCTTGTGGGTCTGCAGCGGAAAGATCCCCAGAGCTTGGGCGTGGTCAGAGCCATTATATAAGCTGCCCCTGAGCACAATAAAGTTGGCTTCCCGGCACAAGGATGACCTGTGTCCTCTTGTTTCTGTCTCTGTGTGTATGATTTTAAACCTCCAGGCCCTTTCTTGGCTTGCAAACTGTAGAGTAGCACAGAGAGTGCTCAGAATCGTTGTAGTTTTACAATAACCCTATCGCATTCATTCTTTTTGTACATGTTATAATAGAGACAGCATTATATAAGCAAACCAGGCAGCTATAAAGAACAATGTCATGTTGGGGTAATCTAAGTAAACACATTGGGGAACTTTGCGGTCTTTGGATAAAATAATAACCTCTCAATTTATCATTTCTCCTCTATTTTCTTTGGAAGAAACAAAAAACTAGAGCTATTAAATGTTTAGGATGTAAGTCTTCATAAAGTCTGCTTCTGTGATCTTCTATACATATTATTTATGGTGTTTTCAAAGTAAAATTATTTTTATTGTATTCATAATATTTCACTTCATTGCATAAGTCTGCTCAGTTAATAAGCCATGTAGCCCTTTAGTTATAACAGCTTTTCTTAAAAATAAATACGAGAAATATTAGCACATATTAAATAATACGTGAGATGAGTTTTACCATTAAACATGTTATTCATGCCCAGTAAAGTTTTTTAGTCTCTGAAGATATCTTTATATCTCTATCACTCTGCTCTGATTGTGGAAAAGAAAAAAAACAAAAGTTGTCATTATATAATATTCCTGAGACAATAAAACATACAAAACTGTCTTTCAAAAAAGAAGAATCAAGGACCCTGGTTGTATTTTATAGAGTATACCAATTTGGCTCTTCTTTTTATTTTTATTGAATGTTTGAAGTTAACCGTATTTCATAAATTTCTATGATATCAAGTATGTGTTTTAAAACTTCAAAATTATCCTTTCTTTGCTGCAAGAATTTTGCTTACACTTTTCTTTAAAATTCATCTTTATGGAGAGCACCTGATCATTTATGGATCCAGAATTCTTCATGACTCAAAATTTAACTTATTGAATGCCTTCAAATACTCTTCTGTGGAAACTAAATGATGATCTAAGGAAATACAAATAAGTTCCAATAAAGCACTTTATTATATGGGAAAAACGAAGATAAAGTAATGATTATGGAAAAGGACCAGAGTTTTATGTTTAGAAAGGCAAATATTTTATGGGTGTTTTTAATATATTTCACTGTGCTTTTCATTAAAACTGAACAGATTAGTGAATTCTCAGACTCTTTGCTCACATATATTTCACCACTTTAATATTCTGGTGTTATAGTGCTCACTCGCTCCTGTCTTGACAAGCAGCTGTTAAGGCTGGGTATGGCATTTTGCTGTATCATTTAATTTTTCAACACAGCTTTATGTAATAAATCTGTTGTCAGCCTGTCTGTTCGTGTCACTCTGAGACACATGAGGAATGAAGCTCTGAGAACAGCAAAACCAAGTGCATTTATTCCTTCATGGCTAAAAGCAATGGATCAACAGCTAAATAAAAACGTCTGCCTCTTTGACATTACAAAATGCATGCTGTGTCTTTCAGCATGTTTTTTTTTTTTAAATCACATTCTCAAGCTACCACCTGATTTAAAAAAAATCAGGAGTTTTGCATCAACCAGTTAGTTCTGAGTTATTTTTAAGTAAAATTAATCAATTTATTTTCATCTAAAAATTATTCACTAGGTCACTGATCCAAAGTCATGAACTCAGTTGCCAATTGTAGAAGTAAGCATAGTATATTTATTTTTTTCCTCTGACAATAAATTGCTAAGCAGATTTGTAGTTAAGGAAAAACAGTAGTTACTCCTTTCAAGTACATATCATGAAAATTAGAGAAATCAGTTGATCCAACCATTCTCATTTTCACCCCCTGCAAAATGAAGCCAACATTCTTTGGTTATGTCAAAGGTAACCTTCAAATCCAATGAGGTGTGCTACGCTAAGCTCCTAAACCACACACCATTATATTATTATTATTATTATTGTTGTTGTTGTTGTTGTTATTATTATTATTATTATTATTATTATTATTGGTTTTTCAAGACAGGGTTTCTCTGAAGCTTTAGAGCCTGTCCTGGAGCTAGCTTTTGTAGACCAGGCTGGTCTCGAACTCACAGAGATCCGCCTGCCTCTGCCTCCCAAGTGCTGGGATTAAAGGCGCGTGCCACCACCGCCTGGCTACCACGCACCATTATTAACTCACACACTTAAAAAAGGAAGCTGATCATTTAAAACAAGCTGCTGCCTCTGCAATGCAGTTCAGCATGTTCACTGCATTTTGTTATAAAGAGGGAGAAGATGAATCTTACTCAGAGCATGCAGCATAGAGATTAAGCAGAAAGTGTTCTTTTTTTTTTAATTTTGAGGAAAAAATCATTGACTTTTTATTTGTTTCTCTCTAAACAATGTATTTTGTATTCAGAGGGATGGTGTGCTTTTGTTTTGTTTGGCTTATTTGGGAGACATGTCAGTCTAGCCTCCAAATTGAAACCCTCCTGTTTCAGCCTCTAAGTGCTTGTCACCACACCACACCACACATGAACACTTTTCTTGACCATTGACCACTTTTCTTGACCATTGACAACAATTTACTTTTTTTTGTTGTTCTTACAATATACTTGGGAAGTGGTATCCGTCCTCTTGTCTCTCTGTATGAATTCAATCCTCAATGCAATCAGCCTGCCTAATGAACTGTAAACCTCACACCTGCCTCTGCATACTACATGCTAACCTCATCTCATGATGCATCTCCCCTTGTGTGCTTTTACTGTTGATGTAAATTCTTTAATAGTAGCGATCAGTTAGGGAAAGCACTGTCTGCATTTCAACCCCAAAATGACAAAGTCTATTCTTGTATGCAGTGTGGAGATTTTCTCTGACAGACTGAGCATTTTTGTACAGGAGCTGTCCAGCATCGAAAAGGGCTCTGTTAACACAAACAAGACTTCGGGTTTCTTTTCATTTACTGTCTGATGAAAATCGAAGAACAGTATGCATGTCAATGAAGGCCATGAATTTTTCATATATTTTGTCCTTTTTCGGTCTTCTAAACACTGATATTCTCTGAAGTGATTACACAGTCTCCTATCAGGAACTTTATTCCCTTGGTGGCAAGGGGCCAAAGGATCATGACCGTGACCTGACCTTTTGAAAAGTTTGATTATGCCATTTTACAGCCTTAGAGGAAGAAGAGCAAGCCCGTTCTAGTAATTTGTGAATCAAGGGAACAGAAAAAGATCAAAGTGCTAATTAGAAAGGTATTTTTAAATTCTTCTTAATTTAAACATTGCCTAAGGCAAATCTCAATTGCAATAGTTTGAAAAGGCTCTGTGTGTATGCATATATATATATATATATATATATATATATATATATATATATACTTCATTTGTCACATTATTTGCAAGGGATATCATACAATTAGTCTCCTAAAATGTATTTATTCTTCCTGCCATTCACTGTCACTCAATCAGCATTTTCGGAACATCGAGAGTACCAATTATAATCTAAGCACTGCAAGAAAACTTGATGAACTTATTTAGGAACATTTTAACTTTAGTATATTAACAGGAAGCCAATTGTATATAGGTTAAATAGCTACTCATATGGATATTTTGTTTTGATGTAATAGTAAAATATGTAGAATTTAAACATTTGTATTTTTTGGGAAAATAATCATAAATCAACCAATTTAAAGAGAAATTCTCTTTATTTAAATTATTACAAATTATTGAATAACCAGATCTTATGGCTATGAAAAAGACAAAATATTACTTATTTAATAGAGTACATTTAATTTAAAAAATGTAATACAAATTTGAGAATGTATATTCAGGCACTAATAAAAATTAAAATGTTTTCTAGAGGAAAAATACTAGTTTGTAGTGACTATTGATTGATTGATAGGTTTTAATGCTTTCTTAATACTTACATCACATTATACTTGTTATTAAATAGATTATTAACTCAGGGTATAAAAATAATAAGAATTCTTTATAGAGCAACATGTCTGTTTGACCTATGACTTAAGCAATTTACAGATAGTCAATAGAGAGGGAAATATAGCGGGTCAATTGGAATTTTTTAGTTAGAATAGAAACATTTATGAATTTTGTCCAAATTCCAGAACTGTCAAGTGGTTTACTAGGAGGGGTTACATAAAGAGGGCAGTGCAGCCCTGGCTGACTTCAGGTGTAGCCACAATATGACAATGGCACCACTCAGGTAGGTTTGAGATTAGAAGCAGTGGGCTTTAAGGTTTTGTTGTGTTCTGTTGAAGGTGCCATTTTAAATTTTATTTTTATTACATTTTTTGTAGATGAACTTGAGTTCTGTAACCTGGAATGTTAAGACTGGTGAGGCCAGCAGCGGCCAAGCTGCCTGGCAGGGTTGGTCCCTTGTCTTTTCAAGTAATTTTCATATTAAACAAAAACAATGAAAAAAAATCTCATAAAAAGGACCCCCCCCCCAAAAAAAAGAAACATTTTCAAGCTTTGGACCATTTCCCAAACCCAAAATCAGGCATAGTACAATCTTGAAGTTGAATTACTTTAAAAAAAAAAATTTAAGTCAAGTTAGCAAGATGTTATTGTGTACCTATTATGTCTCATTATTTTTCAAGCCTTCCATTAGGAAAAACTATTGTGTTTGTCATGTTCTTGTCATGGGAGTCTACAATCCTATTAGACAAGCAGATACCTTTCCCTTTCACCGTGCACACCTCATTTCACTGGGCTCATTCCCACTAGCCTTTCTTCTGTTCTCAGAATGCACAATGATCAGACCCATTAGCACATTTCATCTTGAGAACTCCTATTTTTCTATTGGATCTCATTTTAAATGCTGTTTACTGGAGAAATTTTCCAGTCACTTCAACTTAACAGAAGCTACAATAATCCAGTTATTCTCCTTCCTAGAATAAAGTGATTTCTCTTGAATTTGTCACATTTGGTGCCTATGTTTTGATGTTATTTGTTTCATATCTGCCTTATAAAATAATGATAAGAGTATTATAGAACAGAGGTTGTCTAGTTTGTTGGAAATTATGTCCCTTTAACTTAACGCTATCATTTCTCACCCTTAGACACATTGACAAATAAGACTAAACAATACTTTACATGACTTACATGTAGCAACTATAAAAGTTTCCACAAACTACTAAATGTTTTTAGAAGGCAATTTTTTCCTTTATCAAGGTCAATAATCCTGAACTAATATCATACCATATGTATTATGTGAATAATTGATAAACTGATAATAGATATCATTGTTGCCATTTTAGACCTATTATATTATTCTTAGATTTCCAATTTCATAATTTATCTATGCATTAGAGGAAAATATATGCAGGCACAGTTAACTCAGTTTGAGCATAATGTATTTTGTTGTTTTGTTTTGTTTTGTTTTTCATTTGCTTGTTTTTTGAGACAGGGTTTCTCTGTGGAGCTTTGGTGCCTGTCCTAGAACTAGGTTTTGTAGACCTGGCTGGCCTCAAACTCATAGGGATCTGCTTGCCTGTGCCTTCAAAGTGCTGGGATTATAGGCAAGTGCATCACCACTGACTTTAGGATAATGTTTTGCAATTCTGATTAAACATTACTGTTGGACTGTGTCCAATAGATATAGACTGCTGGCCCTTGTATAAATTATTCAGCAGATATAGTTATCTGGAAAGCAGGACATTTTGTCGTATATTGGATGTTTGAATCAGGGTCTCACTGTGTATTTCAGGCTGGCATGGAGTTCTTTGAGTACATGGGGAATGTCTAGAACACATGTCTCTACTGTGTCAGCACAGATGCAGAAATCCTTTGAGATTTCTGGGATGCTCACCTTTGAGATTAGTACTTCGAGTATATAAAACTAACTTTGTGTAACCGTGACTGAGACTAAGAGTTCTAAAGACTGTATTCAAAAAGAGAGAATGAATATATTAAGATCAATTATCAGACAGATAAAACTGGCTGTGTTTAAATTCAAGTTCAGTGCTATGATAATGACCTCAGAATCTGTCTTTTCTTAGTTATTAGGTAAGTATCTCCCACAGAATGGATAAGATGGTACCAATCAAGATAAAATACCAAGGAAGTCAGCCTTTGACATCTTCATCAAAACAAATCATTCAAGGACCACCCTGACCAAACCTGCTGACTTCACACATGGACATGCTTGCTACTGACAGGCATGAGATCTGTGTGCATCCCAAACAAATTAAGAATTTGCCTTCAACTACTTCAATGATCTCATTTTAATATTTTACATCTTAGACAGCATAGTAAGGCAGATAAATTAAATGTAAAACCATTAAGCTCTCTGGGACATAACTATTTATGTAGCAATTTTTCCTCTCGACTTGTTTATACTTCTGTTGACTATTTGCAAAACACATTAGAGATTTTAAGCCTAATAGTTTATTCATTAGATAAGAAGAATATCTGATAAATAGGGAAACATCTACAAGTTTATGTAAAGTCAAAGTCCATATTTAGAGTTTCAGAAAACAGAATGAAAATATTTTCCTACATTTTATAGCTGAGACCTCCATGACGCCATGCCTTAGAATACAGGCCAGGATGATACATACTCTTTCTGCCTTGCCTCTGCACACTCCGGTTTCCCTGCCTTCCTTTGCTCATTCCTTCTACCCCTTTCTGTTTTCTCCTTTGATTAATAACATCTAAGTCTTTCCCTGAGTTTTAAATGAAATATGTTTGTTTGTGAAGTTTTCCTCTCATTCGAATTACAAGTGCATTTTAGGAACAGATTGACTTGTCTATTGTTTTCTATTTTCATTTATTTTGTGGATTTGTGTGAGTGTATGAGAAAGAGAAAGACAAAGAGAGGAAATAGTGAGGGTGGGGGAGAGAGAGAGAGAGAGAGACAAAGAGAGAGAGAGAGAGAGAGACAGAGAGAGAGACAGAGAGAGAGACAGAGAGGGAGACAGAGAGAGACAGAGAGAGAGGGAGAGAGAGGCAAACAGAGACACAGAGAGACACACAGAGAGATATGTTTTATTAATTTCTAATGATCTTACTAATGATCCTACCAAAGCATAATCTTCACAAAGCAAAAGTGCCTTTCCATTATGATGAGCTCCTGCTTTCTGACAACCCATCCTTCCGCTAGGATGACTATGAGAATCACAAGAGTGAACTAGGTTTTTATATGAACTGATGCTTTTTTTAATGGGATATAATACCTGGTATTTTTTGTGTGTATGTTTTCTGTATAAAGACTTTTGATTACAATCCTTCACTAAAATATAACTTAGTTTCATTATCACCAAAATCTACACTAACTAAAACTATAAGCATATAACATACCTTGTGGACGTGAATGAGCCAGAAATCTAGTAACCTTGCTACCGAAACTTTTTCGTTTGCACTCTCTCCCTCCGTCCCTCCCTTCCTCCTTCCCTCACTACCTCCTTCTCTCCCTTCCTCCCTTCCTGCCTTTCTCCATCTGTCCATCCCTCTCTTCCTTCTTCCCTCCCTCCCTCCCTTCCTCCCTTCTTCCTTTTTTTCTCTTTCTCTATATCTGTCTGCTCTGTGTCTCTGTCTCTATGTGTCTCTCCTCTCTCTCTCTGTTTCTATCTTTCTCCCCCTCAGTCCCTGTCCCAGACTTTCTCTTTTTTTTTTTTTGAATCTTTCCTTCTCCCTCCCTTCTGTCTTTGCTCACCACCTCAGAATATTCCTGAATATTAACAGTAGTGCCGTCTTCTCCATTCAGTGGTTCTGTTGAAATCGCTGTTTCTTTCATTATTCTCTTTTCATATCTAATGGAAAGGATTATCTTAGCTTGGGGGGAAGTATTTTTTCTTCAGATTTTTTTCGCAAGACCTCTGTTCTCTGTAATCTAGATAAATTGCCAGGCAAGCACATTGTAACCTTGGTGAATTTATCTATAGGAACACTCACATAAGCTTGGAATTAGTATGCCCCTGGAGACTACCCTATTTTTCCTTCTTATTCAGACTTTTAGGTGAATAGTCAGTGTGTTAGAGTGGAGCAGACAGAATTTGCAAGCAGAATGATATTGGCTCGCCAACCGTACTATTTTACACTTGAAAGAGAAACTGTGACAGTGTGACTTTTCCCCCTTGAGTGCTACTTTAACTTTATGTCCCTATACAGAGGCAAAGGGGTTTTTGGTAAGGGCTTGGGTTTGTGGAACTTTAGTCCCTCACTGCTATTTCTCAGCCCTCAGTTTGGAGACAGGTAATTTATATCCATTTGTCCGGTACTTTATGTAGTCATAGGCTACCAGTTTCCCCCAGAAAGCTTGATCCTAGAATGTTTTGATAAACAGGCAGGCTCAAATTATTTAGCAGTTCTTTTACAGAGTCAAGGAAAAAAATACAGCAACATAAAATATCATAGCATTTTCCAATCAATATGCTTTGCTAGACTTTCAGACTGCCACTAGTGTTTACTTGTGAAATCTTACTGAATGCAGAGGATTAAATAAGGAACAAGATTCTATATTCTGTAAATACAGCTCCATAATATTGATTTACTGTTTCTTTATGTGGACAGAAAATTTCTGCTACTACTTCTAAAGGAGATGTACTTAATAGCTTTCTGTGCTCATTACATACCTTCAATTGATTTAAAACAAGCCAGTAGGAGATAAATAGTTTTCAAAAGTAATAACTTTATTTTTTTGAGTCCAGGTCTTTATCTATGCTAGCCACATGTTCTACCATTGAGTTATACATCAAGAGTATATCATAATATTTTAGATTTGTAAAATTATGAGAAATTCGAATACATAGTTATCAATTTCTCTTAATGATTACTAATCTGAATGTGATGCTACTTTAAGAAATGGGTGGAGGGGAGGAGAGGGAAGGGGGAGAAGGAGGGGAGAGAAGGGGGAGAAGGAGGGGAGGGAGGGGGGAGGAGGAGGGGAGGGAGGGGGGAGGAGGAGGGAAGGAGATGGAAATTTTTAAATATAAAAAAAAATAATAAACCATGAGAAAAAAAAAAGAAATGTAAGAATTACAGACAATAAATGGTTACTGAGAGAGGGTAATTTGGTCATCTACAGGTTCTAGCTCACGTAATAGGTATTTCAATTCCAGTGATCAGCACTAAACACATATTAAACACATATACATGTGAACTTTATAAAATGAACTTAGAGATTATATTTAGATATAGGTAGAGAGACACAGTTATGTATATATTACTATTGAAGAAGTGATCAAGAATTTGAGAGAGAAAGAGTGAGAATCATTAAGGAATTTGCATGCAGCAGGGAGGGAGAAAATTGAGTAAATCCAGTACTCATGAGTGGAATTTTCAAAAAGAATAAATTAAAATAAGAACAGAAGAATCAGTGTTTAAGTAAATGGACTAGAGTCTTATTTTGGCTAAGATATTGGGTAATACTATTAATCCATATTTGCCTTAAGCTCAATTTACTAAAATTTACTAAGATAACCTGGTAATAATAATCCACTCAGATAATATTTTTTGACTTTTCAGGACAGGGTTTTGCTATATAACTCCATGTATCTCCGACTGTCCAGGAACTCACACTATGCCATGCTGTCCTCAAACTCAGAGATTCACCTGTCTCTTCCTCCCAAGTGCAGGATTTAATGTTTGTGCCACCATGGTTTAGTTTAGAAACAATTTGCTATCAATATCATCTTCTCTATCTATGCATAATGAAGTTATGATACTTCAGAAATATTTTCAAATATTATTGTCTTCTTTTATTTCTTCAGTAAGTGTTTATTCAACTTTTAACCTGAAAAGCAAGTAGTACGTCTCTGGAAGTTATTATGCACAAGCAATACATTTTCTCTAATATTGAAGTTTTCTTTTAAGAAAGAACATTTTGAAAATATCAAATTAATACAATAGTCATATAAGGTCAGGTTAAATAGCCTGAAGAACTAAAGGACAGAAGACAATATTAAGAGATAGAGAGTACAGTACTAATTGATAAAGAGCTAATCAATGGATGCCATACTTAAGAGACAGACTTTAATGAGAGGCATAAATAAATTGCGAGTTAACAATATAGATAAGAGGGAAGTTTTTCTAAGCATACAACACAGGAAGAGGGAAGCCTCTTGGGCTAAAGAATCTTTGGATATTTTCAAGATATAATGTGTGTTTAGGTGGAAAGGGATATCAAGAAGAAAAAAACAATTTCATGTCATAGTTTCAAGAATAGTACAATCAAGGCTGGGAAAAGCAACCAGCATTGGGAATTGGTTCCAAAAAACCAGTTCTAGTGCCAGGTATTATAGGTCCTGATGCCACTGCTAGGAGCTCCATGAACACACTGAGCTACACAACTGTAACACACATGCAGAGGGCCTAGGTGGTCCCTTGCAGGATCCCTAGCTGTTGTTCTAGAGATGATGAGCTTGGTAATGACTCATTTTGATGTGTCATGCTTTGTTGATGCCTATGGCAAGCCTGTCCCTTTCTTAATTTGGACTGAGGAGGAGAGGATACGAATGATGGTGTATGGGAGGGGAGGGGAGGGAACCGGCAAGGAGGAGGGAGGGGAAACTGTGGTTGGTATGCAAAATAAGTGAAAATAATTAATTAAAAAAGAAGAACAGTAGTGCCAAGTAGAAGGGAAGAGGGTGAGGAGTTATTTTTCCAATGATTTTTTTTCTAACTTCCAACATTGTCTTCCTTTTGTCACATTTATGATTGAAACAGAAGAAACACTTATGAAAATAGAATGTAGTCCTCTATCAAATGACAGTCAGTTTGCTATTAGAAATCAGGATCACTACACTTTTGTAAGTGCTACATATGCTCAAACAATGAGAATTATCTAGGAAGGAATTATATATCTCATACCTCCGCCACCCTCCATCCTAGAAAACACAGTCTGTGAAATCAAGCATCAACTATTCATTCTTCACATCTGTCTGTGTGGATACAAGCTATAGAGTTTATCTGTATTGCATTGAGTAATGAGAGTTTTATTGTATGTGTAGAGAATGAAAAATACGATTTAATATAAAAAGCAAAGGTTCTTCCTTCTATGGGAGAAGCATTATTCAGCTCCAGGAACTGACATCCTTTGCTCAACAAAACACTTCAGTACTTATGTTAGCTATGAAAGGCCAAATCTTTCAGCCACTTAACATAAGTGCTGCTACTTTTCAAAAGGATTGCTGAGTGTCATGATAATTCACATTTTCCTGTCCTTTAGCAACATGTGAGGCAGCTTGCAAGAGATGATCAGTCTTTGGGTGAAGGCGGTCCAAAGAACTGAGTCTGGAAAGGTCATAGACAGAGGATAGAAAGCAAAAGAGCAGGACCTACACTAGAGTCTCCACCGTAGCCACTCCCATGTCTGATACAAAGCACAGCTCCCATGCCCGAGCAATGGGATAACTAGCTCCCTTTAAAAATTATTTGAGAATTAGTGTTTCGGTTATATTCATCTTTATCCACTCCTTCGCCAAATCCTTCATGATCTACCTTCAGTCTCCCCACCTACTCCAAATTTTCTGTTGTTGTTTAATATCCCACTGAGTCCCATTTGTATTGCAAATATGCTCATGAAGGTGGAGTCATCCACTAGAGCATGGTCAGTTTACCAGGGAGCTTCCCCTTAAAGATAACTATGTCTTCTAGAAGTCTTCAACTGTCAGTAGTGGGAAATCCTGAGACCTTCCTGATTTATGCTGACATATTGACTGGCTTGACCTTATTCAATGTTTCAACACTGGATAACTAAGCACAGCTGCTGTCCATTCAGAGTTCCGTGGTCTGGTCACGGCAGCTGTCTTTTTAGATCCTGTATTGGAGCCCCAGAGTGCATAGCAAATACACCTCAGAGGGTGCACCAGCATCACATTTCGTTCTGCTTACACTAACAGCTCAAATTTACCTTTCGTTTGGTATTAATTTCTGTCATGAGTGCTTTGTTGTGCAAATTACCGAGCTATTGCATTTGATTTGCTTGGATTTGCAGAAAAGATGGGTTGCAGAAAAATAGACACCAGCGATGGAAAGGTTGGGATGCTGAAACAGGTCCTTAAGCAGAAAGAGCAGGAATTTTCAAATCATGGCTAATGAATCCTGAGTTACATTGTTTCAGAATAAATGTCTGGGATACTTGAGATTGTGACAAGCAAGAACACTTAAGGCATATCTTCTAGTTGTTAATAGAATGAAAGGATTATAGTAGTTATGGTATGATTCATTTCCATTTGGTTATGCTCTGCTGCACAACAAAACAATATAGCTTCATGTTTAATTAGAAAGATGATTCATATGAGAATAGGAATGGGAGAAAGCTTGCGGATGGTACTGAACATTTATTGGCCTCTGCTCACAAAGGTTTGATTTTTAACATCTGAGTGCCCACTGAGACCACAAGCAAGTATGGAACACAAAATAGAATTGGGAGAAGCTTGAGCTGGCAGAGGCCTTATTGAGCACACAATCTAATTCTTTCAATTTATAGATGAGGAGACTGAAACCCAAGGAGAGAAATTGAGTGGATTGAGATCACACTCCAGCTGCCTAGCACGGAGGAGGATCTATGATTACTTCGTTCCACGGCAATGCTGCTTTTATGCTGCACAGTTGATTCATCAAAGAGAAACATAGGAAAAGAAAATGTAAGAATTAAGCAATGTATTAAATAATAAAAACAATGATGTTTTGCCCACTTTTAAATTGCTGTAACTTGCTCCTACATTTTTCTAACATTTAATTATTCATGTATCCATTTTATTTTTCTGCTCAGATTTTAAAATCCAGGTAAAATTGTGTTCTCCCTTTCGAAAGGGTAGCCTACACATTATAGTTGGCTGTTCTTTATGCCTATTACCACTTACAAAAGACCTTTAACCTTTCTCTGCTCTTTCATTGCATGAAGTATATCAAGCACTGTTCACATGTGCTGGCTGAAGATCTTTATGATGTCAGAGATAATTGTTTTGGCCTCAGGGAAAGAATGTACTCTCGCCTACAAATGATGGCTGCAGAATCATCTCAGTAAAAAATGAATGAGACATGAGGTTTTAGATTCTTTTATCTTATCAATTATTGAAGAAAGAAACTTTCTCTGTGCAAGGAGAATACTAAACCTACCAAGAAAAACAATCACAAGATATGAATTTGTGGGTACAGCAAATAAGTCAGAAGGCATCAAGCTCTTAATAAATGAGACAGGCAAAGTTTTACCTACATTTACAGTTTATCATCTAAAATTGTTTCTGGTTTCAAAATATAAAAGTAAAATTGAATTTTATTAGCAGAGGGGAAAGCTGAGTTAAGTCTATGCCTTATAAATTCCACATTAATTTCTTTCTAGAGAAAAATAAATGTTTGGCTATTATAGCAGTGAGAAGTACCAAAAGTAACAGATAGAATAAAAAAAGATGTCATATGTTGAGCACATTCATATACAAAGATAAGTCATTAACCACTATGTTCATTTTTAAAAGCACTATTTTCAATAATCCATTTCTAAACATTTGTTTTGCTTATTATTTGTTTTCTGAGTGAGCACCAAAAAAAGTGATCATTTTCCCCACTGTGAAGACAGAAAAAAGTAAAACTGGCTCCCTTATATTTTTTGACATTTTCTTATTTTTTTCATATCAGAAATTAAACAGAAAGAAGGAAAACAACTACCCTGGCACCGCTCACACCATCGCCATTTACATGATGATTTCCTAAGTTTTTAAAGGCTTATAAATATCAACTTGCATTAAAAATAGTTGGTATTTAAGCCATAAATTGTGACGCAAACCTGCAACTATCATCATGCAGCCAGAAGGATCTCCACAAGTTAAAGTCAAACTGAGACACATAGAGAGTTACAAACCAGCTCTGTCCTACGTAGGAAGACTTTGTCTTAAAAAGTAAAAAACAAGACAAAAATACTTGATATTTACAGCATACATGCTCTGAAAAAACACATTTTGTTGCAGGTGTGTAATAAGCCAACCTTGTTACTATATATGTTTTTAAACAGCCTGGAAATATACATAATACCAACATCTACCAATCAATAATTCTATATGAAGATACAGTGATACTCTCTTCTTTTCATGATATTTATTTTCTATAAGAATACTCCCAAATATAAATTAAAAATCTCAGCTATATGAGGAAACAGAGATTTCAGAGAATCAATCTTTAGGTTACCTGACTTCACAAATTCTTTCCAATTCACCAATCTTCCAAATCTTAGCAGGTTCTCAGATTTTTGAGGCAAGGAGATTGGCAAAATCGGCATTGTAGAAACAACGTTCCATCAATGACCACATTGTTAAATTGAGAAAAAAATCTCAAAAAAAAAAAAAGAGTTGAATTTGGCTAGAGTTTTCCTGGTTTGTTTTGGGGTTCTAAGTAAGAACTTTGCAATAAGTGAGAAGAAGTGATTGCTCTCTTCTCTCTCTGACACCAAATGCTGAGAAAATAGGTCAGTGAATAGATAATTAGGAAAAGGGGATAGAGATAGAGAAATTAAAAAATAGATGTATACATAAATAAATGATAGGTAGGTAGATAGATAGAGAGATATAGATGAATAATGAATACAGAGATGATAGATAGTTTGTATTTGGTCAGAATATAAAGGAGTCCCTAATGTTGTGCAGAACAAAGATACAAATCAAGCTTCTCAGATATGATGTGATCATTCTAGAAAGTAAAAACAGATAAAATAACAAATACTCAATATTGTGACCTTAAATATTAAAGAAAAGATACTTTTTAAAATTTTATACCTCTAACAAATCTCATTTATATATAAAGGAAAATCTTTAGTATCATTACTGAGAAAAGACATGATCCATAAGTAGAAATGAAGTGGAAGAATATGGAGTACCAACTTGTACTGTGCTCTTCATAAATAATAATTATAGTACTGCTTCAAAAGGTTGAGATGAGAAGTACAATATAAATTAAAGTTGAAAATGAAATTTATATTTCTGCTGTTTAAATAATATCAAATGGTCAACTACAAATTTTTTTTTCATTTTATGTTTTTAGGATGCAAAGGACCTCAGCAAAGAAATAAACTCCCTTGACAACAGGATCCTTCTGTTTTCATTAACAACTATTGGCAGTAAGGCGTGCAATAGTTGAGCTCAGAATTAGAGGTTAGCTTTAGTATTATTCTTTCTATTGAGCAAAAAATTAAAGTCATAAATTAATCATTAGAAATTCATCTTATAAGATATGACTGAAATAAAATGACAATAAAATTAAGAGAAAATATCTATTTCTCCAGAATATTGTTTCCAAGACATCGCAACATTCACCATTCTTTTAGTCTTATCAAGAATGATATTTTGCAGAGATATGAAAAATTTATCTTAAGGTTTCAGAAACTGCCATTTCATGTATGTTGTACTAATAATTTTTGTAACTACTGAGCATGCAGAATGTGTCTATGATAATAAGTCACCATTCAGACTGAAAATAATAAGCCTTTGTGTACTTGATTTTAAATTAAACAATCAATTTTATGTTGTGTGTATGTATGCTTTGCCTCCCTGCATATCTGTGTGGCACACGTATGATTTGTGTTCATGAAGCCAGAAGAGTGTACCAATTTCCCTGGTACTGGAGTTTCAGGTGAATGTGACCCACCACCTGGCTAACGGAAATCAGACTGTGTCCTCTGGAAGAGAAGTCTGTGCTTTGAACCTCCGGGCCTTCTACACATCCCACCGTGCTTGTTCATTTAAATATTCACAAGTGCTCGGTGAGTGCCTGCAACATTCTAGACACTTTTTGATCTAAGAATTTACTGTGCCAAAGCAAGAAAAACTTCATTATTCTTTATAAATAATGAGCTTTATAAATAATGAATAAAGGAGTTTATTCTTTTCATACCAAAAAGAAAAGTAAAAATTAGATGAGCTTATTAAAGATAAATCATTTCTAATATTTGTTAAGAAATAAGAATTTCTCTGGCTAGAATCCACTAATGAGTGAGTACATACCATATTCATCTTTTTGGGTCTGGGTTATCTCACTCAGGATGGTGTTTTCTATTTCCATCCATCTGCATGCAAAATTCAAGATGTCATTGTTTTTTACCGCTGAGTAGTCCTCTAATGTGTATATAGTCCACAGTTTCTTTATCCATTCTTCCATTGAGGGGCATCTACGTTGTTTCCTGGATCTGGCTATTACAAATAATGCTGCTATGAACATAGTTGAAATGGGAAGAGGGGAGGAGGTGAAAATTTGTAAAATTACATAATTTAATTAAAAAAAGAAAAAAATATCTAGACGGGAAAAAAAGAAATAAAAATTTCATTGGGAGTGGAGTTTCCTGATGAATGAAAAGCAGACTGAGCTCCCAAGGTCCTGATGAGGAGCAGAAGGAGGGAGAACATGAGCAAGAAAGTCAGGACCATGAGGGATGCGTTCACCCACTGAGATGGTGGACCAGAACTAATGGGAGATCACCAAGACCAATTGGAATGGGACTGATGGAACATGCAATCAAACCGGACTCTTTGAATGTGGCTGACAGTGGAGGCTGACTGAGAAGCCAAGGATAATGGCTATGGGCTTTGATTCTACGGCATGGACAGGCTCTGTGTGAGCCTTCTCAGTTTGGATGCTCACCTTCCTGGACCTGGGGGGAGTTGGGAGGACCTTGGACTTAACATAGTGTAGGGAACCCTGATGGTCTTTGGCCTGGAGAGGGTGGGAGTGGGGGTATGGGTGGAGGGGAGGGGAGGAAAGTGGGAGGAGGGAAGGAGATGGAAATTTTTAATAAAAAAAATTGAAAAAAAAATAAAATAAAAATTAAAAAAAGAGATGCAGTCTGATTTCTATAAACCATCAGCCCTAATGATTTTAACCATACTGTAGGAAACAAGATTCCCATGAATTTTTATTCTTGTTTTGCTTCATGGGATAAGCAGTACTCTACACAGCAGCCCATGTATGAAGTAAATATTAATGCTACTGGCATCCCCATTATAGAGCCAAAAATTACAGGCAAAATGAAGCCTAAATAAGTTACTTTGTATCATTAATACCAGTTAATTTCTGATTCAAACCTATACATAGCTTCTACCACCACATTTACTGTTTCCAAAATTGTATATTCTAAGAAAAACTTAATAACTGGTTAGGAGAATTGAATATCCTTAGCAACAGTTTCCACAATGTACACATCAGAAATAAGAGGGTTCCTAAACAGTAGCAAGAGAACAAGGCAATTACTGTAACTTTTTTGAGCTTGTGGCATAAGATGAGATGTGTGATTTTCCAGAAATAAAACATTGCTCTAAAATCCACAGTATTCATCTTTCAGCAGAGAGATAGCAAAACAATCTCAGTATGCCAGGGCAAGTCACATAACTGATGAACAGGGAATAAGAGAGGGGGTGGTGTTAAAGATTCTTGGGGAAGGTAGGACGAAATGGTGTCCACAAACATCCCCAGATGGCAATAGAATCAGACAGATTCTTAAAGAAAGAAAACAAAGTCCTTAGGCTAAGAACAGCTTGTACAAATGGATGAAAAAAATATATTTGAAAGGGTGTAAATATGTTCCATCTGGGACAAGGCTGGAAGCATCGAGTGATTACATAGGAAAGGTAGGGTGGGAACAGCTGGAGAGTTATTTAAAAGTCAGAGGAAGGGGAGTGGCAAGAACTGATTTACACTTGTGAAGCAACCATTGCACTCGATATGAGGAATGTGATGGAACAGGAGTGGGAGGTAATGCTTAAACCCAAGTGACTGCTTTAGTGATTATTAGTGCTTGGGATTTAAAAGCAACCATGAAAACATGGAAGAAACAAAATTTGAACTAGCAGGAGTATCCTGAATTTCTATTTCAAATTTTAGCACAGAATTTTATTCCTGGTACACCATGTGCTTAAAAAGATCACTTAAATTATCAAAATTTTATCAACTAAAAAATAACAATAATTTTACCAAAAATCAACAAACAAATATCAAACTCTTCTACTAAAATAATTTATGGGAAAGTCAAATATTTCATTTTGAAAAGTTCACATGTAAAAATTTTGTTCATATTTATTTAGGCAATCATTTTAAATATACTTAAATAGCCCAAATGCATCAACCCAAATGCTTCAAATTATTTATGAATAAAGGTAGTTGTAGCTATATAAACAAATAAAAGGTAAGTAACCACTTACTGTGTGTTTTAACCACAAGGTAAAAATAATATATCCCCTTATTTTGATGCAAATACCAAAAATAATAATGTATGAAATTATTATACTTGTTATTTTTTTGCTTTTTCCTCTTTGGGGGGGGCACCACCCAGCTTCCAAATAAATACACTCAGATACTTATTCTTACTTAAGAAGCCTGGCTTAGCTTGGCTTCTTTCTAGGTAGGTTTTCATAAATTATCTGGTCAATCTTTTGCCTCTGGGATTTTATCACTTTCTAGTTTATTTACATTTCTTTATTTCTTACTCCATAGCTTGCAGTGTAGCTTATCCCTGGAATCATCCTCTCCTTCTTTTGCTCCCTGATTTTTCCCCAGATTTTCTCTCCTACTTACTCTCTTTGCTTGCCAACCTTGCCTATTCTTTATCCTGCCTAGCTATTGGCCATTCAACTTCTTATTAGATCAAGCATGTGTTTTAGACAGGCAAAGAAATATAACTTCACAGTTAAACAAATACATGATAAAATATTGCCACACATATTTGTATCATTAAATAAATGTTACACAGTATTAACCAATGTAACACGTGTTCAACTAATATTCCACAACAATTTATATTTACTATTTTTAATAAAACTCTTGTTTCAGATTGCAGAGATTATACAGTGATTAAAGTACTTTTCATACCTCTATGAGGAGCACGTTTTTTATCTCTTGATGTGGAATTCCCCCTCTGTATGCTGTGAATATCATTGGTTAATAAAAGAACTGCAATGGGCCTATAGCAGAGCTACAGCGGAACAGAGCTAGGCAGGGAAAACTAAACTGAATGCTGGAAGAATAAAGGGCAGAATCAGAGAGAAGCCATGTAGCCCCTCCAGAGACAGATGCTGGAACTTTAGCTAGTAAGCCACAGCCATGTGGTAATACACAGATTAACAGAAATAGGTTAAATTAATAACTAAGAATTAGCCAGTAAGAAGTTACAGCTAAGGGGCCAAGCAGTGATTTAAATAATATAATTTCTATGTGATTATTTTGGATCTAAACAGCTGGGCACTAACTAGCAGCCGCCCAACAATAATCCCCAGAATACATGAAAATACCAGATGGGTAAAGCATTTATCCTAATTCTAGATCTCAAAGAAAAGAGGCAGAGTGTCCCCAAACAAATCTGACTTGTCTGAATATGTGTATCAATAAGGTCTGAGCTCAACTGGAAGATCATGATTCAGTGAATAAGGTGAAGAGTAACTGAGAAATACTCCCATAACAATCTCAGGTCACTATAATCAAACACACAAACACACACACACACACAAAAAAAAAACACATATACACACACATTGTGTTTGTGCAAGTAGACAGATGTGTAAGTACACAGAAGTTTACCCACATACCTACCAACATACACATCCATGCATGAATATATATCTGCACACTATACAAACATATATACAAAAAAGAAAATAAATACTATTGACTGTTTTTAATAAACTATAAATTTGGCCTTTGGGATGAATATAAGTGCAAAAAAATTCCCCGAGAGTCTTAAGGATTTTAGTAGTGATCACTGTTAGTTTGACCAGATTTAGAAATACCTAAAACTGCAAGCTTCTTTGGGCATCTATGGAGATGTTTCCAGAGAGGTATATGAGACCCATCCTTGAATGAGGGTTGGTACATCCCTTGGGCTCCAGGATCAGACAGATCCAAAAGAAAAATGGAGAGAATTTGAGACCAGCATCCACATCCCGATTCCTGAGTACAAACATGCAAGAATAGCAGACATTGTAAAACGTATCTCCATATCTCCATCTCCTTAACCCATTTGCTAAATAAACTCTTTTATCCTGCTTTGGGCAGGTATTTTGTCACAGCAATGAGGAAAGTAACTGATATATATATATATATATATATATATATATATATATATATATATATATATATATAATCTGTGCCTTTTGGCTTCTCAAGTGCTGAAAATAAGTGATATTTGAGTGCTAAGCTTTAAACATGGCAAGAATTTGAGCTACTCTATGGGTCAGGGAATACAATGGAAGGGGGACATAAAGACATAGAAAGTCTATGTAACATTCTATTCTGCATGGCACAACCTTCTATACCAATTTCAGAGGAATGAAGTTTCCTGCACTATAGCTGAACAAGGAGGACCTTAAGAGAACATACTCCGGACTCATGGACTTCGGTCTTCTGGTATAGCCTGATGAGAGACAATCATTGTCTTCAAGTGTGTAATCATAGATCAGGCCATCTTCTCAAATGAGTCGTTTAAAATTCATGGTCACACATAAACCCCTGGTTAAAAGCAGTCAGTCACAAGACAAAATATCACAACATTGATGCAGGGAAAGGGGATGTAAAGAGGAGAGGAAGTTGAGGGGGTGTGGCTGAGATAAAGAAGTTTGGAGTACGAATAATCCAAACAGCCATGCGATGGTGACACAGGCCTTTAATCCCAGAGTTCAGGAGGCAGAGGCAGACAGATCTTTGAGAGTTTGAGACCAACCTGGTCTACAAGAGCTAGTTCTAGGACAGCCTCCAATACAGAGAAGAAATCCTGTCTTTAAAAACAAACAAACAAAAAAATCAAACAAATATGAAGTATATATATATATATATATATATATATATATATGTGTGTGTGTGTGTGTGTGTGTGTGTGTGTGTGTGTGTGAATGTCAATACAATTGATAAATTTCCCCCTTTTAAGAATAAAAAACATTAAATCTTTCAGAAGCAAATCAGGGTGAGTGAGGATAGTGTAGATATTTGGTAAGTAGAGTAACTAAAAAAGAAAGTTCAGAATCAAAACTGAAGGAGCACAGATTTTCCTAAACCTATACTGAGTTTGACTTCCTGGGTTCTTTGTCTTTTTCTCCTCTATACCTACAATTTGTCATGATGAAGACCAGTAAACATATTAAATTGAAATGACTCATGTCTTCTAATTTACCCCAAAATGTAAGGCAGTCATACCCAGAAAGAATTCCCCAGGAGTAAAAATGAAAACCGGCCCTGACAAGGACATTGTCAGCTACTATAAAATGCAACCAACTGACAACCTGCAGAACTTTGCCAATCAGGACTCCCTGAACCCCAGTAAAATTAAAGGTGGTCCATATGTCCATGTGTGTCCATTATATCAGAAGCAAGGGTCGTTTTCCAGTTAGGTTGTGGGATTAGGTTGTGGAGCTGCAAATTGGCTGACCCCAAGGGAAGGATGAACCACTCAGTTCATGGCAATAGTTAAAATTGCTGCATGCAACATAGCCCAATACTTTCCCCCAAAGAGCTGAATTCTTAAAATCTCATTTAACAACCTTAACCTTCCTTCTGAAGGTTCTGTTTGCCCAGTAAATGAAAGCTGAAACTGTGTGGCTGTACCTCGTGCTTCCTTTTTTATTCTCCCTCTTTTTGTAAGTAGTCTGATTATAGTTTATAATAACCCGGGGACTGGAAAGAGGAAGGCTGACATGCACCATACATGCTGGTCAGTTTCCCCTTTGGAAATATCTGATCTTATTCTGTGTCAAACTCTGCCTGTCCATGATGCTATTTTTAAACCTTGAAGAAGGAGGAAACTGATTGATCTTAAATGATTTCTAAAAAACCTATTTCTCCCCCATCCTTTGCCCATTATAAGCCATAGGGATCAACCTACCACCTGCTGATAAACTCTATAGTTTGAAAACACTAATCAAACAAGATAGGGAAATGATCAAAGTGCCGTAGTCTGATTCCTCCATTCAGTGCAGGATATGTCTGTGAACTGAAGGGGAGTAAGAGATTTCAAATACAAACCAAAGGAACTCTTTTAAAGCATTTCTTTTATACTTGGAAATTTGTTCATTTTGAGCTATATAAAAAATAGGAGAGCTAAAAACCTAATAAATTCCTTTGATCTGGACATAGCAAATTCTTAAAGAGAAAGTCTAAAAGGTTGCAGACTGTCTGCTGTTCTCTGAAAATTAGAATAAAAAAATCCATCACTTCCCTTTTCCGCCTCTACTACCCACTATCCTAGCATGCCAGATAGTCTATCTAGGTTGGGAAAAATAGAAACTACCAGCAATGATTAGAGGAAGATTTAAAGCTAATCACATATTTCTGAGTAAACACACAGGACTTCTCTATTCTTTGCCTTTCCAAGAGAGGTAGATCTCAGGAAGAGACTACCGTAAGCCTTCATGGGAGAAACTGAGGTCACTTCACGGGAATGGAAGGATCTATAGAGAAGTATCTCATTGTTACACTGTAGCGTCATTATGTAGCTAAGTGGTAAGGCACTCATAAATACTCTTTCAGGGCCTGGGTTGTCTTCCAAAAATAAACATCAGGTACACACACACACACAAACAAATACACACACACACACACACATACACACACACACCACATACACACACAAATCTCAAGCATGCACTGATAGCAAGTTGATCATTAATATTCAGGTAAGCCAAAACACCTTCATGAGGGAATGAATACTCTAACTAGAAACTGTGGCCTACACTTTTTTTTAAACAGCATATCAACCAGTGAGGAGAAGCCCGATTCCAAGTTCTGCACACTGGTTGTACTGCCCAAGAGCCAGTGACCTATCAGGAATCTTCAGGGATAATTTTGCTACACACATGCTTACATACATATGCATGTAAATATACACCTCTGAGCTCATAAATGAAAGCCTCATACAGAGTGAGCAATCATCTAATTCCAGCGTTCTGGAGGTTAAAAAAAGACTATGACAAGTTTGATTCTTCCCTGAGCTATATAACTGAAACAATCTCAAAACAAAACACCAAACCACAATGTAGCCAATCCCAGAAAGCAAAGGAAAGAGAAACATATCTAATAAAATAATTTGTTCACTTGGGTTCAGATCTTTCTAAAACAGAATATATTTCTACAAGTTACTGGGATGTTACTTATTTTTATTCAAGGTGGCTTTAGTGACCTTTCCATAGAATGAAATTTGACAATTTATGATAATTACCAACTGAGTATGGTGCAGTCTGTTAAATACATTATTAAGTTTAATCCCTACTATATACCTGCAAAATAAATACCATTTTTATATTATTTAAAAATTCAAATAGGAAGGATGATATAAGTAAAAATCATTATTGAAATACAGGTTTAATTTCCATTTCTGTTTGTGTTGTCTCAAGCCGTGTCACCTTAAGAATTCAGTGAGTGAAAACCAGCATTTCTGTATAGAGTCAGGACTGAGAAAACCCAGCCATACCCAAGTAGAGCAATGCTTTCACAAAAGATGTTTCTTAACAATACCAAAGGAAATAAAAGAATTTCAAAAGAATCAGGACATCTGGAAAAATAACATTGTTATATGTGGAAGTTTAACACTACTAATGTATGGACACATTTAGAAACTTGTTTCAAGATGGAAATTATTGTTACATTTCTTCTATCATGGTATTTAGTTTTAACTTATTTATTAAGGAAGAGGAGAATCATTGAAAAATCGTAAGCAAATCCATAATTTGATGGAAGTTTCAATTTAGAGCCATTGACTATAAGACAAATAGATGTGTAGATGTGTCTAGAAACAGATATAACTCAAAATGCTTGCATAGAAATCAATGTGATCATTTAAGGAGGTTTTCTTAAATATTTGAAAGTTCTATAGGTGATGTATTTCCTTAAATATTCTAAAGCTTTAAATATACTTTTATCTTGAAAGATACTGAGAAAGATCTAATACCTTTATTTATTTTAGGCTTACATTTATAGCACTTAAAGACCAAAGGAAATGTTCATACTACAAAAAGAAATAAACTAAAAGACACACATATAAAACTATCAAGGTTAAACTTGATTTTATGACTGGCTAGCACCACATGTATTTATTAATACATAAACCATAATGAAGGTTCAGCAAGGCATTTCGGTATACCAGTGACTGCAACTGTATCAGACACATTAGAGAGCAAACTTTAAACTATGGTAGTCAAGAGGATAGGATGAGCTTCTCCTCACACTACATGCAGGAGCTATATGAAGAAAGATTAATATGGGACTTGTTTTCTTTAACTCCTTGCTCTCTTTAGGGGCCTGCTGCCCAGTTCCCAAATAAATACAAGTAGTCTTAGTCTTACTTTTGATTGCCTGAATTTAGTGTTGTTTATTTCTAGATATTTTTAACTTAAATTATTCTTTCTACCTTTTATCTCTGTGCTTTATCTTTCTCCATTTATGTATATCTTTATTTCTTACTCCATGGCTTGTTATGTAACGGAGTGACTGTCCCCTGGAATCCTCCTCTTTTTCTCCTTTTGTTCTGGATCTTTCTTCCCAGATTTCTCCTCTTATTTATTCTTTCTGCCTTTCAGACCTGAACATTTTTTTTCTCCTGCCTAGCTATTGGCTGTTTAGCTCTTTACTACATGAATCAGATATTTTAGACAAACAAAGGAAAACAGCTTCACAGAGTTAAACAAATGCAACATAAAATAATGAAACCATCTTTGCATCATTAAACATAAGTTCCACAGTATAAACCAATGTAACGTGTTCAACTAATATTCCACAACAATTTGTATTTGCTATTTCTAATAAAACTATTGATCTGCAGCGCCTGTCTTCTTCAGTGGATACATGGCATCTCTCTGATTTGGCTTTCTTTTCTCCTCTGTCTCTGCTTGGAATTCTCGCCTTGCCCTATCCTTCCTTGACATAGGACCAAAGAGCTTCTTTATTCATTAACCAATAAAAGCAACATATATACAGAAGGACTTCCCACACCAAAGGGATTCGAAAACCTCACAGGAACACTTAAGTTCTTTGCTACTAAGCTCATCCTTATCTCTATCTGTTGTTTCTAAGTAACTCTAGGACCTACTGTCTGGATCATCCATTATACTACAGCCTAAATGATTTTCTCATCATCCTCCATCACTTATTTGACTCTTTTCTGTCTGGTACCCATGACTCATAACTTTACTGAGAATAAGAAACACGTAGAAGATAGTTTTTGGATGTTCTTAATACATACCTGTTTATGCTTCTAGCAGTATGTGATACTTAACCTTGTATGAAAACGCTTCCTGTGTCCATTTCCAGGATCTGTACTCTTCTCTTTTTCTACTGATTAAATCAAAAATATTACTCCAGTAATTACTACCTTTCATCATTGCAGTACCACAATTTTCTTGTAATTGGGTGTACTCAATCAGTTTCTAATCACATCTGACTCTTTCCTTTTAATAATCCTTTTTCTTGATTTTAAGTCCCTGGTAAGTGAATGCAGTTTCTCTCTCCTTTGCCATAAAACTCTGAAAAAGAGTTACTAATTACCCATTCCAAAGTTTGCCCATTTCCATTTATTTAAGCTCAATCCAACCTCTTTCCAGTTCCTACTGACTACCTTTTTTTGCACTCTCCGCCTCCTGGGTCTTCCCAAAACTGTTACCACTTCCTCTAACACAAGAACCTATCTGAATAAACAGGTGATATTAAATTAACTTCCTATTGTTTATGTTCTGATCAACACTGCCCTATTAGAAATGTATTCTTTTATGATATTCAGAAGTAATTAAAGCTGTGAAGGTGACATCAGCAGCTTTTGCGCTGATCACTTAAAGGTTGATAGCAGTGAACTTTCCTTTATAGTTGAAACATTTATTTTCACTTGACACTTGGTATTTCTTCTCCAAATACACTAGGTCTTGTTGTTTATTGTTTTTTACCTTGTCTTGGAAATGCCCTAAAATCCTAGCATAAAAGTAATTATAGGCCAGTTGGTGGTGGCACATGCCTTTAATCCCAGCATTCAGGAGATAGAGGCAAGAGAATTCTCGTGAGTTACAGGCCAGCATGATCACAGAGTGAGTTCCAGGGGAGTCAGGGCTACACAAAAAATCATTTGTCCAAATCCCCCCCCAAAGCAAAAACAATAAACAAAAAACAAAAACAGTAATTACAAATACTTATTCTATGTCACACAAGAATTTTCTTGTTATATAAATTCCCTAACGCACTCACTTCACCTACTTTTTAAAAAAGAATGTTTTGTGAAGCTACTGAGTGCCTTGGGCAATGAGATGGTTTTAATAAACAATGATTTTTTTTAATAAAAAAAAAAAAAAAGAAAAGAAAACCTATTCTAGTAGTTTTTTTCCACATAAATGTTTATCATTTACCATTTTTCCAATAAAATGACCAAACTAATAGAGATTAATTTTGGAAGATCTTTCAAAAAAGATTATTCAATTATCTTGACACAGAGAAGAGCTATAGACAGAAACATAACCTTCTTTCATAACTAGGATATTCAACTACCTGAACACTGTTGGAGAAAAGGCAAGTAGCCACGAAACATAGATATGCTAAGACACAATACACAGTATCAGTTTACAGACATAGAATTTAAATTTTCTTAGACTTATTTATTTATAATTTTTAGACAGTGCCTCACTCTAGCGCTCTGGCTGGACTAGAACTCAACAGAAATCCACCTGCCTCTGCATGCGAAGGGTGGATTGGAGGTATGTGCCATTTGCTTCAGAAATCAAATTAAATTCCTCTGTAAGACGAGCAAATGCCCTTAGCCATTGAGCCATGTCTTCAAAACCATAGCTATAGGATTAAGAGCTACATGAAATTACAAAGAAATGTGAGAATTAAGAAGTCCGCAGCAAATGCCTGACTCTCCTAACACAGTCAAGGCCTTGGTGTACAGGTTACATAATGCATATTAATTCTTTCCTTGCTGTCCTTATTTAAAAACAAAAACCTCTCCCCAATACTACTCTTCTACAGACTCACTTGTCTCAGTCTGTAATGTGCAATAGTCTTCCTTGGCCAGAGGCCTCCAGTGACCTTACAAAATCAAAGCAAATTTCTAATTGAAGAGAACTGGCAACTGACAAAGGATGATTTTGTTTGAGTTACAGCCAAACTTTCAACTCTGAAATGGAGAGTATGAGTTCAGACCTTAGATAGACCAGTAAGTAGACTTTGGGGAGCAAAAAGCTAATAAACAACACATGACCTACTCTATGTAGAGATCATTAGCAACACTTTCCTTATTTATATGTCATGCATATTCTTTTTTTTTTAGCACATTTCTGAAATTCATGTGTCCCAATCTTCAAGAAAACAGATTCCACTAACAGTGAGAGAGTAATTCTTTTTTTTTTTATTTAAAAAATTTCCATCTCCTTCCCTCCTCCTCCCCTCTCCCTCCCCTCCTCCTCCCCCTTCCCTCCCCTCCTTCTCCCCCTTCCTTCCCCTCCCCTCCACCCATACCTCCCCTCCCTCCCTCTCAAGGCCAAGGAGCCATCAGGGTTCCCCACTCTATGCTAAGACCAAGGTCCTCCCAACTCCCCCCAGGTCCAGGAAGGTGATCGACCAAGCTGAGAAGGCTCCCACAGAGCCCGTCCATGAAGAACAATCATATTCTTATTACAAGGGATATTTTGTACTGTATCAGTTTGAGAACATAAGGCAAAAATGTTTCTTAATTCTAGAATCTATTTTGTCACGATTCTCAAGCCATAGATGATAGTTCTTCTAGAGAAACAGATTAAAATTCAGATGCAAGCCGGGCGGTGGTGGCGCACGCCTTTAATCCCAGCACTAGGGAGGCAGAGACAGGTGAATCTCTGAGTTCGAGGCCAGCCTGGTCTACAAGAGCTAGTTCCAGGACAGGCTCTAGAAACTACAGGGAAACCCTGTCTCGAAAAAACCAAAAAAAAAAAAAAAAAAAAAAAAAAAAAATTCAGATGCAGTGACTACTCAAACATTATGTGACTATTTGCATTAGCTTTTTTTACTCTACAAAATAATTAGAGTAATCTTTGAAGTACTATATAACAATTCTATTAAGTGATGAATACATGCAATTATTTATTATTAAAGTATGAAAAAATAAAGTGATGTGGTTCTTTGTGAAAATAAATTTATTACTGAATTAGCCATTGTATTTATTTTTAAATGAAGTGAGTCTCTTCACATACAAGTTGTTGAAATATTCTAAATTGAATTAATAGTGGAGCTGGTGAAGTGTCTAAATTGAAAGAACACATTTTGTACTGTACTAATCATCTAACTTATTTTTGTTATTGCTTCAAACACTAAAGTTTTAAAAGTGATCTCTACATTTATGAACAAAGATATTTTGTCGGCCTACTATGTTTACTGTTACTCTCTGAGTACAGGACAGTGAAATATGCATAAATATAAGTCAGGCAAGTAATACCTGTTTCAACTTTATGTGACGTCAAATACAACTCTGGAGAGGAAGACAGAGGAAGCTTTTGATGGAGTTGAATTTATGAGTAAAAAAAAAAAAAACCCTAAAATTTATTTTTAACACATGATTCATCTTAATGAATATTACATGGCTTTCTAAAAATAAAAATTCAAAAATATGCATCAAAGAAAAATATAATATCACTTTTACAGTTTTCATATATGCTTTTCTCTGCGTGTATTTATATAAAACTAAGTTTTCCATCTGAAATTACCATATGATTTCTTTATATGACTTGCTACAAAAGTTCTTAAGGCTTAAATTGAATTCAACATGTATATACTCACACAATATTATTTAATAAATTTGAGAATGATATGGGATTTCCCTCTATTTGCTGTGACTACATTTGTTAATAAAGAAACTGTCTTGAATCTATAACAGAGAATAGATAGGTGGGGAAAAACTAAACTGATTGCTGGGAGAAAGAAGTGCAGAGTCAGAGAGAAGCCATGGAGCCACTACCAGAGACAGGAGGCAGATGCTCTGAAACTTTGATGGTAGGGCATGACCTCATGTTGATGCAGAGATTAATAGACATGGGTTAAATTGAGTTGTAAGAGTTAGTCAATAAGAAGTTAGAGCTAATGGGCTAAGCAGTGATTTAATTAATATAGTTTCTGTGTGATTTTTTTGGTTCTGAACAGCTGGGAACAAGCTAGTGGACTTCTCACAGCATTAGAAAATGACTGTTTTTGAGATTTTAATTACATCATTTATCCCTTCATTTTTCTCCTTGCAGACTCTGCCATATATTCATCCATGCTCTTTTTCAAATTTATGGCATCCTTCTTCACTTGTTATTACACACACAAACACACACACACACACACACACACACACACACACAAACTCACCTAAATGTATAATTACAACTTGTTCAGTCCATAAAATTTTACTTGTTCAGAAATGCTAAAATAAATGGGAAAATCCCAGAATATCTACACAGCAAACTCTAAGTAACCAAGGAAGGTTGAAAGTAAAAAATAAAAATTCTCCCTGATTGAATAGTACACCAATTGGTTAACTAATACCAAAATGACTAGCCCTTAAAATATACATAAAGCATATTTTAAACAAAGCATGGTGTGTGGAATTAGGGCTAACTTAAGGAGTCTGTGGTTTTCTGGACTTATCTCAACTGATACTCTATACTATCACAAAAAGCCATCATCTTCTCATTTGCATGGCATTAAAACCTATCCAGTTCTAACAAGAAAAATTAAAAGATGACTTCAAGAATAAATAAATGGCTGCAAAATTGAAGTAAACACTAATTACAATACAACTGTTCATAGACAAGAGGACAATTAGAACATCAAAATAGTGTCTACTTAAAGACTATTTTGATAATCACTACGTATTTGACAAACTAGCATAACCTGTGTACTACCTTTTGATAATGGTAAGACATTAAACAGGAAAAAAGCATATTGTATCAGTGAAACTAATTGAAAGTGAAGTGGTGGAAAATTTTAATTAACGTTGTGAACTGTCTTTGTCTCTGTCAATTACCTCAATTACACCACGGAAACATGGGCAAAAATCTGTATTCAAGATCAGACCAGACTGATGGGAAAGAATTCCTTGGTAGGTAAGAGGTAAATCATTACAATTGTATAAAAAAGAATGATACAGAGTAAATTGACAATGGCTGAAAATGAATGGAGAAATATGTGCAGTTACTAGTGGAATCATAGAGACATACTAAAGAACGATCAGGAGCATCTGTTGTTACAAGAACATTAATCAGTTGGGTAATAACTACTCCATTATATTCTTCACTTAAAATATAAGGATAATACACAATATATAATAATTAAATCCATAATTTTTGTCACTTAAGTTTCCTATCATCTCTCAAATAAGTGACCATCACATAAATGTTTGACAATACTAAAAAATCAACATATTTATAAAACACAACACAATTTCATCTTTTTTGCCCTTTTTATGGTTAGTGGTAAAACATAGAATACATTTAAAAGCAACTTTGTAAAATCAACTTGAATATACGTATGTGTGCTTGTGTGTGTGTATGTGAATACTTAAATATTCATAATGACTAAAATGCCCATTTTAAAAATAGCATTTGAATTGTTCAAATAGATTTTTGTTATTCTGAGTAAGGCTATGATATTAACTAAATATTAATATTTTACTATTTCAATAGCTTCTAGAATTGTGGTTTGAATGTAATTGGCCTCTATTATCTTATAGGGAGTGGCACTATTAGAAGATGTGGATTAGTTGGAATAGGGCCAGACTTGTTGGAGGAAGTATGTTATTGTGGGGGCAGGACTTGAGATCTCATATATGCTCAAGGTACCACCTCACATGGAAGACCTCTTCCAGTTGCCTGCAAGATGGAAGATTTTCTGCTACAACTACAGAATTAGGTCTGGGTACACTCTGCCATGCCCTACCATGATGATAATGGACTGAATTTCTGAGCTGTAAGTAAACCACCTCAATCAAATGTTTTCCTTTATAATAGTTGCCAGGATCATGGTATCTCTTCACAACCATAGAACTCTAACTAAGGCAACAATATACCCTGTACATGTATTACAGACATCCAGTATAAATGGGGCACTATTCTAGGAATAATCTATGTTGCAAGGAAAATGAATAAGCTGAAGGAAAATTTGTGATTATACATCATTTTAAAATGACAGAAAGATCTTACTCTCTGGGCCACAGACAACATATACCTTATGTGCTTCTGTAGAGATGCTCATGTTTTGAGCAAGAAAGGTTAAATGAAATCTAATATCTGTGTCATCTTGGCTGTTTGCTGAGAGGGTATTTTGAGGATTTTCTTCCTAATATTTGCCAACTGTGATCTCATCCAATAACCTCATAATTAAGAAAATGATACCAGAACTTGAATTATTAAAAATCCCAAGATTAACATCTGATTTGGTTTAGGAAATACTTTTGATAGAGGATTTTCATTACTATTTAAAAGAGGTGCAAGACAATGAGACAATTGTTGCACATAGATAGGAGACCTACAAAATATGTGATTAAACTTTGGCAAAGGACACAGCAACAATCGAAAGAAATGGTAACCTATTTTTATGCTTATTTTTTAAAGTCTTAGGTCAAAAGAGACCTGCTGAAAGTTAATATGAAGTATTTTATAATAGTATTTTAACCATGTAGCCTTCTAAATTTCCTCATGTCTTCTAGTAACTGGACGCATCTGTGGTACTTTGGAGTGTGCCTGGAACTACAACTCTCCAAATACTTTCCTCATATGAAATACTTTATTTCCTCTTTTTGCCTCTTCAATATTTTTATAATGAATGTTCACCATGAATTATTAAAATAACTAAGCTTGTAAGTATAAACATAACAATTAGTAGTATATTGAGCATTAGATATAAGTGTATTGAAGAGGAGGTAAAAGAGTCACTTGGAAAATGGATATGAACTATAGGTGAAATATCAGTTCTACAACTGTCATAATTGTAAAATAAACAAAGATTCATTTTCACACATTTATTGTACTGTTCCCATAGTTTACTAGGTTCTTTCCAGTTACCTATTCAGGGTTTAAGGACTTTGTGATAAAATCTATAAAATACCAATCTTGAAATGATACCAAATATTTGTTTGAGGTGGCACCTCAAAAAACAATTGTGAATATGAGCATGTATTCAGTCTCTTTTGAGCAAGTAAAATGTGAAGTCAGCAACTGTCAAGATTAAAGAATTATTATATCACCTAGGACAAAGCAATGAAAGGCTGAGATATCCAAGTGTTACACTAAATGCAGTGGTTTGAATGAGAATGGCCTGTCTTGGTGCATATATTTGAATCTTTGGTTCCCAGTTAATGGAACTGTTCTGGAAAAAAAAATACTTATTGGAGTAGGTGAGTCACATTTGTGGTAGGTTTCAACAGTTTCAGTATAGATTCTCTCTCTCTCTCTCTCTCTCTCTCTCTCTCTCTCTCTCTCTCTCACACACACACACACACACACACACATACACACATACACACACATACACACACACTCCTGCTCCCTCTCACTTTGTGTGTGTGTGTGTGTGTGAGAGAGAGAGATTTGGCATTTTTCTCTATATGCTATGAATATGTTTTATTATCATTGGTTAAAAAAGAAGCAGCTTTGGCCTATAGCAGGGCAGAATATAGACAGGCTGGAAGAGATCTATAAAGAGTAGGAAGACTCAGAGAGTCACCATGTAGTGGCTAAAGGAGAAGGACATGACAGAACCTTTACCAGTAAGCCACAACCTCGTGCCGATATACAGATGAATAGAAATGGGTAATTAAAGATGTAAGAGTTAATTAAAAAGAAGTCTGAGCTAATAGGCCAAGCAGTGTTGTAATTAATATAGTTTCTGTTTGATAATTAATGTATGCACAGCCAGAAAACGAAAGAGTAGTGTCTGCCTACAAATGGTGCACCAATGTGGGACATCTACATCCACATAAAACATGAGAGAGCTTGGGAAGGAATTCTAGACACAAAAGAACAAAGTTAAACACAACTTCTTGGTAGCTGCATTTTTTTTTTTCAGATAGACTCTTTTTGCTGGCCACAAGTAGAGGTACAGTTCCTTTAAGAGAAGTCTTCCAACGTGAATCTGTCTCTGGAAGTAAAAATGGTTAGCAGTAATCATAACTATTACACCAGCTTGGGGTTTTTATTTCTAGTTTTTCTTTTCTTCCCCCTGATTCACAGACACTTACATACACAGTCTTGGCCAAGTCCTCCCACCCTTTATTCTCCAGTTTGATGTTATTATTAGATGACTGCTACTCAAAATTTGTTTATAATAAAGTTTAAATTTGAGGCAAAATAAAAAGAGAGTAGTCTTCTTAACTCAGTGTTAGAAGCAAAGAATTGCAAGCGTTCTTTAAGAAACGACTGTCTGGTTTGTGCTGGCAGAACGATCTCTGGTTCTCTGACTCTTTCAGGAGATCCTGTACTTAAATGGGGTCTGTGAGCATCGTTTTACAAATTGCTTAATGGTGACATAGACCCCCTGAATCTCTGGAGCTGGGGCAGTGTGCAGAAGATAAATTCGATATGAAACTTTAGACTCACAAAGATAAAACAGAGGATGGTATATTTTCTTTGATTTTGACAGATTAAAAATAGACAAACTATTGTAACTATAATTCTTGCTTGAACTTGTTTTTATATATAATTTTCCTATGTTAAATTGAAACTTTCTTTTTTATTGAGACTGAAAAGGGTACGTAATATGGAATTCCCCTCTGTATGTTATGAATAAGTTTTCTTACTATTTATTAACAAAGAAGCTGCTTCAGCCTAGAGCAGAGTAGAATATAGCCAGGTTAGAATAGAGAAAGAAAGAGAGAGAGAGTAGGCAGAGTCAGAGAGATGTCATGTAGCTGTCAAAGGAGAAGGACACACCAGAGCCCTTACCAGTAAGCCACAGCCTCATGCCAATACACAGACTAGTAAACATAGGTTAATTTAAGATGTAAGAGTTAGTTTATTTGGGTCTGGGCAACTGGGAAATGAAAAGCAGTCTCTACCTCTCTCTCTCTCTCTCTCTCTCTCTCTCTCTCTCTCTCTGTGTGTGTGTGTGTGTGTGTGTGTGTGTGTGTGTGTGTCTGTGTCTGTGTCTGTGTCTGTCTGTCTGTCTGCCTGCTCCCTGTACATCAGGATAAGAAGTTCTCAGTTACTACTCCAGTGCCATTCCTGACCACTTCCAGCCATGCTGGCAATGAACAAACTGACTGAAACTTTAAGCAAGCTTCCAATTAAATGATTTCATTAACAATCATTGCCTTGGTTATGGTGTTTCTTCACAGAAAAAGAACAGAATAATTAAGACATTGAATAAAATATTTATATCAGGTATTAAGGTCGATGACAGAAAAATATCTCTGTCTTTAAGTATACCCTATGACAGAGTCCTACAACCAATTAGGAAGATGTATCAAAGAACTTAGCACTGAACTTGATATGTCACATTTCTAACCCATAAGAGTAGACAGTTCCAACACAATGTAGAAGACACTTCAGAAGCAGTGAAATAAAGGACAAGAACACTTTTCTACTTTGATAATTACTTTCTAACACATTTTCTGGAACGTCTTCCAAAAATAAACTGTTCATAATAATCCTTTTGTTGTATTCTATGATATTTAATGCTTTTTATTTAAAGGTCAGTGTTTAAAGTTTTATACATAAATAGAAAAACTATCACTATGTTTTGATGACATTTATTAAATCTTACAAATCTTATTCATACTGCTTTCATTTAACTTTTCATTTGCATTATGGAAGTAGTGATATGTATATTCTAGGGAGACAGAGGAAGGAACCACAAGGGTTAAGACTAACTACAAAATGTTAATTGCATGCCAGTCATTTGTTGATGGAGAGAGGGACCCTTTGTTTGTCCCAGCCGCCTGGCTAGTTTACACCCGAAATAACCACACAGAAATTGTTTTAACTAAATCACTGCCTGGCCCATTATTTCTAGCCTCTTATTGGCTAGCTCTCACATCTTGATTTAACCCATTTCTAATAATCTGTATGTCACCACGAGTTCGTGGCTTACCGGGAAAGATTCAGCATGTCTAACCTGGTGGCACCATGGCAGCTGCCTCTCTCTCTGCTTTCTTTCTCCCAGAATTCAGTTCTGTCTTCTCTGCCTACCTAAGTTCTTCCCTATCAAAAGGCGGAGGAACTTTCTTTATTCAATCAATGAAAGCAACACATAGACAGAAGGACCTTCTACACCAGTCATTGAATCAAAGATTTCAAAAATATTTATTATTCTTTCTTAAAATATTTAATATTTGCTTCAAAATCTATTATGTAAAAAGTAATATTTTTGAAAACTTTATTTGCTACTTAGGGCTTTGCATAATTCTATTACTTTACCTCAAATAAAGATAGCTGTTTAAATTGTTCATATTGCTTTAACAGTTTCATAATTTTCAAAGCTGATTGGTATTTTAAATGCTTTGAGATAATCTAAAATGTGCATGAACAGTAGATTTCTTGAACATCAATGAAGAATGACTAAAATTTTAATTATATACAAACTAGAATTTTAATATATTAAAAAATTTTATGTCTGACTATATCTTATAAAGTTCTTTCTAGCAGAAAGATTGAGAACATTGTGATTGTTATTACTGTTTTCAAAACAAAGTCTCAGATGCATATTCAACTCTAAGTGTTTTCATGTGTAAAGATTTAATATCAGTAAATAAAATATCCATCCCATAAGAGAAGGGTTAATATAGCTCTCTCAGATGCTAGGCATATGTTAGGTTCTGTTTCTTTTTTAAATTGTTTTTATTGAACCATATGCTTTCCTCCTTTCCCTTTCTTTCTCCTCCCTTTAATCTCCATGGAAAGTAGAATAAGACAAGATCTCCTGAGTAAACTGGGAATGTGGGGATCATGGGTGAGAGTAGAACACAAAGTGGTGATTCTGTTTCTTATTCCTAGGCTGCACACATCAGAAGTTGTTGTATAGTAAAGGTTCCTAGACAACAAAATTTCATTTCTTCTATAGCTGTTCATAGTTCTGCTATATTCAATTTGCATAGAATCACATTGGTTGTGGTGGACTGAATTCCCATGAGTATACTGAGCATGTCTTCAACATCTGATTTCTGTGTATCTTAATATATAAGAACTTAACTCTTAAACCATGATACCTTGAAAACCATGTGTAGGTAGGCACTGGAAAATATCCTGGATACTATTGATATCAAGGACTTAATTTCGACATTGACATATTAGAAACAGTTATTCTAAAGATACATTTAAGAGATGAGGAAATGGCTCAGTTTGTACAGCAATTGCTATACGAACATGAGGGCTTGAGTTCCGATCCCTAGCACCCATATAAATACGAGGAAATTTGGCTAAAATTGGGAAACTGTTCTTTGATGCTTGCTGACAGACCATCCTAGAAAATTGAATGAAGCTCCCAGATTCAGTGAGAAACTCTTTAAAAAAATGAGGTGAAGTGAGTGTGATGGGGAACAAAGCTGGTATTGAATTACCTGCTTTTACAGACATGAGTAAACTGAGACAAATAAAACTGTTTGTACAAGTGTGCACTCACGTAAAAACACACATACATAAAGATAGTAAATTTACCTGTTAGATAACGGTATAGATTGTCTCTTGGTGAAGAACAATAAAAGGATATTGTTTAACAAAGAACTATTTCTTAAAAAGCAATAAAACCATATTGTCAGTTTTAAAAAACTTTCAGGAATGTGCTTCCTCCTTCCCCAACATAGTGCTGTATCTGGAGTACAGTCAATTCCCCTCCCCCATTATTTAAACTGCATAAACTATAATTTTAGTAAATCAAGCAAAGAGCTAATCAAGTTTTGATTTGCTAATTACTTCTCAATTTGATTAGAGCTGGCAGCTAATCATCGGTGGAAGTTTAAAGCCAATCTTTCACTCACATTTGCAAATCGGGACTTCAATGTAGAACAAAATTGGAAATATAACATAAAAGTTCTCTGTGTGATAACAAATAATTAATTTCTACTTGTTTCTATCACTTTAACAATAAAGAAAACTTTTTCTGGGATGCTCAACAAGCTGAATAATGCATGTGTAACTAACATCTTATCCTGGAGGACAAGCAGCAAGCCAAATTTATAGTTTTGTGAAAGAGACCACATTAAGCCAAGAAAGAGTACACGCTACATTAAACACACACAATATAATTCAGGATCACAATTCCATTTTTATGGCCAATAGTAGCTTGCAGTGGAAATATCTGCCAAGAAATAGAACCATGAATGATCAATGTAATTATTTTTACAATTAAAGCCAAAATTTAGAACATATTTAAGTATTACTAATGTACTTAAGACGAAATCTCCTTGACAACTGTACTAAGGTAAAGAAAAGTAATGCTGAAACTCTGGAAATTCAGAGAGAAAGAACTTTAGGAAGAAGCATTAGGAGATGAAATTGAGTCTCAGGAGTTGGCACTAATTTCAGAACAAAAGATCTTTCAAAGTCAGTTCCAAATGCTATATTTAAATGATACCCTACAGAAAGTCCCATCTATCTTTGTCATTTTCCATTCCTTTCTAAATAATACAACTTGAACATTACTAAAATACCCTGAACCAAATAATGAATCATTTTTCTTTGAGATATTTCTTCGTTATGACTGTCTCATTAGTACAATTTCTATGCAGTGTCTTCACAGGTAATGCCATTTGAAAGTTTGGATGATTCTCATATAAAGTCATGCTGTCTGAGCGAGCAACAGAAATTTTTCTTAAAATTGTAACAAACATAATTATTTTTATTTATTTTCCCTTTTCATGTAATTGCAAAGAAAATCATCCAGAAGTTTATTTTCCAAAAACTAAAAATTTTCATCTTCCTCTTTTCTGTAAGCTTACCATTTTTGGCTTAATTTTTTTTAAAATTTTGTTCCTATTGTCATATTTATACTATGCAATTCATTTGCTATATCACCTTCTAACTTTAGTATTAAACCAATAAAAATTATAATCTATTATTGCAAATTCCAGGAATTTTCTTTAACATTTCTCTAAGTAACCTTATGATAATCCTCATTCTGTATAAATTTTAAACTAATATGAGAAAATAAAATTGTATTTAAATCATTAAGTACATATACACATGGCTGTAATAGAATTTTTTACTTTTTTACATTTACTTATTTTGTGGGCGTTAACGGGTGCTAAGCAGCACAGTGTCAAACCGAGTTGCCAAGCTTGGTTGCAATCTCCTTTACCAGCTGAGCCCTCTCCTAAATCTTTATAACACATGGCTTTAAAAACAGTGATAATCTTGTTTCTGTTACAGTTATATATGTAACCAGTGAATCTTAAAAAATTTTATTTCATAGTTTTGGTCAATGAATCTACTTTTGTCATTTCCAAAAGTGAGAATCTTTAAAAATACATATATAGGTTTATATTATAGATGATTGGTTTTATATCCAACACAGAGATTATGTAAGATACACATGAGTGACATACATATGCCCAAGAAGATAATTACAATAGCAATGACAAAAATCTATTTTGTAGTTTATAATGTATCCATTTATGGAATGCAATGGATTGAGAAACTGGTCAAAGAATGTGAACATGAAATATAAGTACTACTTTTTTTTAACAATCACTTTTATGCACAGAATGTCAGAGAAAATTCTTCTTAGAAACATAACTTATAACCAGAACTTTGTGCTTCCATACCTGTGGTTATATCAATGATATAGAAAAGAAAAAAAAATTTTAAAAAAACATTTAAGAAGCCAAGGAGTACTCAGTCTGTAAAGCGCTTGCCTTCCCTTTGCCTAATTGTATTGCTGTTGGGATCCTCACATATGCAAACAGCATAGCTCAATGGCATGCTTATAAACCCAGATTGTTGAGGCAAAGACAAAAGGACTCCAGAGGCCCTCAAATCCTGCAGTTAATACTATCAGCAAGCTCCAGATTTAGTGTGAAACTAAATTTCAAGAAGAAAATAAAAAGGAGGGAGCAATAGAGTAAATATAGATTTCTGAAATCAAGAAGGCTCGATTTTAAAAACCTAAATATTTGATGCTGACAGATTTCTGTGAGTTCAAGACTAGCATGACCCAAAAAGCAAGATCCAGGACAGCCAGGCTGTTACATAGAAAAACCCTGTCTCAAAAAACAAAACAAAACCAGAAAACACCTAAACATAATTGTCATTGTACTATATTCAGCAGTCTTTCTGAGACAGGAATATGGTAACCACAAGGAAAAATGTTAACCTAATGTGTAGGTTAAGTGAAGTTTTAAAACTCTGTTTTCTTTCATTCCCAAATTTATACCTAAGAAACAAGTAAATATATTGAACAACTATAAATATTTTCAACAAAAAACATGCTGTTTAATCAGAATTTTGTAAGCCAAAGAAAAGGGAATTTCAATTATGTATGTTGTTCCTGCCTTTAAATATTATATAGGTGTTGTCAATAGATTTGATGGAAAGCATGCATACTTGACAATATTTACTACATCGAGTTCTTAAGGTTCCCACACTGTCTACATATTTCAGTGGGATTAAAATAGTCTTCAAATAAAAGTAAACCTCAATGAATTCTATTTTCTGTTATGTTTTTATCCAAAATGGTATGATAGCACACATTAAATTTCCATATAAACAGCACATTATATTTTCAAGACTTGTAATTTTGAGCCAGCCTTCTATGAAGATAAAGTCTTATTCCTACTGTGATTCTAAACAAATCGACTGTGAACTTGGGGCTTATTATAAACACTGGAACATTTCCAAATTACTCACAAAAGCATACCATAATGAGAATAATGAAATCGAGACATTTACCTCATGGGAATCTCTGAATAGGTTACTGTCATGATGGCAGCCTAAATTTAGATCTTCATAATTTATGCACTGTACCCGAAGTTACCTACCATATGGTGATAAAACAGTTCATCATACATTAAGGAACTGGCAAAATGGCTTTGTATGTTTCAGTCACTACCAACCTCTTTCTATAAAGTGACTGTGTTCAAAAGAGTGCATCCATGATGCATTATTCTGACTTTGGCACTCCTGCTCATGTACATATTCATATCTGAAGTCACCTAAGAGATTTAGAGAGAAAAAGTAAAAGAAAACCCTAACCAAGGCTATAACACAAATTTTCTAAAGCCTATAAAATAATTTAAATCCTTACCACTTTGTAGGTTTATGGAAAATAGTAATAAAGTAAAAACATGGATTCTAGAAGGTTGAAATATAATCACTACCTGCTATGAATATTTAAATAGAATTCAGAAATGTTATTGACACTTATCTGTATTAGTTGTTTCAAAATCATTTATTTTTTACTTTACAAAATATTGTACGTATTGATAGTTCATATATATGTATGTGCATATGTATCTTCATTTACATCACTTGGAATTTTATTGTTTTAAAACATTGAAGGTACTTATATTAAATAGATACCTTGTTCTTTTTCAAAGCTTGTGAAATATTTTTTTAATACCCAAATGAAAATATTTTATCTTCTGCTTTGACCACTGGACTAATGTCAGTGGTGCTCAATCACATGAAATTCATTTATTTTTTAAAGCGCTTTTTAGGAGCATCTCTTTGCTGGCTGCTTTCCCAGGTGCAGCTTCCCCAGATGATATAGATGCTGTTGTATAGGCTAGGAAGAACGAGAGGGGGCTGGGGTACTTCAGAGGAGGATGAAGACAGCCTTGCAGTCTGAGGACTGAAGGAAAGAGACTAGGCAATTGTTTGAGAAGAATAATGTTGGCTATTCAGAGCAGAAGGGATGAAAGTGCTCACAGCGATTTGGAGTTTGGTGCTTTGAATAATGAAAAAAAGAGATCAAGTTGACAAGGATTTTCTATTTTAAACCACAAGCAAGTAGGAAAAATGTAGTCAGTAAGATAGTGTGCCCACTCATGCCTCAAAGGTGTCGGAAGGGAGTTGGGATTTCTTTCAAGCTGTGGTAGAGAGCTATCAGAGGCTCTAAGCAGTAGATCTGCCTAAGATATTTAAGATGTCTCTGAGTGCTCTATGCAGGGGTGGGTGTTATATGAAAGAATTGTGATTAAAGATGAAAACTAACACATTTAGAAATTTCCAAGAGGGAAGGATTTACTTTATTTCTTAGAAAATCTGTTTAATTTTACACATATTGTATCAACTGAATAATTCTCAAGTCTACTTATTTTTATCTTATGGTGCTGGGCGTGAAGTCCAGGACCTTACACTTACACCTAGATATTAAGGAACCCTTAAAGTAATGCTTGAAGGAAATTAGAGCTCTCTACTTGTAGTAGCACTTTGAGAACTCTTTGCTGAGACTTTGCAGGATAAATTTGCATGCTCAGTTATGTGCATTTTTCTGAAGGTTATTGGATAACATCTCAGACCTTAATTGCTGTCCTCAGCCACAATTTCAGGGTATACAATTTAAAATGAGACAGCAAGGTGCTTTTTACGCATATGAACTTTGGAGGACCATTGTTCCAGGGAGTCACATGCAAATAATCAGAATGTTAGTGATCTGAATGACAGCTTTGCACAGATATATGAATGTAATGGAACCTACAGGGTGAAGTCAATATGTGCCATTAGAAAGCGGCTAGGGAAATCCATTACCATGCAACAAGACTTGTGATTGAAGACAGTAAAGCAAGAGGTAGATAGGAATTAAACATAGGTGCTTCTAGAGCTGTAGCGAAGATGTGGGGTAGGTGAAAGAGATTAACCCAGAATTGAGTGCCCAAAAGGGAATGAATTTGTAGAGATTGTAAGAGTGAGTTTCCAGATTCTCACACAATCCACACTCCCGTAAGTAATACAAGATAAACTATCACAGGAAAAAGTGTGTCATAAAGAGTTGGAATATATCCAGATCATTTCACCTGTTTTACTCTCATTCCTCAGGATAGATCGGGTAATCAACCAAGTCCTACACAGACTAGGCAATAGGGATTGGCAAGCATGAATGGGGAACACTTGACATAAATAACTCATTTAAATGTTATAGCTGTTCTGGGAAGTAGGTTCTTTCCTTACTCCAATATCACATGTGAAAACAAGAAAAGCTTAATGAAACAGTTGTATAAACAATCTACCTACTTCTAATTTGGGGGTACAATTACTAGCTCTGCTGTAACCCAGTATACAATGTGGCTTATATATTACCTCATCTTTGAATAAATAATCTGTGTCCCATGTATTTAGAAGTGTGCCTAGACACAATTGTTTATGTACTCTGTGTCTTCTTGAAACTACTCTAAAATAACTAATTCATTATTTTTTGTTTGGTTGTTTTTGGTAACAATTATATACCTAATATTTTAAGGCTATTAGTAATAATACTGGTTTCAATTAGATATTTATTATTAACTGGTGATAATTCATATTAACCTAGGTGCAAAATTTGATCCATTCAAATCTTCTTTATAGTATTTGTTAATTCATTCTCTCTCTCTCTCTCTCTCTCTCTCTCTCTCTCTCTCTCTCTCTCTCTCTCTCTGTCTGTCCTTTGCTTTCATCCGTTTTCCTCCCCCTTGTATCAGTATACTTTTTTATTATTTTTTGACACTCTACTTATTATTTTGGTTAAAAAAAAATAGTGCTGTGCTTCTGGAGCAGAAATGTTTTCCTGTTACTTATTGAATAGTGATTCCACTACGACATCTTTTGTGAAATCAAAAAATTGCAATCCTAAAATATTCCCAATGGAAATATTACCTAACAATGTTGTATGGTTTTATATCAGACTGTGTATCTAAAACACAATCTGTGCTTCAGGGTTTACTAGTACTTAGAGGAAGGTTAGTTATTATATGTGTTTGGATTTGTTTTTGTCAAAATAAATTGCAAAATTTTATTTAGATATTTTATGCTTTTAAGTCTAAGATAAAATATATTATTTCAAATAAACTCTTTCACTATGTTGCAATAATAATTAATATACAATTACAGTGCTTTCTTTTTTAATTTTTCCTGACAGGGTTTCTCTGTGTAACAACCATTGCTGTCCTGGAACTTGATTTGTAGACTAGGCTGGCCTCGAACTCAAAGAGAGATCTGCCTTTGCCTCCTGAATATTGGGATTAAAGGTGTAATTAAATAATAATAATTAACAAATATTTTATATTTATTAATATTTATATGCAATAAATAAATAATACACTATTAAAGTATTTTAAGACATTAAAACAATGATGTAATTATATCATCATCTCAAAAATAAAATAATAATAAAAAGAATAATTCTCTTGCGCTTAATACATACAAAATATCAGTATAGTGCATAAGTGAAATAATGGTAGAAAAAAAAAAACAACAAAGACCAAAATTAATTTGGACCTATCTTGAGAACAACTGTGTGGATTCAGTACTTTTCCTTGTCATCTTTGACTGCCAATTAACACAGCACAGAGTTATGTGAGAAGAAAACCTCAACCGACTAGATTAGATTGGCCTGTGGGATGTCTTAACTATCCACATGCTTAGAAAGGTCCAACCCGTTGTGGGTTCCATCATTCTTAACCCAGGACCTTGAAGGAAAACTAGCTAAGCATGGGTCTGTGAATGAACCACCAACCAGAACAGTTTTTGCTACAAGTTCCTGCTTGAGCTCCTTCTCTGACTCCTTCATTGATGAACCTTATCCTGTAAGTGGAAATATTTTTCTTTCCCCTAAGAATCTTTTAACATGGGCACTGAATGAAACTAGGATAATTATCCTAGAGTCATGCTTTCAGCTTTTACTATTTCGTGTTCTAGGATTTGCCTGAATGGTATATCTACATATACATTGATGCATTAAACTCATAATAAACAAATACATAAGGAAAATGTTGGGGGAGGGAAGAGAGACTATAAAAATGCTTCAATAATAATAGAGTTCCGTGATCTGTAAATAAAAGTTTCAATGGACTGTTCGAAGTTAAAGTGTAGAAATCCTAGATAGGTTTCAGGAGTGAAATAGATATATTTCACTCTGTATTTTTGGCTTAGCAGTAAACCAGAAATAAAAAGAACATAAAAGCCTTGGGTTTGATTGATGTACCAACATGATGACTAAACAGACTTGCGAGTAACAGCTGTAAATAGCATCAGGTACTGCTGAAGCAGAGGCACCTTCCGCAAAGGCAGAATTATTGTGTAATTATATCCACTTTTCTAAGTTACAAACTATTCCCTGGCAGGGATCCACTTCTTCATTCATTACAATTCAATATAATTTGAGCTGCTAAGGTAAAGTGTCTCCCGGCAGGAGGCTGCAAATGAATCCTGCTGATGCTTTTATTACTACCGATTCATACTGTTCGGCCCCACACTCAAACAACTCCAGGGCTTGGGGAAGTGTTTGCAAGTGGTTATTTTGAAATAGAGCAAGGAACCTTGTCAGGATGAGAAATCGGAATATAGCATGAGTCCTACCAACGTGCTCTGGCTTTGCTATGCCGTTGCCACATTTGATTGCTCACTATTGTCCCATTTTATAACGAGCTCATAATGTCAATGAAAAATTTAAAATTCACTTCAAACTGAGAAGTAAACTGTTGCTATACAAACATTTTTCTTTTCTATGTATTGCTTTTTTGATATTTTATAATTTTGTTTTTGTTTCGTTAACCATTGAGTTTGTATTTCATATTCTATTCTATATATCAGATAAAAACCAGAGTAGAATGCATGCCTTTGAGTCTATAAGAAAGCTATAGCAATTTTTATTTCAGAGTGTCTGCAGAAATTACAGCTAATACAGTGTGTATTATGTCGTTGGGTATTTCCTAGCCATTGTACCTTTAGTGGTACAAAATACACTGGTAGCTAAATCATTGAAATTTAGATAGCATTGGTTTTTTTTTCTTTTTTTAATGATCAGTTAATTTTGCATTTTACCTAGCAAAAAATTATTTCACCAAATTTATAAATGGATATTATTATGTATGCAAATATATATATATATATACACACACACATGTACTTTGTGAATGTTTGATTGTGTGTGTGTGTATATGTATATATATATATATATATGTGTGTGTGTGGGGGGGGGTGTATGTGTGTGTATATAACCACATGTATAGCTGCAAATACACACCTATATATAAAGTCAAACAGATCTCATTTTTACATGTACACAAACAAAATTAGAATCATAAAAGACAGAATCTTCACTTGATGTGGGAGAGTCTTCTGTTTGTGTTGATTTCATTCGTTAATAAAGAAACTGCCTTGGCCCATTTAATAGGCCAGCCCTTAGGTGGGTGGAGTAGACAGAACAGGAAGAAGGAAGTGAGGTAGATGGCTCAGACAATTGCCCTGCCTCTCCTCTCTGGGACAGTCGCCATGAAGCCAGCCACCAGGTCAGACATGCTGAATCTTTCCCGGTAAGACACCACTTTGTGGTACTACACAGATTATTAGAAATTGGTTAATCAAGATGTGAGAATTAGACAATAAGAGGCTGGAACTAATGGGCCAGGCAGTGTTTAAATGAATACAGTTTGTGTGTTGTTATTTCGGGGCATAAGCTAGCCAGGCAGCTAAGAGCCAGGCAGCGGGAAGCTGCCCGCAGCTCCACACTACATTCACTGACTAATCTCAGGTTACTGCTCATTACTGTGTATCATTTTAGGCAATATGAGATGCTTTTTGGAAAGTGAAATGCTCTTTGAAAGATAGACAGAATGACAAAGCCAGTGTGTGAAGCAAGTGCCAATATTTTTTAATTGAACTATAGTCAATAGGAACACCCCATTCGTGACTTTCTGAATATAACACTTCTAAACACAAAAAATAATGAAGGAATATTTGCTAAAGTGAATCTTAGGGATGATTTATTTTATTGCTATTGTTTTAAAAACTAAAAATATATACCAAAGCTTTTACTAATGCTAATGAAACAATTTAATAAAATCTCTACATGCAGCTGAAAGAAAAGCTCGAGTTTGACTCCAGGGTCTCTGCAAACACTTTGAATGACCATGGCCTTTCACTATGGCAGTTAAATATTCGTCTACCATAATGGGTTTCGTTGCTGCCCTGTGTGAAGCCAAACTGCACAGTGACATACTCTGCCAGCAGGCACTTCAACTTATCCTTTATGTACACCTAGCTGCTTTTAAGAAAAGAAAGGTTGAAAAATGTGGTATCATTAACAATAGAATTCATAATGCTAAAGGTTAGGGAAAAAAGTATTCATTGTAATAATTACAACCCCTGCAGTTTACACATTTTAAGGTAATAATTGATATTTTTCAATTATATACTAAATCACCTGCTGTCAATAGTAACTGGCAGACTAATTACTGTTTTATTGACAATATTTTAAGTCAGGTAAGACATTGGAAAGTGTAACTAGAAATAGCTTCCATTCCTTTTGAATAATGACAAGACGCAAGTCAGTCATGGGTGTCTTCATTTTTTTTTTTTTTGAGAAAAAGAAAGATAATTACCCTTCATGGGTGAGACGTTTGATTTATTCTACTGAGATTCATTTCATTTCATTGTAAATTAAACAGTTTAATTTAATATTTCCAGCACTACCTGCAGCTGAACACACATCAGTGATGACTAATAGTAAGTTGATGGATCAGCTGTATTTATATTAAATGGAATGTTTGTAATTATTGTCATGAGGTGAGCTGTCACATTGATATTATTTTAATCATTTTTCTTCCTTATGACCTTTCAGCTTAACTACAAAGCACAGTATAAATCGAAACCTCAAATGTCTTACACTGTGAAAACAGTAGTCAACTCTTCAGCCTTTGCTGTAAGTCAGTTAGCAATAAGTGATTAATTTCTATATGTCTTAGAATATACAAAGACAACATTCATGCTAATAGACATTGTTTATACTCATAATTTTTCCATCTGATTTCATAGTGTATAATTTAAAGACCAATGATTTATACATATTTTAAGAAGATTAACAGTTATAGTTCATAAATATGAGAGATGTTGAGATATCTTAGAATTTATATTTTAAATAATAATAAAAGGAAAAAACTAGGAGGCTATAAATACCATTATGTTTAACTGCTGTAGACTTGTAAAAGACCCCAGCCAAAATTCTAGCAGGGATTTCATAGGTCCTTAGGAGGCTTTATTCTAGTTATGAAGCTGTGACTAGTTGGTGGTTGCTGTTGGAGACATAAATTGTCTATGCCCCAGAGCCTTTCTTTGTGTATACATGGTAGCACTATTATAAAGCTATATTCAAGCAAGTGAATTTCTGATAAAGGATAGAAACATACCACTGTTGTATAAGACATAATTCAAATGAACATGTTAATCACCTAACTATAAGAGGTTGTTTGTGCCACATACATTAGAAACAGCTTAAAAAGGGTCAATAGGTATAATGATGTCTACAGCTAGTATCCCCATACAAACCATAAAATTATCTGTTCTGTAATGGTCCCTTTATCCACAGTCATTCTTTGAGACTCTTAGCTCTATGATACACTGAGCCTCTCTTAAACTCAATACTCTATTTTTCATGTCTGTATTTGAAAACTAAAATGAGATCCCAGTATCAAGTAAAGTTAAAACACTAATGGTACTACAAATTTTAAAATACTCATATGGTTTGCCTTTGTCTTTTCTACTTCCTTAATTCACCAAGAGTTGAGCTTTGTTCTATTTATTTCCTTTCACTTCAGACTGCACAAAAATATAAAAGATGTTTGAGAAATATCCTCAAAGTCAAAGACAAATAAGCATCTTGAATAAGTCAGCAAGAATTATAGGAAACCCACACACTCATGAATGGGAACAAATGACATGTATGGGGCAAAATAAATATAAGAATAACTTAATTCCATTCATGACAGTTAGCTATTAAGCTATCACTTTTAACTGGTAGATATTAGCTAATAAATAAACAAAAATAGGATAGCATGACCCTTTAGGACTATTTTTCCCATTTCCATTGGCTTAATTAGTGATCAATCATTATTACATTTAATTTCACAAACAACTCAGAATTTGAAAGCAGCCTCAATACACAGATTTGCATATGACAACTCTGAATTATGGTTCTTGCAGATTATTCTATTTTAATGTATAGTACATAGTATTACATGTATAGATATAATACATATCACCAGATAGATATTGGTGTTTAATGCTTTTAAAATATGCTATCTTTCACTGGAAGAATGGAGAATTAGCAACAAATAAAGATTTATGGGCTATGATAGATGCTCTGTGGTGGAGTGCTTGTTCCTTGTGCATGAAACTTCTGGTTTGAAACTCAGTAAAAAACTAAACTTACTGATAAATGATAAAGATTCACACTTTGTAATTTTATCATTGAAACTGAAGGTATTTCTTAAGGAAAATTTCAAGAATTTTATATTTTTTTAAAGTCACTCTAATATTATCTCTCTCATCTCTTGATATAGTTAATCCTGAATTTATATTTGTGGTTTGATTTATTGATTACATTGTAGATTTCACATTAACATTATTTTATTTTATGTCAAATTTTATAATGCACATTTCTACAGTGAAATAAAAACAAGATAATAAAGCTCTTTTATTACCAAAGTAACCTATTTTTATTCTTTTTCAAAATCAGTATATGATATAAGCATTTTTATTTCTTCATTTAGTAACTACATCAAATATCTTTTATTATTCCAATCCATGTGAATCTATAACTCCAGTATCCATCAGCTTACTGAAGAAAAAGATTTTGGGCTACTGGACAGAAATCAAGGCTACTTGCCAACAGCTTGAAGCATTGGCATCCTTCTCACAGTGTCTGCTCACAGGCTTGAGCATAACCGCCTCTTTCATGAAATGATATTTAATCACATTTTGTGTTTGAATAATAGTTTGTAAAATAAATTTTGTCGATTCATGAGCTACTTGTTATTTGTCCCTTTACAATTCTGACAGTCTGGGATTTGAAAATTCACATAGAAATTCACTTTGATTCTTGTATGAGGGCTTTGTGCCTCAATATCATGCCATGTGAAAAAAGGAGGTAATTGTGGAAGAATTCTTCTTTGAAGATAAGGTACACGGACGCACTCTCCAAACCTGTCTCTCATGAGATGAAAAGGATTCTAACAACCTCCTCTCAATAATAAAGAGCACATTTATGAAAAAGGCAGAAGAAAAGAATAATAGGCATCTTCAGTCCATGTTCATTCGCAAAAGTCCTTGGTTAACAAGTCTGGAAGCATTACCGTGGGTTAGATTCAGATCAGTTAGGTTCTTGCTCAGAGAGCAGAAAGTCAAAAGACCCAAGGGGAACACATCTGACCTCAAGCAGCAGGTGATGTGTGCACTGATTGTCTGTGACTCAATAGTCAGAAACATTTCATAAGTCAACCAGAAAAAAATAGGTTTACAACTACGATAAAATCATAGTTGGTTTAAAAATTCTCCTTCCTTCTTTCCTTACCACATTCCATCTCCCCTCACTTCTTGATTTCTTTCCTGCTTGACAATTTGCAATTCAATATTAGTTTACCAGAGAAAATTAGATACCACTGAGAAACTATCTATTTTGAACGGCCATGGGAACTCTCCTGGTTTTGTGTACCACCCCTAATTTCAATAGAACCGCTGCCTCAGAGGATACTTACATCTTCATCAGCTGACCATGAACTCTCTGTGACTAAAGTAACTCTACAGACTGGTCACACAGAAACCTTTACTTGTCTTTTGAACTTAAGAAGAATTTGTGTGCTCCTTTTGGTTCAAGATAGTTCAATTTATGTTTTGTATTATTTCACATTTCAACTGAGCATGGTATCTGCCATGTTTAGAGAATGGTGTTTGGTTTCCCTTCAATCATTTAATATTTGTGTAATAAGGAACAGACACATGCTTAGGAAAGCAATCATGGCTAACTATATGGAGCACTTACAATGTATCGGGCACATGTATGATACCATCCCTATCATCAATCTACCGAGCAGGTTGCTAAAACAGAAAGAGGTTAAATAAATTACTGAAAATGAACAACTTATAAATGGATCAAAACTCAGCCATAATTACTGGATTGCATGCTTCTAACAATTGTGTTAAGCACTGAAAGCTGTAATTTAATGAGAGGCTAGGATTCACATCACATCACACAAAAAGGACATGTAATGGTTTTAGCGCATATTACAGAAGGAAATATGATATTTGGAGAGAACTGACTCTGTCAGGGGATGTCCATATTTTCTCAGTTGCAGAAGATTTGCATAGAACTGCCTTCCTTTATGAAGCAGAGAAAGTTAAGCAAAAGTGTGCACAAGATACGTATACAAAGTTAACAGTGCCAAGTTGCTGTTACAACAAAATTCCTACTTAAAAAAAAAAAGTTGAAAGAAAGAGATTAAATGATTCAAACACTGCTTTTACATGTAAAATTAATGTGCATTTTCTTGTGTATACCACTAGGGGATGGGTGCTTGACCAACACCTACAAAAAGGTTAGTTGGATTTCTACTCATCAAAAAGAACAAGAATCTGTATCCAATGAGAAATGAGAACAAGAGTAGTGTCACTAGATGTTTTGTTTACATTAAATGTTATTAAAAGTATTCTTTCCACTGATCTGCAGCACAATTGGTGAGGTCAGAAATACAAAGATATATCCTTGATGTCAGAGGTTGTAGAATTTTGAAACTTCTAAATTCAAAAAATTGAGCCTTTAAATTTTACGCATACTGGGTGTTTTTAAATTCTAATATATAAAACATGTAAGTAATGAATAAATACTGTGCTGACATTGATAGAATATTTGAATATTTTAGTTAATTTTGAAAATGCTGTATCTATTCCACATTCAATGAGCCTTCATTAAAACTATTAGAAAATTCTTTAATATTTATAGGGTACAATTGTCATTTTATAGGCCTATATTTAAAGTCATAATTATTTCACTGAAGCTTTTTCTATATTATCATGCATTTTAAGAACATATAAGGGATAGATTTCCCGCATTACCTGGAAAGAAAATCACAAATAATATCCAAATTTGTAATATATGTGAAAATTATATTCTAATTTGTGTGTATATGTTTGGGCATGAATATTGTCACTTGAGCATTGTGAAGAACAGTGTAGGTCACTGAATGCTGTAACCACACAAGGATGAGAGAAATGGAGAAGATTCACAGGACTCTTCTTGGTAATAGCCTTAGAAACTCCAATGTCATTAAAATGGTGTAAGTTTTAAATAGCCACCATACATGCCTATGCATTGAAATACACACACCATTCATAAGTTTCAAGTGTTAGCAAGTGTTTTGAGAATTTGCTTATTTATAGAAAAGGGGACATCTTAGAATTGAGAATGTACTTTTTCAAGTAAAACAAAAATTTTAAGCTCCCAGATTTCTGTCTCCTGATAACTGACAATATGGAAGTTTCACTCTATCAAAATATATAAGAAATGAGCATTATTATTTCATATATCACTGAATAGAAGTTAATTTGAAAATAAAATAATTATTGAATATAAATTGTTTAAATAACATTGTGAAGGACAATATTAACACTTCTGCTTACACAAAAACACACACATATAGTGTGGGAAGACCTTCTGTATATGTGTTGCTTTTATTGGTTAATGAATAAAGCTGTTTCTGCAGGTGGCTTAGCAGAACAGAGTTAGGTTGAAAAACTAAACTGAATTCTGGGAGAAAGAAGGCAGAGTCAAGAAGAAACCATGTATCTGCTACCAGAAACAGATGCCTCTGCTGGGACCCGCTTTGCCTGTAGTCCACAACCTCATGGTGATAGTCAGCTTAATGGAGATGGGTTAATTTAGGATAGTAATACCATTAGGAGTTCCAAATAATACAATTTCTATTGGTATTAAAAGAAAGAACCACAAAATATATATAGGTTTATAGCTAAACCTTCTTTATAGAAAATTTGATGAACATATCTGCTGTTATACTGACTCTTTTTAGTTTTGTGCAGTATATTGCTTATATATTTTGCTTTGTTATTTTTGATAATTGATTATTATAATAAATTTATAATAAAAATCCTTGTGCTTATGTCCTTTTTGAATAGGTATATATATTTTACTAAGAATAAAATTAATTTCCTGAACTTTTATGTATTGTGACTCCTGATAACCTTCAAAAGTTATTGCTGTACAATTTCATAAAAAGAAGCACTGAATGCTTTAGCAATAAATTTTTGTAGTTTAATGTTATAACACTTAAGTACTAGATTCTATATTACTTTTTATCTGAAATTAGAAGCTATTTTATTAACTTAAAAATATTCATAATTTTATAATCTCCAAAAGTTTTATTGATTTCTTAGAAATTTATTATTAACTCTGAAAATTCAAAAATGCAGGTATAAAAATAACTAACACTATACTGAGTCTTACTATGACTTGTCACTAAGACCCTAAAAAAAGAGAATCAAAATTTGCCTCTTAAAAAGTAACATTTGATAGCTTCATCAAAAAAATCTTATTATCTTGCCAAGACAAATTTCTTTCTTTAATGTTTATGTACATATTATGGTTCTATAAAGGTATGGTTATGCATTTTGCCAAGTACTGCATCTGCACAATGAGTTTCTGTTTTTATAATCAAAATCAAAATGATAGAAAGCACAAGTATAAATATGTATACACATATGTAAATTCTGTACTATAAGTTTTATGTCATCTCCTGTGTTTATTTACAAATTTGTAAATGAACTTGTAAGCAATTGTTTATTAATTTATCATGTTTAATTGGTAACCTTAAATCATACCCAGGCACGTACACACACACACGAACACACACAGACATCTTTATAAAAAAAAGTTTGGATAGATGCTGCAATTGATAAACTCTTTGACTTTCTCTATACTTAATATTCTTTTTGTGTTCTCACATTCGATTTATCAATTCATCTGTATGCATTAGAAAAGAACTTTCGCATCATGAATCCATGTAACTACCTTATTCCTGTGTGTGTTTATATCCTTTTTCTATTCACACTGTGAAATCAATCATTAAGCCACAACCAACCTGTGAAATCTATCATTCCCTCTCTATAATTTATAGCAAAAGATGCCATGATCAATTAGGACTGCCCTTAAACATATAATCAAGAGGATCACTGGTCACAGTGCAAATTAAGAATCATAAAAACTAATTTCAATATAATGAACCAGTTATTTTTTATGGTAAGCATACATCAATATGTGATTAACATATTGCCTCAGGTTTAAGAGTTAAACATAAAATTTTTGTTGTTGACATATCTACTTTTAACTTTAAAAATTTCATAGTGCTTATGCTTCTGTAAGCATTCTTTATGATAAATTTATTGTCTTACCAAGTTCTATCAGGCTTTGTTAAATTATTTTCTTGTTATCATGTATATTATTTTGATCAGCATACACAAAGAAAAAAATAGATTTTGTTTGTTGTTTGTTTTGTATTTGTGAGACGGGGTTTTTCTGTATCTTTGGAGCCTGTCCTGGAACTAGTTCTTGTACACCAGGCTGGCTCGAACTCACAGAAATCTGCCTGCTTCTGATCCTGAGTGCTGGGATTAAAGGCATGAGTCAACATTGCCTGGCAGAAATATATATTTTTAATTTAAATAATTTTTTACTTTGAAACATGTTTAGCCTATTTATCAAATACTTACAAGGGCTATGCAGATGAATGCCATGGTCTTAATTATCAGTTTACAATAAAATAAAAGGAGTTTTATGTTACAAAACAAATGTTTGAGACTCCTACTTCACAATTAAAGGAACATGGAGCCAGGTACTTGTCACATAAACTGGAAGACGGAATTTCATAACCCATATAAGTGCTCATAACCCATATAAGTCCCAAATGCCAGTAGAGTAGGGGAAATAGATTCACCTGTCATTCTACTTTCAGAAAAGGGTGGCAAGGAATCTCTGAAGTGAGGTGAATGGTGAATAGCAATCATGGGTAAGCTCTAGTTTGATTGAGCAAGATGGCATATCAATTGAAGAAGACTCTGTTTTATGCCTGAGGCCAAAGAATCACACACACACACACACACACACACACACACACACACACACACACACACACAAGCTACATACATACATAAACTTACATGCATCCATAGCATACACACACGAACACACCCATAAAGAAAATGAAAGGACCAGTTGTAAAATTCAGATGAAAATGGAAAATAGAATGCTAGCGTAACAACTGCATTGGAAAAAAATAACCACCCCTTATATTAATGTAAAAGATTGTCTGGAAAATATTGTTTTTTTATTTAAATCTAACTCAGGCATGGTTAGAAAAATTTAACCTATCTAAGAAAATGTTTCAATGCATTTCTATATGATTTTCTCTTTTTTCACCCCTCATTTTGACATTTTTATTTATGAGATTATACATTGCTCTAAAATAATTTCTAATTAGATTCAACTACTATCAAAAATATCAGGGCAAGAGAAAAATGGTAAGATGGTGCTTCAGTTATCCTAGAGCATATGCTATAATATCTAACTAATTTGTTTAGTATACAAAAATCCTTGAAGTCCCTTCAATACTAATGTACAATTGAATTACCTTGACATTCTCAACTAAATAGGTACTGTGATTTGATTCTGAATTGTTTGTCACTTTTTTTGTTCATAAAGACAACCATGTGTGTATCCTGAATAGACATAGATCTGCAATTACAGTTGACTTACTCATCTGTAATAGAGTTTTAAGAATCAGGAAGTACTATGCTTCATGAGTTTAAACAGATAAGATGGTAATGGAATAGAGCATTTCAAACATTATCATTCAACTTAATATCATTCAAGTCAAAATCTGAAGTGATCCCATCTTGAAGCTTCAGTTCATCTCTGAAAGGTTGACTTCATGGTCTCTGCAATTTCCTCATTGAAATGTTTCCATCCAAGCTACGAATATAAAATATTATGCTTTGCAAACTCTGAACAAACATTCAAATTACTTTTTTCATTTTTAAAATAATTTTTTAGCAGACAATATTTAGAAGGGATTTGTACATGTGTACACTATTTGAAAATAAACTGAACCTTGAAAATATCCATATGATTGTCTTCTGGAAATTATCTGGAAAATAATTCTACTATGGAATAGCTTAAATTATTGACTTATTAGTGTAAGAATAGAAAAGGTTTTAAAATAATCAGGAGTCCCTCATCAGTTTTCTAAAACTGTTGTGGAGTTTCTAAGTTTTTTTTTAATCTTTTATTCTCTTTTGACTTTCTTCATGTTTCTTGTAAATTTAGGTCTCTGTTGGCCACCCCCACAATCAAAGCATCTATTCCCTTAGTGTCTTTGGGGTTCCTTAAGCATCCTTGATTTATTATCTGATTCAGCCAACATACATATAGTTTAATCTTGCACTTAAGAAACTCATGTTTCTGAGGTGTCTTACCTGAAGAGAGTGTAGCGGTGTGGGAAGAGTGTTTCCCAAGGAAATGTGTGTACAGAACGGAGAATATTGGAAAATATAAAAAGACACATCAGCACGCCTCACAGCATCAGTTCTACTGGCTGATTTAGGGCTGACAGCAAGGCCCTGGGGCTGGGGTTTGATCTTGCCAATTAGGCTCAGTGAAGGGTTTCTGTTTGGCCTTTTTACAAAGGAAGTAGAGGAATTTGTGTTCTACCCTTCACTCATCAGCTCACTGTCTGAATAATTTAACTATGTTTATGCTCCTCATCCATCAAAAGATACAATTGGACAATAAGTGCTCTAAAACTACTTTCAGCATTAAAAATTGTTCATTTTGATTGCACTGTCTTCTTAGTGACAGAAGTTCTCAATGGTACTTATACTCCATTTAAAAAACCCTTCTCATTTAATCCTTATGAATATTTGTTCCGTGGATTAATTATTGAGAATATAAACATGAAAATGTGCTACTGAAAAGACCAGAGGAATTTGCTTCTCGGCATTTTATGAAGTCCTTCAGTTGTACTTTGGTCATGCTTTTTATAATTTCTTCATCTTCTTCTCTGTGTTGGGGGCTCTTTAATTTCATCCTTGGGTTGTATACACATATTACTGGTATTTTTAGAAGTACTTTATGAGTTCAAAATTTATTCCCTGTGCCCTCATCAATTTGAAATTACCATTTTAAGGCTGATTAAATAAGGATTAGTGCCAATGTTCTACTTATTAGGCTGTGTCTTCAACTGGAACTGATGATGTAGTATTTGTCAATAACTAGTTCAGAGCCTTAAATCCCACAAAATGAAACCTTTGCATCAGAGTCCATCTGGCTGAAAATTTTAAGGCAAGCACCCAAGAAGAAGAAAGCCATCTATTATATGATGATATAAGCATAAAGTGGCATGTATCACAGCTGTTTGATTACTGCTGGGAAGATGACTTGTAGTCCCGCTATGCCCTCTATGAGAATCCAGAAGTGATGGATTGTATTCCCCATGCTTTAGAATGAACATGATGGATTACATTAGGAGGATATATAAGAATTGAGGAAACTCAACTGAAAGTAATTAACATCACAGCAAAAATGATGCTAACATTGATCTTTGCCATAGTACAAGATTGATCCAAGGAGATGAAAAAATAGACAATAAACATTCTGAAAGTATAAATGATCAGCCATTCATCTGAGTATTGTGTCAATGATGGTAAGATTTTTGTATAAAAAAAGAGTTCAGATTAAAATTTGTATTACAGCCCAGGGTCAGAAACATATATATCCCCAAAGATTTTATAGGATTAAATTTATAGCATAAGTATATTTCACAATCTACATTGTCTATTATTGTTCTCAGAAATGAAACTAATAAGGAGAAAGAAATCAAAAGATTTTGTGATGAATATATTTCAACATTTTAATATAGGAGAACACATGGTTTGATATGAGCTCTGGTATGATCAAGGCTCAGTATTTCATGCGAGCCATCAAGGCAATCTTTAACACTGACCTCCACCTTTGCCATTGTCATTGGCTCAGCCTATTTTAATGAATAATCATGAGTCTTGAATGAAATAATGTCTCAAGATTATAATATATGCAAACACTATGTAAATTTAGCTTGTGCATATTATGCAATGTTTATAATTTCTTCCCTATATATATTGATTGAAAAAGTGGCACAAAATAACTTAGGATAGCACAAGGAAATTTCTTTAAATTTAAATACAAACTTTGTTTGGAAAAATATTTTTAAATTTCAATCTATTCAAAATTAAAAACTCAAAGAGAAACAAGAATAAATTATAAGAATATTTTAACACCATATTTTTTAAAAGTCAATTAATATGTTAATTAAATGTATATAAATTATTTTTCTTATAAGAATCTTTGTTTATATTTGGTTGTCTATTTTGGAGGAAGACATTGCAAAATAGGTAGGAATATTTTCAAGCATCTATTTTAGGTATATTGTTGGAAATCCAATTGCTGTGTATTGAGAAAACAAAAACAGAATTAAAAAATACCACCACAATAACAAGATATAGTCAAACTAAATTAGGAGGAAACCCAGCAAATACTAATTAAGCAATGATCGATCTGCCGGGAAACAGATGCTGAGCCAGTGCAAACAGGTCACTGGCTAAGAACCCACAACTCTTTGCCCCCAAAACAAAAATGCTTAGTTCAATAGCAGCAAGAAAGCTCCTAAGGAAATCATCCACGAAGGACGATAGACTCCTATGAGCAGACACACGAGTTTGTTCTTAGAACAGATGCGACACACAGTTTATATCTGAGAACATAAGAAGAATAAAATTTTTAAAAATGTCTTTCAAAATGTTTTATTTGCAAAGCAAGGTTGTGAGACAGATACTGAACTGAAATGGCAATATTCACCATATCTCCTATAATTCTTCAGCCAAGCAACAGTTCATTTTATATTTTTGCACTAAGATTCACTGGGCCTCGAGTTTTGGCATAATGGTATAAGGCTAAGAGGCTCTTCACCTCTCTCATGTATTCAGGGTTTCAAAATATATCTGAGGGTTTCTTTTAAGGAAGGGTGGATATGGGAGCAAGGAAATATATATCTTAATTAAGGGAGCCAATTTAGGGTTGGCAAGAGACTTCACTCTAGAGTGTTTCCCAGGTGTCCAGGGAGATGTCCCCAACTAGTTCCTTGGGCAGCTGAGGAGAGGGAGCCTGAAATGGCCCGATCCTATAGCCATACTGATGAATATCTTGCATATCACCATAGGACCTTCATCTGGCGATGGATGGAGATAGAGACAGAGCCCCACATTGGAGTGCAGGACTGAGCTCCCAAGGTCCAAATGAGGAGCAGAAGGAGGGAGAACATGAGCAAGGAAGTCAGTACCGCGAGGGGTGCACTCACCCACTGAGATGGTGGGGCTGATCTAATGGGAGCTCTCCAAGGCCAGCTGGACTGGGACTGAAAAAGCATGGGATAAAACCAGACTCCCTGAACATGGCAGACAATGAGGGCTGCTGAGAAGATAAGGACAATGGCACTGGGTTTTGATTCTAGTGCATGTACTGGCTTGGGGGGGGGGGGGGGCTAGCCTGTTTGGATGCTCACCTTCCTAGACCTGGATGGAGGGGGGAGGACCTTGGACTTCCCACAGGGCAGGGAACCCTTACTGCTCTTCGGACTGGAGAGGGAGGAGGAGGGAAGTGGGGGGAGGGGGAGGGAAATGGGAGGCGGGGACGAGCCAGAAATTTTTAATAAAAATAGTAATAATAAAAACAAAAAAGAAAAACTCTTGAAAAAAGAGCTAGGCATTGCATTAGGTGCTAAGGATATACATATAAATAAGTCATTGGCTTTTTAGGTTAACCCATTTATCATGTAGTAGGGAAAAAGACAAGAACCAAACATTTAAATAGCATGACTACTGCTGTGCTAGACACTATAACCTGGAGCATGAAGGGAACTTTTCTCTAACTCTGCATGTGTAAAGCAGTTCAAAGGAATAACAACACTACAAGTAAACAAATACTCTACCGTTGAAAGCATTAATCAAAGGATGAGAAGAAAACAGTTTCTTGGAAACACTGAAATAGAAATGAAAGAAAAGAGTAGTTTCAAAGGTCAAATGTAAATTGTAGTGAAGAGATAATGTAACTGAACACCTCTGCTAGAATTAATTATACAATGTCACCTCTAAAAGTGTCTTTGTTGATCTTGATGCTGGTGCTACTGCCACTTTCACTAGTACACTTTTTAAATTCTGCTATTGAAACCAGTTGAATTTGGTTCATGAGACTTAAATATGAACATTCTATTACAAATATCCTTTTTAAAATTCAGGCACCAAGCTGAAAAATTTGGTTATTATTGAACTTCAAATATGAAATAATGGAAAATTCTAGAGAAAATAGAAAATCTAGAAAAACAATCAGTACTTCAGTTTTTAAAGAGTGTGATCGGATTTTTTTTAGTAAATATGGGAGGTGGACTCTCATCACTTAGTATTAAAGAATGATTATGATTTTTATAATCTTTTCTATTTCTCTCTCAATCAAAATTCTGTTTCAAAATAAAGGCTACGTAGCATAACTCCATTGAGCATAAGCTAGCCAATTTAAAATTTTTTTGTCTTAAATTATGTTCTTGTATTTCCTAAGGTAATTGGTCACAGAATTTTATAGTAGTCATGCAGATGATTAAGTTCTGAATCTGATTCTAACAGCAGGGAGTGTAAGAACACAAATGAAAGGGTTTTAAATAACTGTGTTTTGTTTGAAGCCCCAATTGAACACCCTTAAATAAATTTACCTTTGTTGCTTTAACACATATGCAGTATGCAGTGATTCATTTCAATAAGGAGAGAGAGAGAGAGAGAGAGAGAGAGAGAGAGAGAGAGACAGAGAGAGAGAGAGAGAGAGAGAGAGAAGTTCAATTGTGAAAGCCTTTTTCACAAGTGCTATTAATTCCAATGAAAGTCTGAGTTACAATGGTAGGCACTGAATAGAACATGTTTGAATTTGTTTCCTGCTGGCAGCTTTAATTTGAGTGGCTTTGAATTTCTTATGGGCACCCTCAAATTTCAGCTGACAAAGCATCAACTTTAAGTCACAACTCTGCTTAAACAATTTAAAAACACAAATAGATGTGAGGCTAACAAGGAAGGAAAACAGAAATGGAAAACTTGAAACACATAAGGAGAAAACATGAAATAGCAAACAAAAGACTCATGAAAAATCGCTGAGTCAAATCATAGTGAATGAATGAACAAGGAAATTCTAAGGCAGAAGTAGTGAAAAAGAAAGAACACTAGTTTTAGAACTAAACACAATAAGAGCTATAACAAAAATAAGAGTTATAAGAACTTGAAGTAAGAAAAAATATGAATGGATATTTCATTGTCTAAATGTGTATTTTAAGTGTGACAAAATTTATAAGTGAAATTATCATGGTTTTCCTTGAGAGAGGGTGTCATGTATCTCAGCTCAGACTCAAAATACATCGAGATCGACATTAAACTTATTAACCTCCTGCCTCTGCCCCCCAGGTGCTTAGACTGCATGTCCTATCATGCCTCACTATAAAGTGGATTTGTTCAAATTATGAAAAGTATATAATTTTATGAATAATGGATTCACATGTTGTTAAAATCATATTCTGGACAAGGGCAGTTTGAATAAAATGTGTTCCAATTCCAATAGAATGTGTTGTGTGTAAAATGAAATGATGACTCAGAAGCTAAGAAGAAAGATTGCAGGGACAGAAGACCAGAGTTCATTTCCTATCACCTGCCTTTAATAGCTCACAATCTCTTGCTATACCAAATCCAGGAGGTAAGATGATACCCCTTTCCTCTGTGGTACCCGACTCACAGGTATGTGCATATGCTCACATAGACGTACATGCATATAATTTTAACAGGAGTGTGTGAGTGGTTTGGAGAAGAAGGTTTGGGGAGATGACTCGTTGGTTAAGAGTATTTGCTGATTTGTGGGGAAATGTGGGAATCCTTGAGTGAATGGGTGTGGTGGAGTGGATGAAGTTCTGGGTTAATGCGTTTTAATGACAAGAAACCTGAAACCTCAACCCAAATGGAACTGGCAATGTGTTCTCAAAGTCCTGTGTGGAAATGTTGGGAGAGTGTACAGAAAACGTAAACCACACTTTCCTGTCCTGATATTAGACTTCTGAGATTCTTTTCTTCCACATACTCCTTGATGCTACTAGCTAACTCCTCCTCCTTGTGCTATACGTAATAAATCTGCTAATGATATGGCTTGCTGCAAGCTGTTGCATAATAGTGCATGCCTCTGTCACAGACCACTCAACTCCATCTTTACTACATGTGTGTCTCTGTGTTGGTCTTTTTTTTTTCATTCCCTTTCCTACCCATTCAGGTTTCCTGGACCAAGCCATGCTGAAATCAGCACTACTATTTTAGAGGACTCAAGTTCCATTCCCTTTCTATCACTCCATTTGGTTGTTTACAACTGCATTTAACAATTTAACTCTAGCTCCAGAGGATCCGATATTCTCTTTTGGCTTCTGTGAGCACACACAGAGCCACAAACATAGACACACACACACACACACACACACACACACACACACCAAACAAAAATCTTTTAAAATAAAAAGTAAAAAGAATGAGTTTTTTTTTTTCTGTTCAGATACCCATCAGTGAAGACTGAGAACAAGCTAAAGATAAGAAAAACTGCTTTCAAATAATCAGCATAGAAAGACTTTCTTACACAATTCAGGACCTCAGATAAACACACATGCACACACACATATGTGTGCCTGTGCACATGCATGCACACATACACACACACACACACAGAGAGAGAGAGAGAGAGAGAGAGAGAGAGAGAGAGAGAGAGAGAGAGAGAGAGAGAGAATATATAACCAAGAGCAGGAAGTAAAAAGAAACTGTGTTAGTGCCTATAAGAGCATTTCTGTCAATGGAAATAATACAGGGAGAGTTGGACTGCTTACAAAATTTTACTTTAGTTACCAAAAATCTCAGAGTTTATGATGGGTGATTGAACACTCAGAAAAATGATAGGCTAGGGTTTGATAATCCTCACAATCCAGTGCAGGTTAGAAGACTGTAATTCTAACTGAAATGTAAAGTTATAATTCTGCCATAAAATATAGCCAATTCCTAAAAGTTTCCTCTCTTCTATAATTACTAACATTTGCTCTGAAACAACAAACTTTTTACCACATAATTCTAACAAGAAGAGGCATAAAAACTCTAAGGAGATGAAATGAGTCAGTTACACCAAAAAGAATTGAACAAAAAAAGTCCATAATAAACCAAAATGCTAAACATACAGAATAAAGAAATTATGTTAAGAACTACACACAAAAAAGGCCAAGTAACATATAATGGTAAACCCATCAGAATTATACTCGACTTCTCAAAGGAAACTCCAAAAGCCAAAAGGTGCTGGATAGATGTGTTGTAGACACTAAGAGACCATGGATGCAGGCCCAGACTACTATACCCAGCAAAAATTTCAATCATCATAAATGGAGAAAACAAGATATTCTTTAGTATCTTTTAAATTGTATTTATGAATTATAAATGTACAAATAAATAAATTGTGTTACAAATAAAGCTTTCCTGAGGATCAGAGAGAAAAGCAGCCCCAATTGTGAGCCTTACAGACTACACAATAGTAACGCAGACCTTTAATCTCGGTAGCCACAGGAGTTGCCAGAGAAGTTGTGCATACCTTTAATCTGAGTGGTGAACACCTTTATTAATCTTAGCCCTAGTGAAGATTATACAACAGGAGGAGACAATTCTTAGGCTCAGTCTCCCTCTGAGATTCCTGAAGGCAGGATCACCATTTTGGACTGCGGTTGAGGTAAGAGTCGGAGGCTGACTGCTTTGCTCTTTGAATCTTCAAGATGAACCTCAATTTCTCTTTCTGAGTTTTAATTAATTGTGCAACATTATTCAATGACAAAACCAGATTTAAAGAATACCTATCTATATATCCAGCATTACAGAAAGTACTAGAAGGAAAACTCCAACCCAAGAAAGTTAGTTTCACCCTTATAAACACACTCAAGAGATTATAACATCACACCTCACACCAGCAATCCTCAAAGAAGGAAAACACAGAAACACTACCACGAACTATATCAAGAAATAACTATCACTGGTCATAATGTCTCTAATATCAGTGAACAAAATTCACCTATAAAATACACAGGTTAATAGGATAGATACAAAAACAGGATCCATCCTTTTGCTGCATATGAAAAACACACCTCAATCTTAGAGACAGACATTATTACCTTACAGTAAAGGGTTGGGGAAAGATTTAATAACAAATCACTCCCGAGTAAAGGAAGAAATAAAAGAAGAAATTAAGACCTCATAGAATTCAATGTAAATGAATGCACAACATACTCAAACCTATGGGGTACTATGAAAGCAGTGCTAAGAGGAAAGTTCATAGCACTAAATGCCTACATAAAGAAAGTGGAGAAATCTCACATTAGCAACTTAACAGCACACCTGAAGCTCTAGAACAAAAAGAAGTAGACTCACCCAGGAGGAGCAGATGACAGAAAATAATAAAATGTAGGGCTGAAATCAATAAAATAAAAACAAAGAAAACAATACAAAGAATCAATGAAATGAAGAGTTAGTTCTTTGAGAAAATCAAAGAGATAGTCAAATTCTTATCTAAACTAATCAAAAGGCAGAGGGAGAACATCCAAATTAACAAAATCAGAAATGGAAAGGGGGACATAACAGTAGTCACTGAGGAAATCCAGAGAATCATTAGGTCATGCTTCAAAAACCTGTATTCCACAAAATTGGAAAATCTAAAAAAATAAACAATTTTCTGGATAGGCACCACATAACAAAATTAAATCAAGACCAAATGAACAATTTAACTAGATCTATAATGGCTAAGGAAAAAAGAAACAGTCTTCAAAAGAGCATGAACTCTACAGCATGGATGGGCTCACTGTGAGCCTTGTCAGTTTGGTTGCTCACCTTCCTGGACTTAGGGGGAGCTGGGAGGACCTTGGACTTAACATAGTGAAGGGAACCCTGATGGCTCTTTGGCTTGGAGAGGGGCAGAGTGGGGGTATGGGTGGAAGGGAGGGGAGGGAAGGGGAAGGAGGAGGGGAGGAGATGGAAATTTTTAATAAAAAAAAAAGTTTTCCAACCCCCAAAATCCCAGGGTTCAATGGTTTTGGCACAGAAATCTACCAGAACTTCCAAGAAGAACTAATTGTTCCACACAATAGAAACAGAAGGAACATTGCCAAGCTCTTTTCATAAGCCCACAGTTACTCTGATAACCAAAGCACACAAATACTCAACTAAGAAAAAGAATTACAGACCAGTATCCTTCAAGAACATTGATGCAAAAATACTCAACAAAATACTCGCAAACTGAATCTAAGAACACATCAGCATCATCCACCATTATCAAGTTGGCTTCATCCCAGAGATGCAGGGATGGTTCAACATAGGAATATCTATCAATGTAATATACAGTGTAAATAAACTGAAAGAAAAAAACTATGATAATATAAAGGATGCTTAAAAAGCATTAGACAAAATGAAACAGCTCGTCATGACAAAGGTCTTGGAGAAATCAGGAATACAAGGATCATATTTAAACATATCAAAAGCAAGTCGAAAGTCAGCAACAAATTAAATGAAAAGAAATGCAAAGTGATTCCACTAAAACCAGGAACAAGACATTGCTGTCTATTCTCTCCATACCTATTTAACATAGTACTTGAAGTTCTAATTAGGGCAATAAGACAACAATAAGGGATCAAGGTGATACAAATTGGAACAGAAGAAGTCAAACTTTTGTTATTTGCAGATGACATGATAGTATATATAATCATAGCCAAAAATTCTGTAGAAAACTCCTACGTTGATAAACACCTTCAGCTATGTGACATGATGCAAGATCACCTCAAAAAAGAAACTCAGTAGCCCTCCTATAAACAAACGTTGAAGAGGCTGAGAAAAAAAATCAGAATAAAATAATCATTTACAATAGCCACAGATAACATAAAGTATCTTGAAATAATACTAACTAAAGAAGTGAAAGATCCATAAGACAAGAAATTTAAGTGTTTGATAAAAGAAACTGAATAAGATATCAGAAAATAGAAAGCGCTCCCATGCTCTTGGATACATGCGATCAACATAATAAAAATGCCAATCTTTCTGAAAGCAATCTACAGATTCAGTGCATTTCCCCTAATAATCCCAACACAATTCTTCACAGATATTTAGAGAACAATACTCAACCTCATATGAAAATAAAGCCCATGATAGCCAAAACAATCCTGTACAATAAAGGAACATTTGGAGGCATCACCATCTCTGACCTCAAGCTCTATTACAGAGTTACAGTAATGAATACAGCTTGGTATTGGCATAAGAACAGAATGGTGAACCAATGGAATCAGTTTAAAGACCCTGATATTAACCCACACATCTATGAACAACTGATTTTTGACAACTAAGCTAAAATCACACAATTGAAAAAGAAAGCATCTTCAACAAATGGTGTTAGCATAACTGAATGTCAAGAATGTAGAATAATACCAATAGATCCATGTCTATCCCATGTACAAAACTCAATCCCAAATGGATCAAAAACCTCATTATAAATGCAGCCACACTGAACCTCATAGAAGAGAAAGTGGGAAGTAGGCTTGAATCCATGGGCACAGGATACCACTTTCAAAATATAACACCAAAAGTAACACAGACACTGACAGCAACAATAAATAAATGGGACCTTCTGAAACTGAGAAGTTTCTGTAAGGCAAAGGACACAGTCAATAAGACAAAAAGGCAGCCTGCTGAATGGGAAAAGATTTTCACCAACCCCACGTAGGACAGAGGACTCATGTCCAAATCATATAAAGAACTCTAAAAAAAAACTAGAAATCAAAATAATCTGATTAAAAAGTGGTACAGATAAAGATAATTTCCAACAGAAGGTTTTCAAATGGCTGAAAGACACTTAAGGAACTGCTCAACATCCCTAGCCATCAGGGAAATGCAAATCAAAATGACTCAGACATATCATTTTACACCAGTCAGAATAGCTAAGATCGAAAACGCCAATGATAGCTTATGCTGGATAGGATACAGTGTAAGAGGAACATTCTACCATTGCTACTGGGAGTAAAAATTTGTTCAGCCACTTTGGAACTCAGAATGGTAATTTCTCAGAAAATTGGAAATCAATATACCACAAGGCCCAGCAATACCACTCTTGGGCATATACCCAATAGATGCTCAATCATCCTACAAGGAAATTTGTTCAGTTATGTTCATAGCAGCATTATTTGTAAAAGTCAAAACTTGGGAAACAATCGAGATGCCCCTTGGCCAAAGAATGGATAAACAAAATGTGGTATATTTACACAATGAATACTACCCAGCAGTAAAAATCAATAACATATTGAAATTTGTATGCAAATGGATAAAACTAGAAAGGAACTAGTTTTACCTGTGTGAGGTAACCAAGACTCAGGAAGACAAACACACTATTTTCTCACTCATAAGTAGATATTAGATGTAAAGCAAATGATAACTAACCTATAGTCCATGGCTCTGAGAAGCTAGGTAACAAGGAGAACCCCAAGAGAAACACATGTGGATTCCCGTGGGAAGGGGAAATAGACAAGACCTCCTGAGATAATTGGGAGTGTGTGAGTAGGGGAAAGAAGAGAGAGGTCAGAAAGGGAAAAGGGGAGGGGGAAGGAGAACTGGATAGTTGAGATGGAGGAGGAATAGAGATGGAGAGCAAGGACAGAGATGACTTGATTGAGGGACTTGACTGAGGGACATTACAGGACTAGCAAGAAACCTGGAAATTCTGTGGAATCCGCAAGGATGACCCTAAGTAAGACCCTAAGCAATAGTAGAGAGGGAGCCTGAACTGCCCTTCTCCTTGCAATCAGATTGAAGATTACCCTATTTGTCATTGTAGAACCTTCATCCAGCAACTGATGGAAGCAGATGCAGAGATTTACATTGAAGCAAAGGGCTGATCTGCCAAATTCCAGTCAAAGAGAAGGAGGAGCAATAATATGAGCAAAGGGGTCAAGACCATGACAGGGATACCCACAGAAACAGCTCATCTGAGCTAATTGAGCTCACTGTCTCCTCACTGACAGAGGAAGAATTAGCATAAGACCAAATTAGACCCTCTGAATGTGGGTGACAGTTGTATGATTGGGGCAATCTGTGGAGCCCATGGCAGTGGGACCAGGATTTATCCCCATTGCTTAAACTGACTTTCTGGAGCTCATTCTCTTTGGAGTGATACCATGCTCAGACTAAATATAGTAGGCCTTGGCCCTGCCTCAAAGTGATGTGCCAGACTTTGTTAACTCCCCATTGGAAGTCTTACCATCTCTGAAGAGTGGGCAGTGGGTGGGGGAAAGATGGATGGAGTGGGAGGGGAAAAAGTATTGGGAACTTAATATGTAAATGAGAAAGGAATATTAAAAATAAATTAATTAATTAAAAAAAGAAATCATTCTCTTCTAAGATTTTATGGTAAATGTTTACAGTGCATCTATTATTACATACATCTTTTTCTAAAGAGAATAAACCACAGATGGTTATAAGAAATATAAGAAATATAAAACATATTTGAGGTTTCAGAAGATAGTGATTATGTGTGTATCATATTATCAAAGAGATAAAAAGTGTCTAATCACTCTTGCTGCTTTTATGTTTTTTAATTGAAGTCCAATAAATCTTTCTGATAGCTTCACATATTAAGACACACTTATGACAAAAACGGTCTTTCATTATGATTTAAAATAGCACATTCTAACAGCTTGATTGAGTACCTGGAGCTGTGTCTTCATTTCAAGAGTTGAAACTAATAATTAATTTTAAAAGCACAGATTTCTAGCTCTTGTAGGTATGAAAACATTTTAATTGCTTTGATAATTTGTTTCCCACTATCTTGCAATCTCTGGAGAATGGAAAACTAAAATACCGGCATTACATAGATAATGCATACAGAAAAGATGCAGGGTAAAATTGACTAGCAAAGAGATAGATGTATGCATTATATACAGATTTGTATTAATAAATAATTGTTGAGATAGGTACCAATCCTAGGCAGATACATCAATGTACAATCGTACTAAACTGTATAGCATGACTGCAGTGCTGAGCGGACTTAGAATTTGTGAATGTACCTAACTTTCAAGTTCCATATGGATTTGAGAGCTTTACAAATTTCCTGTATTGAATTACTTCTATACAGTATTTAAGCATATCAGAAATGTTGTGCGCCTTTATAAAAATGTCATATAAATTATTTTTCTTTTCTATTATCTAAAAAAATCATATCATTATCTGATATCATGAACATATTGGGCAATAGATGGCCACATTTAATACACCAAGGAAATTTTCATTATCTACTATAACATATGTTAAGAATACAATATATAAGTAAAAGTAGATATTTAAGTTAACATGCAAAAACACATATGATTTCTATTTAATAATTATAATTATTATTACTTGAGTGTATGAAAGAAAGAGACATACACACAGAGAAAGAAAGAAAGAAAGAAAGAAAGAAAGAAAGAAAGAAAGAAAGAAAGAAAGAAAGAAAGAAAGAAAGAAAGAGAAACAGAAAGTCTTGCTATAATTTCCAGGATAGTCTGGATCTTACTGTGTCACACCACCTACCCACAAGCTCATGACTCTTTGAATGTCTCTGAACCTACATGACAGTGGTCTTGTAAAAGGGATAAGTTTTATTCAATAGCTAAAATGTTTCAGTTGTACTTGTAGATCGAGTTCTAGAGATCTGCTGTGCAGCATAGAGAATTTGGTTGTGGTTAGTCTCCCAATATTTCTTGCTTGGAAGGAGATACTCAAGGCAAGACAGATGATGGGGATGTTTACAAGAATGAATGGTTTGCCTGCATGCTATGTCTTTCATGGTCCTACGTTAGTGACTGTGATGATGGTTTGTTACAAAAAGGGTTTAGTTTCTTCTGTTTCCTCTCTTGCTTCCTCTGCTTCAGTGTAATCCCTGCTCCATGAAACATAATTTTCACACTGGAACTCTTTGATAATATGATAGCTTGGGTCAAGTTGTGATGCAGCATGTGCCTCTCACCAGGGGCAACTACCAAGATTTGATATTTCGGCCCTCACAATCACGAGCCCAAACAAATTATATTTTCCTTCTAAAATGCCCTGTATGTACAACAACATGATGATACCTAGAGATGACAGAACTACCTGTGTAACTGAAATATTTGGAGGAAGTCTAATGTTCAGATATGCAAACACACAGTCATACACACACACACAAAATGAAATGAAGAAATTAGATGAATATGTTTATTACTTGTGACACTTTAATGAATGAAGGTTATTGTGCAAATTATATATAAAAATTACCCAGTTTATATATCAAATACAATTTATAGAATAACTCAATTAATTTATAAATATATATGTATATATGTATATCACAATCACATGATAGTTTTCATAGATACTTATAATACATTACATAAAGTTCCTTATTCAAAGAATTATCTACAAAGTAAATAAATTTATGATGACTGAAAATATTGCACACTTGATTTTGAATTTTCACTTAGTGATAAACTTAGATCTAGATGACTAAAATGATTCTAAGACACACTATAAATCTACAATTAGGTGGCAGAATGGAGCAAACTTTAGCTTCCACACTTGAGACAGAAGTAGGAAAGTCTATGGGATTTAAACCAAGAGTGATTTACATAGCGAGTTCCAGTCCCACTAGGGCTATACATTAAAGTACCATCCCAGTATAAAGAGTATTCATAATTAGACACTGATGTCTAAAATTTAAATTAATAAATTAATAAAAGCAGGCATATGAGACAACAGAAAGACAAAACTCTAGCCATATGAAAATTGTATATTTATTTTTTAGATAATTAGATCCTTATACAAAAATGCAAAATAAAAAAATATCATTGATGAATTTAACACACATTTATCAGAATTTCTGAAACAATATTGGGCAAAAATATTACACTTAAATTTTCTTTTTCAATTTAATTTAGACTGCATCATATCTGCTTGTCATAAGTTCAAAACATGGCAGTCATCATCAGGCTCTGAATCACGAGAGGGCCATCCTCACACTCCACTGCTCACGTACCTTTTCTCTCTTAATTAGCACAGCACTCCTAACACCTCAAGAGACAGTTTCCCAAAGACAACACACAAAAAGAAAAGACAGAGCACACCCATACGTTCACACAACTAAGAAAATAATCCAAAAGGAAATAATACTTAAGGCAAATGTGATGATTTCCCCTTGGGATTCAACATTGCTTTCATTCTGTGTCTGAGGCAGAAGCACTGCCGTATGTTCAAGGCCAACCTGGACCATGCAGTGTGAAAAATTAATCTCAAACAGTAGTATTACTACTAAAATAATGGCAATAATAATATAATTTTAAACCTATTTTAAGGTGTTTCCCTATTTTACCAATCTAACCATTACTTTCAACTGAAAAAAAAATGACTTTTCACAATAAAGATCAAGTAGGGCCGTGAAGCTAAATTTAAACACTATAAAGATTTCTAGTGGTGAATCCGGGGACATTTTACACCTAGTTGAAACTTCTTCTCATGCAGTTCAAACCCTATGATTTCCACTGTAACTACTGCTGCTAAATTTAGGTCCCAAACAGTTTTGATAGGCATTTGAACAGTAGTTCCTACTGGTGTTTACGTTATAGCTAGCAGAATTAATGCATGGAGAAAGGACGTGGAGATCCTTGGGAGACATACTTGTTAAATGTAACCTGAAAGCAGACTTGAAAATGTTCCCCTTTCAAATTTATTTTCCCAGGGTCCTAATAAATGAGAGCTGGGCTGCCATCCAGGTTTCTGAGCCACTAGAGCCTGATTGTTTTCTATTTGTTTCAGTGTTTAAAGCCAACAAAAGCTGCATTAAAACCGACGGTGCCAAATAGTAACAAGCATACTTTAAGCACAGCTAATGTGCAGGACCACAGCCCCAGGTTATATTTTCAGCACAACACAGTTCAACAGCTAGTTTCTTTGTCACAACGTTAAATGAACAAAATATCTTAAAAGCTCATGTTCATAAAAACATTATATATGTACATATATATATTATATATATCACTAATCACAGAGATATAGCTATATCATTTACACTCTTTTATTCTAGTTATAGATTAACTTCTTAGAATTCTATAATCTTTAATAGAGTATATAGAGACCATGCAATGTGTTCTATTTCATATTGGTCATTTCAATAAACTAAGCATACTCCAAAAAATTAATTTCCTTCTAATTTTCAAAAGCATTTCCAATTGTAGTAATTCCCATCGCACTCTGCTACATAGGGGGAAATGAAAGACAGCATCTCTCTAAAACATGAAATATGTAATTAAGTATTTAAAGTATCAAGTGAGATCACTAAGATAGCCCAAAAAATTAATTAAATAATTTTATGTAATAAATCTTAGACCTGTCTATATTGTCTAATTTTTGTGTTTGAGACAAATTGAGTCCTAAATTTTACACTCCATTTCCTTTTTCTCTTTTACTTTTTGAGCTGGATCTCTCTGTGTCATCCTGGTTTCCCAGAATCTCAAAGAGATCCATCTGCTTCTGTCTCCCTTTTAAGATTAAAGGCATGCACTGCCATCCTTGGAACAAAAATTCTCTCTCTCTCTCTCTCTCTCTCTCTCTCTCTCTCTCTCCCTCTCTCTCTCTCTCTCTCTCTCTCTCTCCTCTAAGTAATAAATGTTCAGTTCTACGCTAAAAAACTTTTTTAAGGTTAAAAAAGGTCTGTAAAACACCCACACAGAAATTGTCAATATATAACATTCTTTGAAGTTACATTTGCACTATATCACATTAGTAAAGAAACTAAAGAGTGTATATTTTAAATTAAAAAGCTCAGACTTATGACATAATTATTATCTTATAATTTACATAAGTAAATATGTAGGGAATAGGAACAGAGATATTAACTACATTCTTGGGATACTTAACATTAATCCGCTTTACATTTCTTCTCTGCACTGTATAGAGTTGATACAACTCCAGTGTTAATCAGCAATTAACCTATATTAATCTGTCTAATGATTAACAGAAATAATCCCCATTGTGTTTCTGCAGTTTTGCCTCTCTGAGTTTATGGGGGAAAAAAAAAGGGCGACAATGAGAAATATTTCAAGTATATGGGAAGAGTCCTTGACCCAGTTAACAGATAATATAAATTCTCTCATTTTATTCTATCCCATTTAGCGCTCTACAATGCAGAAGTCAAAGTATTATATACTATAAGTCTCTATTTGAATATAAAACATTTGACAAATCTCAGATATTTTAGGGAATACTAAAATATCCTATTATCATGACAACACCAATGGCAAAGTCTGTCTCATGCACAGTTGTTTTGTTTATAAATAAAATGCCTCTTTCATATTTGTATTTGCATATCCTTTATAATTCTTTCATGCACAATCAATTCTAAACAAATACTCTAAGCAATAAAGAAATATCTCATTGTTGGGAGGCCTTGCTGGCTGCTCAGAGGTTGCAGTTTATCATGGCTTGGCAGCTTTTCCAAAGCTCAATGATATGGGACCCTCCCTGCAGAGTGAAACTTCCTGCTTTATACCTGCCCTTATCTGCAGAATGTTCCTGAATCTGGATTATTGATCTTACCTGGAAGTTGTCTCTACACCAGAAACCTTATTTATCTTTAGCTTAACCCTTGGTACATATTACTGCTGGAAGACTTGTGCTAGGATGTTTATATAGGATCCTACTGCCACATATGATAGGACATGTCATTGAATGAAACTCAAGGTTTTTCCCCAGGCTCCCCAATCTTACATACACTTATACACTGGAATAACGTTGATCTTATTAATTGAAGTCTGTCTCCTGACAGGCTGCCTCTATGAAGTTCACGGGACTTACAAGGATCTATCCTTGCTTATGTCCCTTTGTCCTCATGGACTGATGGCCAGCTGGCCACAAAGACAAAAGGGGAAATCTCATTTCTCATGAATGCCAAAATACCAGCTTTATAAAGTTTGTAATGATGTAATAGTTACTGCACTTACTTTGTGTATTCTATAGTTGCAAAAACCAGGTCCCTCCAATTTTAATTGACAGTGTTAGTACCCAAAAGCTTTCCTGTTTGGACTTTCTCCATTTATTGACTTTATTTCTACACAAAAAAGAAATTGTTATTTTCAAAGATACATATTGATGCAGAGAAAGAAGAATGAAAAATTCAAAGGCCTTCTCAGATAAGGGGGGAAAATAAGATATGCAACTAAGAAGCCAAAGATTACTAGCCTACACTTACTAGTAAGGGAATGGAAGGTTAGCAGGAGATAGTAACGATGAAGTTCCTTTGAAAACTATGGCTCAAAAAATTTGTATTAAAATTATTAATAAGACAATTTCTATAACTATTGTCTTGCCTAAATCCATACTTATGAGACTATCACTTTCAGTGTATATATAGTCTTTCTCGTATGTATAAATATATATGTGTGTGTGTTTATGTGTGTGCATGCGTGTGTGTGTATGTGTGTATGCTTAGATATAAAAGTTTTACTGGCCCTAAACAATGAAAAGATTTTCAAAACTTTCCCATATTCTTTGATGACTACAGGTCATTTTCCATTCAGTGTTTAATTTTGAGCTTACATTCTACCTTATAGTCTTAAGATTGCTGGCTTAAAATCATGTTCTGTAGAATTTTATGTTTTCCATATAGACAAATATGATCATCAAACTCTTGGTTGAGTTTACATTTTCCCCTTAAGATTGGTTTCTAGCCTGTTCTGAGAATGATTAGTGGTTGGTTATCAATATAGAAAATTGATTGCACTATAAATCAACCACAACAAAATCTGTAGCCCTTAGAACTACATACCGGTACTTAATACCCTATCTCTGAAACTTCTCTTTCACATATTAGCAGCTATTAATACTATAGTTTACTAATCATTTATCTTATAAGATTATATGAAATACACCATGATTCACATAATGATTTTTTTTCTCTTTAAAATGTTAATGCATAGCCATTAGGTGAACATTATAAGACATTTAAATAACATCCATTTTAATTTTTTATAATTCTATTTATTTGGAAGAATATCATGGGTAATGAGAAGATAAGTGCTGGAGGTTGATTTTCTCCTCTTAACATGTGGGATCCAAGGAGAGAACTCAAGTCCTTAAGGTTCACAACAAACACCTCTCCATATTGAGATATCTTTCCATCCCCACTAAAAACAAAAAGAAAACATGCTTTCTGTTGTCTGTGGTAGCATTTGCTACTCAGAATTTCTGAGTCAGAGATAAGGCTAAATTTCTATGAACTCAAGACCACCTTGATCTGAATGGAGAGATCAAGACCAGGCAGAATCAAATACTAAAACTTTGTCTCAATCAAAAGGTTGCTCTACACAAATTTTCAGAAAGTTTACATTGTTGAAGACAACCCTATACTACTTCTTGAACATGGAGAAATTAAGCTAGTGCCTGCCTGAAATATTTGCCCCAATGTTCTAGTGTTTTTGACATAGGAAGGTGTTCTGAAGACTATCAAAATAGAAAAGTATACTCCAACCAAACCACAAAACCTTTGATCTACAATCTGTCCTGCTTGCAAAATAAGCTAGGGAAATGGTTGCATAAACTTGTGGGAGTAACCAACCAATGTCTGATTTGAAACAAGGCCTACTCCATGATGTGGAACCCATATCTAACACTTTTTGGGTAACCGAGAACCAAAAAATAGATAACAGAGAGACCTAGGGTAAAAGCCAAATACTAGTGAAGTTAAAAGCAAACAATAACATGACTGTGAATGATATTCTGCTGTTCTTATAAATCTGTGCCTTATTCATCAATCCTCAGGCATTCTCCTTCAGTGGACAGAAACAAGTAAAGAGACACCCAGGCAAACATTATGCAAGGAGAAAGAAACCTTGTAGCCAACATCTCTAAATGAAATTTCTCCATCAAATTTCTCCCCTCAGAGCCAAGGGAACTCCAAGGAAGAACAGGCAGAAAGAATATGAGACAGAGGAGATGTGGGGCACAAGAAGAACTCAGCCCTGTGGAAACTGAGACTGAGCTTGGTTTCCCGGCACCCAGATCCAAATAATTAAACAGAAACTATATTAATTACAACACTGTCTAACAAATAAAGTGTATTCCTAGCTAGCTCTTATACCTTAAATTAACCCATTTCTATTAATCTGTGTATCGCCACAGATGTGTGGCTTATTGGTAAGATTTTAGTGTCCTTCTCTTTTGGCAGCTACATGGCTTCTCCTTGACTCTACCTACTCTTTCTGTACATCTCTGTTTGGATTTCCCACCTAGCTATATTCTGCCCTGCCGTAGGCCAAAACAGCTTCTATATTAACCAATAGTAATAAAACATATTCATAGCACACAGAGGGGAATCCCACACCAGCCCTGTAAAACAACTGAGAAAAGCTCCCATGAACTCACAGGGACTGAAACAGAAATCGTCGGATTTGCATGGAAGTGAACCAGGTTCTCTGTAAATATATTCTAGTTTTTAGTTTAGTACTTTTATGAGTCCCTTGAAAGTATAAATAGGTAGGTCTCCAGTTCTTTTTCTTCTCTTAATGTTCTTTTCTTTTTCTTTTGTCTTGTCCAACTTTGATATGGTGATTTTCATTTTATCTTTTCATTTCATTTTGTTAAATATTTTGGTAGTATCTGCTAGAAGCCTGCTCTTTTCTAATGAGAGACTGAAAAGGAATGGATCTAGATGGGAGGGGAGGTGGAGAGGAATTGGGAGAAGTAGAGAATGGTAGCTCTATTCAGATTACATTGTATAAGAAAAGAATATGTTTAATAAAATAAATAAAAAACTTTGTCTCAAAACTATACAGAAAATGTTTTTAATATAATTCTTTCATATTCATTCTTTTTATATGCAATCACTGTGTTTGGGTTAGGGTTTCTATTACTGCGATGAAACACCCTGAACAAAACAAGTTGAAAGTAGAGGCTTTAGTAGGATGACACTTCTGTATCATGACCCATCACCAAATGAAGTCAATACAGAAACAAAAACTAGACAGGAACCTGAAGGCGGATGCCGATGCAGATTCCTTAGAGAAGTGCTGTTTAGCAGCTTGCTTCTCTAGGCTTGCTCAGACTGCTTTCTTATAGAAGCCAGAACCATCAATTACAGGTTGGCCGCACCCACAATGAGATGAGCGCTCCCATATCAATCACTAATAAAGAAAGTTCTCAACTTGTGGGTGGTGATGTTTTTGGTAACCCTCTGTCTCCAAAACACTTGCATTACAATTCATAACAGTAGCAAAATCACAGTTACAAAGTAGTAGTAATGAAAATAATTTGATGACTGGGGCTACCACACCATGAGGAACTGTATTAAAGGTTTACAGCATTAAGAAGGCTGAGAAGCACTGCTCTACAGACTATTCTACAGCCCAATATTGCATTTTCTCAGTTAGGGTTTCATCTCAAATGTCTCTGTCCTATGTAAGTAGACATAAATTGGTCAGTGCAATGGGTCCAAAACTGTACTGATTTTTTGATTCTGGTTTCATGATTTATTCACTGTCTATGTCTCTTTCCTGTTTTATGGAAATTTTTCCACCAGCCAGGTACTTATTGTCTGCTCTCCATCTATTATGGCTATTATTTCCCATCCACGTGTAGAATTCCTTGGAAACTAAGTGTATTTTCTGGGTATTATTCAATATTTTGCTGTGTCTTATCCCAATGCAGATGGCACGCTACTGAAGGAGCGCCATTCTAGCTTAAGAGATCCCAAGATACCCTGCACAAAGATCCTCTCCTGGTGAAAAGTTAGTTTGCCATTTCCTTCCCTGCTGCATTATTAAACACGAAGGAGCGATTCTCTTAGTCCCAACCATCTGCTCTTCCCCTACTAAAAACTGAAAACATCCCCTTGTGTTTACAAATGTTGCTGCAGAAGCTCTGCAAATTATAAAGATGGTTGTGAAATTTTCTTATATACTACAAGATCAAAACAAAACCCTATTCTTATAAATCTGCAAAAGATAAACCAAGCTTTTATCACACGATCAACCTCTAATGGAAGGCAATTCTATTTAAACTAAAGTCCAAATGTAAATTACTTCAGCATCTCAAGTATAATATTTGCATTTAAATATACCGTACTTGTTCAACTCTTTTTAATTTTCACAGATATGTTAGATACACAAATTTTAGCATCAGAAAAAGTTCAGTCTCATTGGCATTAAAGACAAGAAAAACAGGTTGGACTTCTCACAGGAGGAACAGCAGACTCAAAACCTCTAAAACCAGAAAAATCTAGTCGAATATCTAACATTATTCTGTGGTTTTCAATAAACAGAATTACATTAAAGGAGTACTGAGCAGAAGTGTGATATCATCTCACACAGAATTATTGTGCTAACCCTATAAATAACTCTGTTTTAAAGTCCCCAAATAGCAATCAACACAATCAACCAGGTAAACAAAGAAAGTTTGAGTTTCCAAGTATTTTATTTTGATCTTTATTTTATAAAATGCTATCTGTAGTATAACATGTCTGCCTAGGTCTGTCTACACTATGAGGATGCTCCAAATTTTCAATTTAATTACTGTTGAAGATAATTATTTTAGCTTTCCAGGAGGACACTGTGTTTGCTAGCAGACCATTTTTTATTTCGTATGGTACAGTTCCTTTGTGTTTCACAAATACTTTCTTATCACCTGAGTTCCAGACCCTTGTCACCTGTTAGTTCTCAATGCCCTTTTATTAAATTCTTGTCCCCATAATTTTTGTTCATTCTATAACAGTTATAAAAGCATACATTCTTACATAGAATTCGACTTGTATAATTAACTCTTTTGTTGTCATATTCTTCAGTAATGAAAGTGTGTTTTTTATAAGAGATTTTCTTTGCTATTTTCATCCAACTTACTCTTATATTCCATGTGTTTATTTTTCTAGTCCATTTACCTGTCTGTGTGATTTTCTTACTTTCAATCTAAAGTTATGAATAATTCAGGGAATGGATCTTTGTGGTCAACACTGAAAAACATTCACACATCCCCAGTATCTCCACACCTGTTGTCTCAAGACTTCCTTCAATATTTTTAACAAATGATTTTCTTGACCTTAACATGGTCATTGTGTATATGCCAGAGAGTTATTCTATCTCAATGTAACTAACAAAGTAAATCTTACTGGAGGTGATTCCTGCCATCTATTTAACTTGTTTTTAATGTTGTCCTTAAATATGATTTGCCAATTGTTCAGAAATCTAATGGTTTCTTATTGTATTTATTCTCAAAGAAAAATATGCAGCCAGAGAGTTATTTTCAAGTGTATTCTTCCTGAAACTCTCTGAAGGTAGACTTTAAGTCACGCTTGTTTTTCTTACTCATAGCTTGGAAATCGTTGTAAGTTCTAGTTCTCTCTCTTGGTCCAACATAATCACTACTGTGATTTTCCCCTTAATCTCTATAAATTTGAAAAAAAACAAAACACAGTTGGCAACGTTAATGAGTATAACTGCCTACCGTCAGCATCATTCCAATGCTACATTTTAGTCATTTCTTCGGTAAACATGTTTTCGATAAATTTGTTCTCAATTATTTGTGTTCACTGTCATTTATGTCATTCGCTGGTCTAAGGCTCCAGTGTGATTTGACTTTGTCCCCATATACCTCACATTTACAATTGTTTCTCTTTAAAATACTAGCATTTTGAAATCATTTATGGTTTTATAAAAAAGTGTTTGTATATAAATTAGCTAATCTTTCTTTGTGACTTTTCTAGGTGTTAAGTGTGTATAGTCAGTTGTTAGTGTATTTATACACTGTATTAAGTCAGTGGTAGACTAACATGTAAGGTATCCGTGGCACTTGTAACCTTGGCACATATGGCCAAACAAGTGTGACTTTTGGAAGTTCTATACCAGCAGCTCAATTCTTTTTAAATATTGGTTCCTGTAAATCTGGTCAGCACACAGATAATATTTTTGACATTTTCTGCCTTTGCTTTCCAGAAGGAAACTTGATGTGCAGTTTAGATTTAGTTAGCTCACAAATGAGGCTGCCACACTCCCTTCTGTAAAGTTAGTCAAAGAGGGAAGTCGTAAATTTGAATGTTCTTTACATAGTGCCATCTCTTCTTGGCAGATATACTTCTCTCTTCAGCCCTTCTTCAAAATCTCCATGGGCTGGAACAGCATTTTAGAAACGTAAGACCAAAGTGAATACTTTTATTTTTTTTTAATTTTGCCAGTAAAGTTTTCAGTGCATTGGGCAACAGTAAATGGACTGTAGAGAGTTTCCGAGACTCTGGGAAACCTACTATATAGGCAGTGGTCCCCCCTCAATGCAGAGTTGAATCTAATTTGTTCTCTGTGCAGGCAATACATTCGAACAGATTCTACTAGCCTAGTGGCTGGAAATGTACGTGAAAACAATTTTTATCTTACTGTTTCTTCTAGAAATATAACTTTACATTCTCCAACTTGCTGAGTACGGCTGCCGTGAAAAGAATGGTAGGCCTTGCAGCTAAGGATGATGCAGAATCGCTTAGATGAGGACAGACAATTCTGTAGCAGATTGCCTAACATATTGGCAGTTCTCAAATCACATCTCAAATCAAATGAAATAAGTTTCAGAAAGTTATTTAGCATGAAGAATACATTATTAAATTCAGCATATAAAATGTTAATGCATACCCACCAGCTCTTACTGATGCTTGTCTGCTTTGCTCCCTTCTGCAATATTGGAATCATAAACTTAACTGTCAGTGTGGGATGAGCATTCCTTCTCCAATCAACTAGAAGGCACGCTTTTTAGACATCATTTCTGCATCCTTAACCCTATGCCGGTCACCTTCCAGCTCTACTAAATAAATATTGGAGTTTTAAATGATTTTTTTTTCTGTGAAGCATCAAGAGTGATCAAATTTTTAAGCAGCTTTTATCTTTTTGTTGCTTAGATTTGCATTTTCTTCCCAAATAATTTTGTGAGAATTATTATTGGTGATGGATCCATCATCACTTGTGACTAATTTTTTTTCCCTAAGTCACTGCACAGTTTTCAAATCAAAACTTAGGTTTGACCTGTGGTCCACTCATACATGTGTACTACAACACTATTTATTCTCGCCATTGTCAATATTTCACAGCAGAAGCTCTTGGTGGACATAAAAGAAGCACAAAGAGTGGTGACAGTCATTTGCTACTAAATTGACATAAAGGATGAGCAAATCTCTACACACTTGAGAACAAGGACTTGACAGTTCAGTGTACCTACCAAGAATCCTAATGCACACAGATGCACACACACACACACACACAGAGAGAGAGAGAGAGAGAGAGAGAGAGAGACATGCAAACACACACACACACACACACACAATAGCAATCTACTAGACAAATTGACGTTTGAATTCTATCCCTAAATCACACCATTTAGGATAAGAATGAGATTCTACCTTGCTGGATGAGTTTGTATTTACACTAATCTTTCTGTACCATGTAAGTTTTCGTATGTAAATATTCAACATTTCACAATGGAATAATACCAGCTATGATATTGAAATTATGACTTCAAAAATTTTACTCATTCATTCATTGTGTATATGTAGTGTGAATACATGTGTTTATACATGTGTGTGTGTAAGTGCATCTGCATCTACATGCACACGGAAAGTAACACAAAATTGACATCAAATACTTTCTTTGATCCATCTCCACCTATGCGTGAACTCAAAGTTCACTGACTTGGCTAGTCTTGCTCCAGAAATCCACTGTCTTCTTCTCCCTTGAGAAAGCATTGCGTCTATGCTGCTCCAATCACCCTCTTCTTGCCGACTATGTGTGCTGAGTGTTTGACACTATGGCCCCATGTTGCATATCAAGAACTTTAACCACAGGGTCATCTCATGAACCTCTTGCTTTAGTTTATGTCAAATGACCTGCTTTTTCACAGAGATACACCCTGGTACATTCTATTGACCACTTATTTTTCAAAAGACAATATCAGCCTTGCAACTGGAAAATCATGTCACTCTTAAAAGTGCATTAATGAAACAGATGCAATTTTGTCATTTAATCGACTACAATTCTAGAAACAGGTTTAAGGACATGAAATCTGAATGTCCATTTATATGGTACACAATTATCTTTGTCATCCTTAGTTGTTTATGATGCTTTCTGCATTGCAGGCATTCATCTGACAAGTGCATTGCCCTTTGTGAGACCATTCTCAGAACTCTCCTTAAGTTGAAAGCTAAGTCCTGACATTTGGGAAAAGAGGAAGTAGTCCAGAAAAAAAAATGAAGTTTGTTTATAGCATTTGTTGCTGCCATCTCATTAATAACATTTTATAATAAAACAGAATGGTTATTTAGAAATATTTATGATTGTATTTTTATAAATCTCACATTTGAATTTTAAGAAGTTATTGTCTGAAGTCATGGCACCCAGTTTTTTTATACGCCTTTGGTTTTAATACATGCAGGTTTTAATTAATCTCTGTGTATGTTCTTTTTATAGCAATGGCACATCCAAATAGGATTATGTGTACTGTCACAAAGTAAATATAGTATGTGTCCATTTGTATGTATCCGGTTATTCTTTGAATCACTTTTTCATAGGAACTCATGAAACTAAATGGGTACCATATAAAGAAACCACCCTTGTAATTATCCCTTTGTTTTACCTGTATATATTCACACTTACATCAGAGAAATTGAGGCAAAGAAAAAATTTTTTCACAGAATATTTGTATGCTGTCTGCTGTGTGGCTGCTTTTATTTGTTTTCTGCTTTCCACTTTTGAAGCTAGGCTTTTGCGATGAATTGCTTAAAATTTGGTTTACCCAGGATAAATGGAGAGTAATTCACCCCAAGACGACTGTGAAACTGTTTTGTCTCAGCAGGCTCCACTGTGAAAGCCCAGCGTGAGTCAGGGAGATGGGAGATAGGCCACACTGTAGCAGAATGCTGCTGTACATTTTAAATGTTCCTGAATTGCTACCAGTAGCTGATAGGTGAAAAAGCTGGACAAATGTGAACAGCATGAACATCAACCAATTTTAATTAGCACTGGCTTCCCAATTAAAAAAAAATCATATATCGGATTGCAGAATGAGATATATAAAGGATGTGTAGCTGGTTTTAACAACATTTAGATATGATTCATTAAGCAGTATCATATCGACCAAAGAAGTGATAACATTTATGTTTCCATGGATAAAGTTTTACTGAGCTCTCACACATGCATTATCTCATTTGATCTTAACAACGGAACTGCGGGATAAATGAGGCATTTATTTCCCCCCATATTATAAGATCATAAGGCTCAGCTGGGTTAAACGACTTATCCAACATGGTAATTAAGAGTGGGAAACCAAACTCATGCTTGAAACTCCAAATCTTTCAAAATTTTGCTGCTAATATCATTTTAGAAATAATTTTTATTCCAATTCAAGATATTCTACACCCCAGATTTTGATAACTATATAAAAACAATTATGGTTGATTTGATAAACCTTTTCTCAAGTTCATTCTCTAATGAAAATAAAATGAAATTGATTAAAAGATTTAGAGTTCCCACAAGAACATAGCTGAGAAGCAGCTCAAACTTTGACTGTCAGGGATAATAACATAAAATTACAGACTTTTGCTGTAATTTTAGGGACTTCCAAGCTGATGCTTTCAAAGAGTAAGACAGTCAATTTATTTCAGATTCTTAAAAACATTTGAAATAGGGATTGAGAATGACTGAGTGTGTAAATGCTTGCCCGTCAGGCAGGGAGTTCTGAGTCCAAGCTCCCAACCCCATGTGAGTCAAGTATGGTGGCAGCTGAGTCTGTAGTCACAGAGCACCAATGACGACATAGAACATAGAGACTCTCTGGGGCTCTATGACAAGAAAGCTTATGATGCACACAGCTACATATAACAGGCAGACCTGTGTCTCAAAATGGAATCAATAATTGGTGTTCTCTTATCCCCAAATCGGTGCCAAGGGACACCATTAAACACATACCCACATTCATTAACCCACATTATGCCTACAAGCATAAAACAAAATTAAAAATACAGCTTTTCTCTCAAAAGAATGATGCATATTAGAACAATTAATATTTTTGCTTGACATTTGTTTCTCTTTCTTTCTGTTTTATTTCTTTCTTCAAATTTCACCCATGTGAACATGTCGTACAAAAAAAATATTGCCAATTTCATACAGATGTTATCAAGTGTTGTCAAGTTGTAAAGACTTCAGTATCATGACTTCAGAAGACATGGAAAATCTTCTTCTGATAACATGTACCATAACACACATAGTGTGGATGAGGTGGCTGAATTCTAAAACTACTTAATATAATAGTAGATGAAAGTTTGGAAAGAGAATTTACTATATACTGTTGTATTTCACTTTAAAAATGTAGTATAAAAAGGACCTTGAGTAGTTACAAGTAAGATATAGGGATTAATTACAAAGACTGAAGTGTAGAAAAATTGAGTTCAGAGTCATATTACCAGTGTGGTATAGATTGTCCTCCTGACACTATAATGTGTTTTGAACTTAACGTTATTGCCACTCCATGAGATAAAACCCACCTGTGATCCTTTCAATGGCAAGAATCTGAGACTAGACAGGCCATGGATGTCAGGGAAAGCCATTACTACTCTTCTGTAGAAGGAAAGTAGCAACAAAATGACTCCTAATATGCTCTTAATTTGATGGAGGAGTGTTTATGTGTTACTTTCATTATTAAAAAAGAAAACTGCCTTGGCCCTTTAAGAGAAAATTAGGTAGGTGGAGTAGACAGAACAGAATTGTGGGAACAAGGAAGTAGGGTTGGGGAGACGCTTCAGGCATTCGCCTTAGTGAGTCTCCATGCTGCTCCTCTCCGAGATGGACGCAGGTTAAGATTTCTCCTGGTAAGCCACACCTCGTGGTGCTACCCAGATTACTAAATATGGGTTAAAGGAAGATGTGCGAATTAGCCAATAAGAGGCTGAAACTATGGGCCAGGCAGTGTTTTAAAAGAATACAGTTTCCGTGTAATTATTTTGGGTAAAGCTAGCCAGCGGTGGGTGGCGGGACGCAGCCCCGCCGCTTCACACTACATTAATTCATTGTCCTGCTCAGTCATCATTATAAAAACTTCTGCCTGCAGTAGGTTGGAAATAATGCAAGGACCAATTACTGGACAATGTACATAGACTGAGAGACCTTAAAATACTAAGCCGTAAATAGGATGTATTTATTACATCTGACCACTGAGTGTTCAGGGAACTATGGAGAAGAGGCAGAAGAAAGGTTATAAGAGGCAAGGAAATTGAGAACACCAGGGAACCAGTGTCTTCCAGACACAGAACTGAAGTACATAGTATTTCACAGAGATTGTGGAGGCATGAACAGTACCTGAATAAGTCTGATCTTGTTAGGATCTCAGAACTATGAGGAGGAAGTAGACATGATCTCCAATCACTAACCTAAGAACTATCCCCAGTTGGCAACTGCTTTGGGTTCTTTTTTGTCTCATATTATGATGTTTGAATATTTTTATTTTACCTTTGTGGTCCTTTGTATGTGTATTATGACTTTGTGTTTTTATGGAGTGTGTGTGTGTGTCTGTGTATATGACCCAAGACTTTCTTTAAAATCTGATTATTTTGCTTTTATTTGCCTGATAGCTTTCTAAAAAGAGAGAAAGAGGGGGAGTTAATATGGGAGGAGACAGGGGATCAGATATACTGTATGAAAGAAATTATTTTAAATTAAAAAATAGACATGAAACTATTAAGACTAATGCACCAATCAAGGTGTGGTGGTGTATGCCTTTAACCCAAGCACTCTGAAGGCAGATGTTGGTGGGTATCTGTGCATTCAAGTTCAGTCTGCCTGTTCTACATAGCAAGCTCCAAGTCAGCTAAAGCTACATCATGAATCCCTGTATCAAAAAAGAGAAAACAAGGCAAGCCAAAAAGAGTAGTTTACTAAATGTTGTGGGCTATCTTCTTGTGATATCCTCTACCCTTCTGGCTCCCTCAATCCCTGCTCACCCTCTTCTTATTGGTTACTCTTACTCTGGCTACCATCGGGCTGTGGATCTCTGTATCTACTCTCAACAGTTGCTGGAAGAACTCTGTCTAAGGACAATTAGGCTGCTCAACAGTCTATGAGTATAACATGGGGAGTCATTTCATTGATTTTCCTCTTGCAAATTTATTTAGTCTCTGGACTGTCCAACCTCTGTTTCCTGGCCACCCTGGCAGCGTCAAGCATGGTCACCCTCTCATGGAGTATGCCTGAGGCTGGATTAGTCATTGGCTTTTCACCTGTTCTATGTCACTTTTACCCCTGCAGGACTTGACAGCAGGAAAGATTGTAAACTGAAGATTTTGTGACTGGATTAATATCCCAGGCCCATTGCTGGGAACATTGCCTGGTTATAGCACATGACCAGCTGGGGCTCCTTACCCTCATTACTAGGGAACTTCACTGGGGTCACTATAGTAGATTCCAAGGAGTTTCCGCTGCACTAGGTTTCTACCTCAATCCCCAAATTATCCCAAATTGCAGCTGTCTCTCCCACACAATGAAGTTTTATTTCGTTATTTAAGAAAGGGCTTCATGAAATCTGCAGGCAAACAGAGAGAACATAATCCTGAGTGAGGCAACCCTGTCCCCAGAAAGACTAACATGGAATATACTCACTTATATAGCCATTGTCAGTTAAGTAAAGGATAATCAGGCTACGTTCTACAGACCCAGAGATGCTAAGTAACAAGGAGGGCTAAGGGGAGATACATGGAGATCTGAGGAAAGGAGAAAGAGAATAGATTTTGTTGATGGAACGGGGCTGGTGAGGATGAGAACAGGAGGAATCATGCAGGGGTGAGGTGGGGGAGGGAGAGAGTATCAAGAGAATCCTTAATAATGGAAATGATTAGAAATTCTGTTACTCATTGATAGATGACCCTTCACAAGATTTGGTTTTTCCTCCATGTGTTATTGAAAAGTTTATTTTCACATCTAATAATTATCCTCAAAAATAAATACCTTTCTCTATAATCCAAAGATTATAAGACTTAAAAGATTTAAGGCTTGAGACTTTAATTTTAATCAATTATAATGGTTCTGAAATATGGACCATTGCATTACTTCCTCTAAGGTTTTAATCTTTATTGTTTTTTTAAATGATAATCCTTTAAAATATGCAAAATCATTTTTAATATTCTCTCACTTTTGGTCACTAGTGAACGTTTTAGTGGAACTGTCATTGCATACTAAAGTCCTTAATTTAGGAAAGTTAAATTCTGCACAATAGTGCCTGTGTAGCATTTGAAAGCGGTCATATTATCATTACTTTTTAAAAATTCATTTATGATCTAGAAAGGATCCAACTCGGGGTTTCCAAGACCACTTATACAAATCGACTAAATGAGTAACCGTAGACTTCTTTAAACAGCAGAGTTCCAGATCTGCTAAAACACGTGCAGCTCTGACAAGGTCATGTATCAGTTACATCTGCTGTGCTGGAAACACACGAAAGTAAGAAACTGCCAGGTCACCTACAGCCAATGAGCCACTGATACCATCCCATTGTTTTGTCAAGTCATTACAGTTATAATTAGAATCCACAGGTTTTTATTCAAAACTTCATTGACTCACTCCTAAACATATTTTAAGTTACCATTACTGCTACTTTACCAGTGAAAGACCTTGTGCTCGAGGTAGATGAAAATTGACCAAGCAATAGACTAGAGAAAGAATGTCAAGTAAAAAATTCTACCAAACCATATAATTTGCTACTAACTTCCCAAAATTTGTCCAAATAATTTTCATGAAAGAGATGATGACTCTGCTTTAAATAAGTTTTAATAATATGAACTGGGGCTTCCCAACCTGGGTGGAACATCAAGGTGGTCTTGGAAGAGATGAACTTGAAATATAAATTTAGATAAATCAGCATGTACTCATGTTGTTTCAGTGCCGGGCAGTGGTGGCTCACGCCTTTAATCTCAGCACTCGGGAGGCAGAGGCAGGCGGATCTCTGAGTTCGAGGCCAGCCTGGTTTACAAGAGCTAGTTCCAGGACAGGCTCTAGAAACTACAGGGAAACCCTGTCTCGAAAAACCAAGAAAAAAAAAAACAGAACCTGGGCTTTTATTAGCTCATCAGTTCCTATGATACGACAGATATATTCAAGCCAGGATGAGAGCCCCATCAAAACCATTCTCCTCACACCAGAACCTGGAGAAAATCTACTGTGAGAAACCGAATTTCTCATATTTTAGCATCATTATCAGCTGTCTGAGACAATGCACATTTATTTCTATAGCAATGAATCACTGTAAATACACTGTTAACAAAGGAGACTAATTAATCAATTATTGTTTGCTTGAACAACTTTTTAAAAATGAAGTTGATTCACTTAATTATAATTTCAGGCCCATTGTGACTTTCCATGCTTTGTTTTAACTTACTGGTTTGGTTTTGTTTTGTTTTCCTCCCAGAATACAGGAAAAGCACAGAATTAAATAACATTATTTAAATTTATTATACAGTACTATATAGTTCAAGCTTTTAGTTTATAAACTGTGTCTGAATCTTCAATACTATGTTTCCCTTTGCATCTTTTCTTCTTGTAGAAATTTCTTCAGTAATTCTAAACACCCCAGATTGTCCAGGCATGCTAGCCTAGCTATCCTTGGGTTAAAAAAAAGTTTATTCTTATCCATGCTAGCTCTCAAGAGTTGCAGTTTTAATTTTATACCTTGCTAAGTTAAAGACAATTTAACATAGGATTGTTTTTGGTAGTGTTTGAAATGCAAAGAAAGAGAGAAAGAAAAAATATACTTTTAACAATTTGTTAACAAAGACGATCCTCCCTAAACAGTCTTTCATTCTTATACTTGATAAATTTGTATAAATCCAGTAACAGCTGTTCTTTGAAAACCTGGACTTCCTCAAAATGTTTTATTCTAATACTTACTTGTCTGCCTTTCATACATATCAGAAGAGAATAACTCATTTTATATTTTGCATTGCATTTTCGTTATCAGTATTTTGTCTGAAACAATATATGTTTGCACAGATCCATTTTTAATAAGAAATACTTTTGTTATTTACTAGCTGCTCTAAAGGATAGAACAATATTTTGAAGTTATAAAGAACATTCAAATAAAAATGTTATTTAGCTCTAAAATAGTCATATGTAATATGAATTAAGAAGATTGGAATTGTTTCATAAAAAATAGATATTTCTTTAAAATGCAAAGGAAATTATGTTCAAAGTATCTAAAAAGACTTCAATTAATGATTATTTATGTTCAATAACATTAGCAATAAATCAAAAATAAGCAAAATAAACAAGAACAAATAAGAGCCAATTGGATTTCTAATAAATGTCTGCTCTTAATTTGTTTGTATACAGAAATTTGTATCTTAGGATACTGAAATGAATAGAGATATAAAAACAACAAGAAATGTATTCTGATTATTTAGGATTTGACATACCTTGTTGTAAGATACTTCTTACAAGCTAACTTCATTCTTATGCTCTAGATGTGATATATAAAAAAAGCAGCAATAAAACAGTATTTTGACAAATGCTGTTACTGGTTTCATTTTGCATTATAGTGTGAAAAATGAATTTGTTAATGAAATAAACTAGAAATGTCTCTTGACAAATTCCCATTTATCAAATGTCTTTTATTTGATACCAAGATAGAGAGCAAAAATAGGTCAATATTTAGGTCAGTTACATCAAGACCCTCCCTGGAATAAATCATACCTATATTTGAAAAAGGAAATTCGATTAGTAATTTATGCAATGCTAATTAGTTTCTCGCTACAAGCCACCTTTTACCACCCGCATCAACCTTCCATTCCAACACCTTTGGGTTGGTTTCAATCATATTTTGAAAGTTGTTTAACCTACAGTTTCCTTAAGGGATAATTTTCATACAACCCTTTAAACTACCACCCACAGTTTCCCACAAACCAAGATGGACTAAAATGATTATATCTTCAGCCTTTCTTTGATGGAGCAAAGGAAGTGCTCAGGATGAGTGACATCAAACAATTGTGTGCATTCCTTTAAGCACATTGTTTTCATGTATAAAAGTGGGACAAATTTCAACTTAATTTTAACTTGCTATTTTAAACCATGACTTTAAAATTTTACTCCTGTCAATAAGATAGATCAGATAGATTCTAAAGGATTACGGTTAGAAATAATATGAAAAATTTTAATTTATACAAGTGACATAAATAAAAATATTTTGGAACAGATTTCCTGGCACCTTCAAGACATTAGTGTATAGAGACTCGTGATTATTTAGCTGGGTGAAAATATTAGCCTATCAAGTCATTTATCTTAATAAATCTATACCATGAATTGTTTCCTTACATGGTAAAAGTAGATAAATATACTACAAAACTTAAATTTTTTATTAGCATGTGTACATGCATATGATTTTGTGTATATTTGTGTTAATAAAATTACTGAGTCTATATTATGATTTTAAAGTTTATTTATTTATTTTGTACATTGACCTTATCTCACTCCCTCCTTTCCTCCCAATTCTTTCCCTTCTTCAACCCCCACATCAATACACTGATTCTTTTCAGAAAGGGACAGGACTCCCATGGATATCAACAAAGCATAACATATCAAGTTGCAATAAGATTAAGCACCCACCCTTGTATTAATTCTGGACAAGGCAACCCATATGAGAAATAGATTCCCAAGAGGCAAATAAAGTTTTAGGGCCATCCCCTGCGCTTATTTTTAGGCGTTCCACAAGCAGACCAATCCACACATTGTCACACATATGTAGAGGGTCTAGAATTGTCCCATGCAGAACCTATATTCTTTAAGACAAGGCTATCCACTAGTTAAAAGATCTTTGTCAAGAAGCAGTTTAAATTATATTATCAGTTTCATTGCGTAAATTTTAGGAACTTGATTTTGCCATTACACTAAGAAAATCAAAAGTTTAATTATCCAGAATAAATCAATAGCTATTCTAATATTTTTGTCACTAACCATTAAGCAACAAGAAACCATGGAATGAATCGACTAAATTCACACTTTACACACAGTAGTTTAACAGTGTAAAAGATGAGATTTCTGGGAACAAGGGCTTCCTAGAAAGTCATTTTAGCACACAAGAAAGTAAAATAGGAGTCTACAATAAAGTAGTATCTTGAGATACAATAGAATCAGGTGAAGACTGGAAAACATGAGAAAAGAGTCCTGGAGTCAGTGGTGAAGTGGAGTTTGAAAAACTAAAAGAAAAGATGACAAAAAGAACAAATGAAGAGAAATGAAGGTTCAGGGGTGTTGATTTTTTTAAAAAGAATTTTAATAGTAATAAAGTAATTACATCACTCATATCTAGTTGTTTGAATCTTCTTAAAAACCTTGTGAATTGTGAATGGATTCCTTTTTATACTGCCCATTTTATCCAAACTTATATAGGGAAATTTTAATGTATTTATTTATTATTCTTTGTGTGTATCTCTGAGTGAGGTGTGTGTCTGTTTATATGTGTGTGAACACACATGTGAGTGCACATGAACCTCTGTGTCTGTGTGTCTGTGCATATTATATACCTGAAGCTGACTTAGGTCACCTTCAATCTCCACCGCATTCATTGATTGAAAGTCTCTTATTTTAACCCCATTCTTTTTTATGCCATTAGTCTTAGAAAGTCATTTTACTTGTTGAACCCTATGCTTTCTCTTTTAGCCTCTATCCCAGTTCTGGAATTATAGACTGGTTGCTATGACCATCTCATAGCTTGATGGAGGCTAAGATAAGAAATCCAGTCTTTGATCTGATGTATACATGTTGTATACATGTTGCTTTTATTGGTTAATTAATAAAGCTGTTTTGACCAGTGGCTTAGCAGAGTAAAGTTAGATGGGAAAGCCAAATAGAGAGAGTAGGTGGAGTTAAGGAGACGCTATGTAGATGCCAAAATAGAAGGACAGGTGAATGGAACTTAGAACCCTTACCAGTAGGCCACAGCCTCGTGGCAAAACACAGATGGTTAGAAATGAGTTAATTTAAGATGTTAATGTGAGTTAATAAGAAGCCTAAGCTATTGGCCAAGCAATGTTGTAATTGGTATAGTTTCTATGTGATTATTTAGGTCTGGCAGCTGAGGAAAAAATGATCAGTCTCCATTTACAAAATGACAAACCATCATGGGGTAACTAAATCAACATAAAACTTGAGAGAGCTTGGGAAGAAATTAAAGACACAAAAGAACAGAATAAAACATGGCTTCTTGGTATAAGCATTTTCTTGGGTGGGCTCTGCTTGTTAGAGGAAAGCAAGGGAAAGATTCCATTAAGAAAATGCTTAATGCTTACTTAGTATTAGCAGCAAAAACTGATGGGTCCTATAAGAGCTGGCTTCCTAGTTCATGCTGGTATAGTTACAGAGTACTTAAATGGGCTCTGTGAGCACCATGTTATAAATTTATTAATGGCGACATAGACCTTTTGGGTCCCTAGAGCAAGGGTGGTGCACATGGCTCACAGAGGTGGTGAACATATATTTGCCATGGTGGACTGGGTGAAACAAATAAGCAGGGTCATAGCAGAGTTGGTCCTAGCCATGTCCATTTAACATTTGAAAAGAAAAGGTGTTCCTGGTCAGAAAATGATGATAGATACACAATAAAGACAGATTTTGATAAAAATGAACTCTGAATTGGTCACAGTGTCGGATAAATAATGTAGGCTTGAGAGAGAGTAGAAAATGAGAATAGACAGTTATAAAAAGATTTAAGTTTAAAAAATAAATCAAAGTCTTTAAAGAAACAATAAAAACAATATAAAAAGTACAAATAGTCATATATTAAAGGATTAAAAAATTAGCCACTTAAAGATATAAAATACTCAGAGACTCTGGAATATATATATTATTGTGTTTTGACTGGAGAACAGTGTTCTGCTTTTGTTTCCAAAAAGATGAGAACCTGTGGATTCTTTCTAGGCTATTGAGGTTTGATAAAATAAGACCCCCCAAATGTCTCTGTGAACCCTAAAATATTTTGCACAACAAACATAAGAAATTAGTTGGAGAAAACTATTACCAAATTTCCAAAATAATTGTTTATTAATTTTTGTTTTCATTTAAAGGGGAATATGATATTGAGATGAACACTTTGCATTGGTATGGATCTTAGTTTATTGATACAAATTTAAGGTCGATTTGCTACACTGTGTATATGTTTTTCTGCTCTTGTGTAAAGTATTATGGTTATACAGCTTATTTAAAAATGTAATGTATAAAATTACAGATTAGCAGTCATTTATAATAGTCATTGACTAGTCTAACTACTAGTCATGTTAGATTTTCTAGATATGCAGAGACATACTTCAGTTAGATAAATAATCAACACTTCAAAGACAATGGAATATGCCACTTAAAATGTTTTAAGAACTCAGACTTTTCTTGACAGTGAGATATGTCAGCTTCTGGCAACACCAATTACTTTAGAGAGGATGATGGGCATTGAATAAACTTGTTATGGAATTTACCTTCAATTCAAGGCTTGCCATTTAGGCAAATCTATTCTTGCTTAACTGCTTTATGGTATGCTGTATGAACTGGACATGCTTCACCCACAGAAAAGTGACTATTAAACTTTTAAAAGATGTAATGACCATTTGGGGTTCCTGCTTCATGAAAGACACTGTTAAACATTCTATAGCACATAGAAGTAAGTGACTGATAAACTGCCAATATAGGTGAAACAGTCTTTCAAATTTTCTACTTCACAGAAAAGTCTGTCAGATACTATGGGTTTATAAACTGAAGATGGATGTCCCAACATCAGTGAAGAACTTTGGTGACTATTCAGGCAGTAATATATCTCTGTCAATTTTAAAACTTCAGAAGTTGCTTACAAGCTACTCCCTGTTTACTTAGGTAAAATATCCTTCTGGGGTCTTTGAGGAGTTATAGACAGTTAGCTACTTTTTTATTGAGTTATGATAAAAGATAAATTAGATATGAAACTTGAGATTCATAAAAATAGGATAGATGATAGAATATTTTCCTTAATTTGCCATATGTAAATGGACTTAATAGTGTAACTGTAATTCTTCCTTGAAACCTGTTTTGTTATATATGACTTTGCTATATTAAAGTTAAAACCTTACTTTTTATTTAAACAGAAAGGAGGAGATTGTGTGGGATGTCCTTCTGTATATGTGTTGCTTTAAACTGGTAGATGAATAATGCTGTTTTGGCCAATGGCTTAGCAGAGAAAAGTCAGGTGGGAAAAATTAACAGAAATATATAGAGAATTGATGGATTCAGGGAGACACTATGTAGCTACAGAAGAAGAAGGATGTACAGGAACCTTAGGAATCTTACCATTAGGTCACAGCTTCGTGGTGATACACAGATTGATAGAAATGGGTTAATTTAATATATAAGAGTTAGTTAATACGAAGCCTAGCCATTGGACAAGCAATGTTGTAATTAATACAGCTTCTATGTGATTATTCAGGTCTGGATACTTGGGAAATGAAAGAGAACTCTCCATTTACATTGATTTCTGTTTCAAGTACTTTAATGGCAGATCCCTCTCCTAATTTATTTGTAAGGAGAAAATAAAACACAGCTAAGATTTTCTTCACACTTTTGTCAGCCGTAGATTTCAGTAAGCCAGATTGTGCTTTAATACTTATAAAACTGTGGTTCTTAATTTGAAATACTTTGCACTTAGTTAATTTTTAAGAGTTTCAAAACTCTGCTAAATTCAAAATACAAATAAATAAAATGGAAATGTGTGAATGTCTCCACTGTGCAATCACAGATGGGGAGGTTTAAAGCTGTTATCAATAGCAGCAGAAATTAGAAACTAATCAGAAATAATGTTAAATAAAGATGGCATATAACTGAATATTTAATCTGATGTAATTGAAATTTAAATTCCTATTATGCAATAGAATAAGAATACAATCATCACTTCCTTCTTTATCAGTGCAGCTGAGTAATATCAGTTTGCACAATCAAATTCTACTGCAGAGTATCATGATGATATTTTATGAAGAATAGCTTGAGAAAGTGATGCTGATGAATAAATTATCCATTCGAATACTTGAGCTGCATATAAATTTACCTTCTGGAAGTGCTATTCAAAAAGAAACTCCAGAGTCTTGATCTATTTAGAATATTTAAAGAAAGAAAGAAAAGCATCACCTTTGCCCTGCTTTTAACCTCATTTAACTCCCATTACAAGACATTTCCACCATACTAGTATGAAAATTTATTTTAAAGTAAAACCAAATACCTAAACTATATATTAAATTAAAATTATGAGCGAACTATTCATTACAGTGGCAGAGGCCCGAAGGTGACTATAGCACCACCTAACTTATCATATAGAACACATATTCATATTCTTATTGATGTTTTCGAGCTTTGATGTCATCAAAATTTTCAGTGCCATTTTGGTACTTTAACAAACATGAAATCTACAAATGAGTGGAAAATGAGAAGGGATGAAAAGAAAAATTTGATCTAATCTTTTAATGTCTGAGAATGAGATTTCAATGAAACGGAAGACTTGAATGAGAAAGATTAAGCAGAATATGTGATTCCTGTGCAGAATATAGATAGATTCTGTAAAACTGTTTCCTAGTGAGCAGATCCCACACAGGATTCCATGAAATACTGGGAACAGAATATATGTTGTGGTCCAGATGCAAAACATTACCTGCAGACTCATCAAGTGGTGCAGTTTGGGAAGATTCTGATTCATCTAGTGGGAAAAGTAGGTCACGATGAGCAGATGTTGAGGCTGTTGATCCTATGCTTTGTGATTGTTAGGCAGTGTAAGCAGCCCTTGGCCTCTTAACCCAGCCATTGTCCTTTCCCCTCTCATGATGGAATGTATCCCTTCAAACTGTAAGCCCTAGTAGACTGCATTTTTTTTTCTTCTGGAAATTTCTTCTGTCAAGAATTTTGTTATTGCAGTGCCAAAATAACTAAAATGATATGTGATTATTAAAATAAATTATAATTTCATTTAAAAATCGATTTTACAGATATTGTGTTAATTTTAAGATATTTATATGTTTTAATAATATTGTAATGAACTCATCTTTTATCAGTAACTCCACATTATGAGTAATTTATGAAGAATTAATCTACACTGTAAATTGCATAACTCACTACAATCTAAAAACAGAGTCACAGTTGATAAAATGCTCAGATTTGGTATATTCGTTTTTACTAAAAACCATATCAGTGAGAAAGAGATACATCTTCCTTAGTTACTTTATCTAGAAGAATTTTGATTTTGTGAACAATTTCATTAATTAAAATATTTCCGAACACTTTCTTTTCAGTGGTGTCTACTCTTGGTTTCTCTTGGCAAATAATTATCATCTATTTTAAAATACAATGAAGGTTGTTTTTCATATGAAGAGAGAATAGAAAAATGTGGTATAACCCACTTTAATAGTTGTTTGTCAGTTGAAATTACTGGTTTTCTGAGAGTTGAATGATCTTAGAGTTGAATCAGATCCTATCAAAATATTGGTATATACAGAAAAAATATAACTTTGTAAGAAAGTATGGGAAAAATAGGATTGGCTACTTACCAATTGGAAAGTTTAGGAGAGTAAATTTAAATGCAAAAATGACACTCAAATTTATTTTAAAATTGTATTTCATACAGGAAAGTTAGTTCCTGGTTATGACATACATATCTTGGTGTTTACTCTCTCTCTCTCTCTCTCTCTCTCTCTCTCTCTCTCTCTCTCTCTCTGTGTGTGTGTGTGTGTGTGTGTGTGTAGGAGTGGGTATGGGTGTGTCTCACATGATACCATCATATTCTGAGTTTGGGGAAAAGGTGCTATAAAACCATTTTTGAATACATGTCAGATTCGGGAGTAGAACAGAACATTAAAGAGATATTCATATTTGATGTGGCCCAGTAATTGCCAGATATTTTTGTTTCTCAAATCTCTTTGTTCTGTCTACAGGAGCTGCATTTTTTTCACAGGTTTGAGGACTGTGCGTCTGCAGTTCTGAGGTTCAGACACTAGATGACAGCCTTGCCTGTCTCCTGAGGCAGATAATTATAAAATAAGTTAAGATATTTCCTTTAAGGAAGTAACTGATGAAAAGAATAGTCTGTGCATGCTTAAGAGGTCTCTTTAACACCTAACTTTGAGCTTTACAAGTTGACAAAGTGAGAAGTCTTATTAGTTTGTTTCATGTAATTCGTTATAAAAACAATCATATAAAGCCCTATTAGTCGATGTCAATTTTATGTAGACCCTTTCCATGGATTATATTAAAATCCCAAAACTCTGAAGGAACTCGATACAAACACTAGAAATTGGGGAACTGGAGTTGGAAATGTTCAAAACTCATTGTATTTTGAGCTCTGGCAATGTTTGGGTGTGACTTAAAACCTGAAAGTAATGGTATGCAGAATCGGCAGTACCCAGCTAGAGCCATGGATTTCCACTGAAAGAATAAGTTTTGAAATTATCTAGTTAGGCACAAGATAGGCAATTCATTTGAACAGAAAGTATGAAAGATGGACAATTTCACAGGCTCCATCCAGAATAAAAGAGAAATTCTTGAGTGTGTAAATGTGGATACTAAAAACTTATTTTGTACTACACATTATACCAAGTTGGATTTTTGATTTGTTTAAACTGGGTACAGATAAATATTTCTATGCTTTCAAAGGAGATGGGTAGGTCTTTAAAGACTAGGAATGCCACAAAAATAAACCAGATTGTTGATCTGTGCTTGGCTCATTCAGGGAACACATTTTGTTGACCATCTCTAAGGACACAAGAGGAAGACCTCCTGGTACTTATGCATCACTTCTCAGAACTGGAAACTGCAATGTACTGAAGGCAAGTGGATTAAAAATACAGAAAATACAATTTGGTTTCGGCAAGGTAGACTTCCAGATTAAAGTCCTCATTAGAAACGAACCCCCCAAAAAAATTTTAAAAAAGAAACGAACCCTTCCCCCATACACAGCTTTTTGGCTACCTTAGCAATATTTCAGCCAAGGGTGAAATAATTAGAGACAGAGATGAACTGGGTTGCTAAAGCAAACTTCCTTTGTTTATGACTAATCTTTGATTGACAGTAGGTATCATCAAGATCCTACTTCCCATCTCCAGTGGTAAAGTTTAAGGGCTGTCCAGACCTAACACCCTCACCCAGACTTAGGACAAATATGTGGTTGACTTCAAAGACTAGGTTTCAAAGTGAAATCATTCATGGTTTAGGAAATTAGGAAGAAGGATGGGCAGAGTGATGAGAAGAAAAATTCACTGGATCCTTTGATGGATATGTGTAATGGAGGACCTTGGACTTAACATAGTGAAGGGAACCCTGATGGCTCTTTGGCTTGGAGAGGGAGGGAGTGGGGGTATGGGTGGAAGGGAGGGGAGGGAAGGGGGAGGAGGAGGGGAGGAGATGGAAATTTTTAATAAAAAAATGAGAAAAAAAGATTTAAAAAAATAATCTGAAATAATCCATCATCATTCTGGATATCTGAGAAGAGGAGGAAATGAGTTTAAACAGATCAGTATTGCACATTGATGTTTGTACAGTAGACTTAATGAGTACCTATGATATGGTGGGACTATTGGAAACTTGTTCTTTTTGGTAGACACAGTATCAGGACAACCAATCTAAAGTTATTAACTACGAATAAGAACAGACATTCTAAATCAGGTGAATCAAAATACAATGTAAGATAGGCATAGAGAAGGCTTTCAAGCTTCCGAAAATGTAGTTTATCTTAAGTATCTCATCTCTTCATATTAATCTGGAAACTTCAAAAAGCCTATATTAATAGTCAGCATATTTCTAATCTGGTGGCTTTCATGATATTATACTGGTCACAAATAATATAGCATAGTCATTAAAATCACAAATGTTAGCTGAGCATCTTTGCAAATATCCGCAATCCCAGCATCCAAGAGGCTGAGGAAGAAAGGTTCCAAATTTGAAAACTGAGTTGGCCATAAAGGGAGAGGCTCGCTCAAAAATATTTTTTAAAAGATCACAAAAAGCATACATTTATGGGTGACACTGCTGTGGACGGTTCTATGATGAAATAAGCTGTTGTTGCTGCTGGGTAAACAACTTTCCCATTTCTGCAATGTGTCGTATTCAGTTAATATTTTACTGAGATTGGGGATTTAGCTCAGTGGACAAGTACTTGACAAAGCCCCGAGTTCAGTCCTAAACATCAAAATAAATAAATAAATAGTGAAATAAAATATTTTCTTAACAGAAATGGTTCTAATATATATAGAGAGATACAATTATTAAATATAGGTACATTTAAATGTATGTATGCATGTTTACATAAACTTAAAAAGCTTTTTATATTCTTATTTTATTTGAAACCTCAAACAATGAAAATTCATATAAAAATTTAATTATGTTCTCAAAAACTGGGCTTGATCTTAGTTGTATAACTAACACATGGTGTGAAACTTTCAGGTCTCCATTGTACAGCAGAACTTACCTATTGCTTACAAATGTCTGAATTCAAGGGACAATAAATTCAGTAAAAAAGATAACTATGAAGTAAGCTCACCACCACTATTTTCATACTATGTTTTCATAAAATAGTATGAAAAAACTTAAACACTGTTATAAAAGTCATATGTGCAATGTCTTTGTATCCAAATACTTAAAACATTGATATATGAACAAAGTATCATTAATAATTAAAAACAAATGATTAAATGCCTTTAAGATAATTGTGCCTTCTAATTTTAAGATTCATCCTGCATTTGTCTCTAATGAATGGTAGACACACACACATACATACACACACGCACACACACACACACACACACACACAGACACGTAAGAGTTCCACAGACAAGGGATCTACAAACTTTCAGCTTACAAGGAAACAGCTTGGAGAAATATAAATAAAAATTTCATAAGTGTCAGACTCAAAGACCATTGTTCTATTTTGCTAAATTTTGTAAGTCAACTACAAAAAGAATTTTGAGGAAAGTTATTCATATATATTTTTAAAAATACCTTGGAAGTACATTCAAAAAAGGAATTATGAGTTTAATCTTACTGTACAAAGTACAGAGTATCTAAAAGGAGAGTTTATGTCAAGTGAAGAATTGTGCTCAATTATTTTGCAAAGTGATACAAACAGAGCAAGATAGGAACACTCAGATAGTAGATGATTAGCATGGTAGATGGAAAAATAAAAACATGGAAAGTCTCAGCAATATCTCCGTCAATAAACATACTATTCCCCAGTTTCCTTAGTTAATAAGAATAAAGCTATAAACAATTGTGCTGCTATTTTTATTATTTGCTTAGATGGTAATAAAACAGTCCTCAGATAAACTTAAAATCTTGAATTAATTCTCCCTTCCTTAGCAGCGATCTTACTAGGTCCATAACACACATGGGTAGACCTATACATATGGCGGAATACTTTCACTGCAAGATGATATGAATGATAAATTATCGAGGAGTTATTCATTACCCCCAAAGAAGTTTCATTGACTTTCAGATTTGTGGCACTAGAGACTCTCTGCCAAGGAATATCCTAGAGTTCTGCATCATTCTCATGAATGTAAAGCAAATATTTTCAATGTACAAGTTATGCCCAATTATTACATAAGGTTATGCATTTTCAATACACTTTCAGTCTCCAAATCAGTTTAAAAAGATTATGTTCATGGCTGCAAAAGATATTAAATGCTTGAAAAATTTACATGAGAATTTAGGAGAACTTTAATGCTACACCAAACAAAGTTCTCCCAGGCTGCTTAAGGAAATCTAATCACTTTTTTTGAGAAGCTGATTTTATTTCATCAGCTACCTTTAGCTGATTTATATGTATCACATTTCCTAGACATAACACTCAAATTCATAAATTATAAGCATTTCTCAATATCTATAAGGTATCAGAATTCTCTTTGAATTCCAAAATCTTCAAGTGATATTGCCACTCATAAAAAATATACACATTTGATTCTAACTTCTTCAGTCTTTTCATGTTATTAAATGTCTAAACATCTCACATTAAGCTTACTATATAAATGTCATGTAAATAATTGCTATACAATATTGAGATAGAGTAATGTGTAACAAGTACACATGCATTAAAATTCTGTGTAAAGACACTCAGCATGGAGACTTTAGACATTTATACCCTGTCTCTGTTTCCTCTGCTTTATTTTTTTTCGTCTGTTCTCTGCCCATGTGTCATTAAGTCGAAACTGTAGGCAGGTCCCTTCCTGCTTCACTCATGGACTGCTCAACAAAAGAAAGTGATTACTGGCAACATAATTTTCTCATTAGATGTGAACCCTGTGGACGTGTTTTCTCTGCATGCCTTTTCCTTTTCCTTTCCAAAACATAAAAGTATTATATACTTTTATTTATATTTATATTTTATATTATAGTATATTGGGCAATATTATATATTATATACAAGAAGGGGTTAGTAGTGACTTAAATGTAAAATAATTATGAAGTTTTAATGCAAATATTTAGTTTTCTATAACAGTTTCCTGAACACATCCCAGTACCCATTCTCTTTAGATTTCCCAAAGAAACATTTTACCATCACTATCTAAACCCTTAAGATAAGTTTTTAGGTGGATCCCAAATTTCCTGAGAAACCTCCACACTGCTTTCCAAAGCGGTTGCACGAGTTTGCATTCCCACCAGCAATGGATGAGTGTACCCCTTACTCCACATCCTCTCCAGCAAAGGCTATCATTGGTGTTTTTGATTTTAGCCATTCTGACAGGTGTAAGATGGTATCTCAACGTTGTTTTGATTTGCATTTCCCTGATTGCTAAGGAGGTTGAGCATGCCCTTAAGTGTCTTTTGGCCATTCGAACTTCTTCTGTTGAGAATTCTCTGTTCAGTTCAGTGCCCCATTTTTTAATTGGGTTCATTAGCATTTTAAAGTCTAGTCTCTTGAGTTCCTTATATATTTTGGAGATCAGACCTTTGTCTGTTGCGGGGTTGGTGAAGATCTTTTCCCAGTCAGTAGGCTGCCTTTTTGTCTTAGTGACAATGTCCTTTGCTTTACAGAAGCTGCTCAGCTTCAGGAGGTCCCATTTATTCAATGTTGCCCTTAATGTCTGTGCTGCTGGGGCTATATGTAGGAAGCGTTCTCCTGTGCCCAAATGTTGTAGAGTACTTCCCACTTTCCCCTCTAACAGGTTCATCCTGAGTGAGGTAACCCAGGCCCAAAAAGATGAACATGGGATGTAGTCACTCATAATTGGGTTCTAGCCATAAATAAAGGACATCGAGCCTATAATTCGTAAAAAATCCTAAAGAAGCTATATAAGAAGGTGAACCCAAAGAAAAACATATAGTTATCCTCCTGGATACTGGAAGTAGACAAGATTGCCGGACAAAAAATGGGAACATAGGGGTGGGGTGAGATGGGGGGAGGGGGGAGGGTGAGAGAAAAGTGTGAAGTGGAGGATGGGAAGAGCCTGGGGGAATAGGATGGTGGGGATATAGGAAGGGTTGATATGGGAACAAGGAATTATATATCTTACTTAAGGGAGCCATTCTAGGGTTGGCAGAGACTTGACTCTAGAGGGGTTCCCAGGTGTCCAGGAAGACGCCCCCAGCTAGTTCCTTGGCAGCTGAGGAGAGGGTGCCAGAAATGTACAGATCCTATTGCCATACTCATGAATATCTTGCATATCACCATAGAACCTTCACCTGGCATTGGATGGAGAAAATGACAGAGCCCCACATAGGAGCACCGGACTGAGCTACCAAGGTCCGGATGAGGAGCAAAAGGAGGGAGATCATGAGCAAGGAAGTCAGGACCGTGAGGAGTGCGTTTACCCATTGAGACGGTGGGACAGATCTAATGGGAGACCACCAAGTCCAGTTGAAATGGGACTGATGGAACAGGGGACCAAACCGGACTCTGAATGTGGCTGACAGTGGAGGAGGACTGAGAAACCAAGGACAACGGCAATGAACGTGAACTCTACAACATGGACGAGCTCACTGTGAGCCTTGTCAGTTTGGTTGCTCACCTTCCTGGACTTAGGGGGAGCTGGGAGGACCTTGGACTTAACATAGTGAAGGGAACCCTGATGGCTCTTTGTCTTGGAGAGGGGTGGAGTGGGGGTATGGGTGGAGGGGAGGGGAGGGAAGGGGGAGGAGGAGGGAAGGAGATGGAAATCTTTAATAAAAAAAAAAAGAAAAAAAAGATAAGTTTTTAGAGCAGATGAATTTACACGTGTGAGCTTAGACTAGCTGGTGATAAATTGTACTATTTTTTATCTCTTTATGAAACATAAGGTCTGATTTACAAAGACTGATGAAGATTTGTAAAAGCTGAGAATTATTTTTAGAAAGAAAATTTGACATCTATCAAAAGTAATACATTTTCTTAAAGTAAAAGTTTTTTCTACTCTAAAAGGGTATCATTTATCTCATTAATAATTGACATAATTTATGTGATAGATTTGCTCTGCAGATGCCGCATTCCTTTGACAGACACTATTAGCAAATGTCACATTGTAGTTTTACTCCGTTGTAAATAGAAGCCTCAAGAGACAAACATAAAACTTTCTTACATGAAAGATGGCACAATAAATGTCAATGTTTTTAAATAATCCAAAGACTTCTTTAGGCAGTTAATGAAAATAAACTAAAATGGGCTTTACATTGTTCAAAATTTTCTCAAAGAATTGATAGCCAGAGGTACAGCACACTTGGTACTAGCAGTATCTTTTAGCCATGACCAAGAAGAGGTACCTATAGTCTCAACATGTGGTAGCCTACAGAAGACCTGCATGAATGACTAGCAATTTACCTGTCACCATGGATGGGTAAATTTCCCAAGGCCCCACCACTAGATGAAGAGCTATAGGCAATCAATGATTGCTGAGAGAAAGAGACACATTTTCTCTAGGAAAGAACTCTTTGCCAGGCTATATCATCTCAAGTGGTTAGCCTTAAAATCTGTACATTGGAGTAGCACTTGATAGACTCAATTGATTGACAAGTGGTAGATCATAAATAGTTAGAAATATAGATGGCAGATAGGCAGTACATAGATAATTGTGTTTATGTAACAATAATAAATGAAGAAGAGATCATTAATTGGAAAATGTTTAGATGGACCATAGGAAGAATTGGAGAATGGACAGCATTGCCGAAATAAAACAATCATGAATGAAATTTACAAATATAAATTTATAATCAATTTAAAATAAATGAAAAGAACATTCTTAATATTCCTGAAAATATTTAATATTTGAATATAAACAAAGAGTCTGTGATTCATCTGAAAACACAGTCTGAGAAATTGGAAAGATTCCTCTTGTTGAAAACTCCTGGATCATTATTTAGGGTTCTGTCAATCACCATGCATGACTGTCCTTTGGGTTAGATTAATCACTGATGCAAAATTCTTCAGCTTCCTTGCTTCATTTTCTGTCACTAGTTGCCAACTGTGTAAATCAGGAATGCCCTGTACTTTTTCATTTTTAGTACTGGATCTTAATGACTGTTTCTGTCTTCTATAGCTCCATAGTAAGCAAAGAAGCTGACTCAGAGTTTTAAAATTATAGTAATATTAAATTCACAGAAAAGTGAGGAATACATTAGTGTTTCTGGAGATTATGTATACATATAGCCTTTTCTTTAAGTCATGTGAACCTAAATATTATGTAAAGAACATTAAAAATAGTGCTTAATGTATATAACAAATGGTGCTGGAATTACTGGATATCAATATCTAGAAGAATGAAAATGGACCCATATCTATCACCATGAACAAAACTCAAGTCCAGATGGATCAAAGACCTCAACATGAAGCCAGCCACACTGAACCTTATAGAAGAGAAAGTGGGAAGCACACTTGAACGCATTGGCACAGGAGAACACTTTCTAAATATTACCCGTTGGTCAAGCTCCAGGAGTTCCTTTGAAGAGAGAGAGGAGGAATTTTATGAGCCAGAGGGCTCAAAATCATGATGGGGTATTGGTGACAGCTGACCCAAGATTATGGGAGATCACAGACTCTAGACAGATAGCTAGGGAGCCTGCACGGTACCACCCTAGGCCCTCTCCATGTGCGTGGCATTTGTGTACCTTGGTCTGTCCCTAGCAGTGGAACCAGAAACTGTCCCTGATGCTTAAATAGGCTTTTTGAATTCTATTTCCTATGGTGGGACGCCTTGATGCAGAGAGAAAAGTTTGGTCCTACCTCAAAATTATATGTCAGGCTTTGTTGACTCCCATGGGAGGCCTCACCCTTTCTCAGGAGTGGGGGAGGGTAGAAAGGAGGTAGTGGCGGAGGGAATGGGAGAAGAGCAGGAATGGGAGGGAAACTGTGATTTTTATGTAAAAGAAATAAAAATTATTTAATAATAAATGTATTTATTTGGGATATGTTCATGAATTTACAACACATAATAAAATACTGTAATAAATAGAAAGATCCAAATGATCATAGAACAGGCTGAACTCATATGAAAAGTATTCAAATGTCTAGAAACCAAATACATCAGCAAAAGTATTATAGCCCCCAAAAAGAAAATTCACTCAATCTTATTAATTAAATGCATACTTATTATTCTTTTCTTGGTCCTTATGTGTGCTTGGCTTGCTGTTTGTTGATGAAATTCTGTAGCTGGCAAAGATTTTTGCACAAGAGATCTGGTTCATTTTGTAAAATTAAAACATAAAGATCTCTTCACTCCATGATTGTTTTGGTGCCTGAAAAACTTCCAAATGAAGGAGATGTTTTAAACATATGGATGGGGTTAAGATGCCATCTGTACTCTGTATGGGACCTCATACATACTAAATATTGGGATCACTCTTCAATCAACACTTCTCCAAACTGGAGTAGAAATAGATTCTAAAATTGGGTAATGAAAGCTCGGTTATTTTTGTCATGTAGCTTCTAGGATATAATGTACAACTATTCATACATTAGCATAGAAAATAACTCTAAAAACTTTACTTTAGGAAACTGACATCATTTAACCTATGAAATCAATATTGTAGTCATCTCAATTAACTCATTGTGTACATTATAAATAGTGTATGATACAAAATTAAATACCATTATATTAACAACAACACTGGGTTAGTATTTTGAAAATCATCATAAAAGAAGTTCAATTTTCATTTTATATCACATACTTTATATAGTTATTATTTTTTTAAAGATTTATTTATTTATTTATTATGTATACAACATTCTGCCTCCATGCAAGAAGAAGGCGCCAGATCTCATTACAGATGGTTGTGAGCCACCATGTGGTTGCTGGGAATTGAAATCAGAACCTTTGGAAGAGCAGGCGGTGCTCTTAACCACTGAGCCATCTCTCCAGCCCCTATAGTTCTTATTTTTTCTTCTGCTTTTCTCAAAGCCAAGTACTTACCCTAGCCAATGTTTCATAGACCTCATTAATTTGATCTGTCATTTATTTAAGATACAAAATATACATAGGAAAAACACATACATACTATAAAGTCATCCTTCTTCCTTAAGATGTTTTTATGTTTATGATAATATTTCATTTCTAACAACTGTGAATCACTTTAGTACTTAGAGGCATAACTTGCTGTGATGTAGAGAATAGAGTATAATAACTTGTTTCTTTGCTTTGCCTCCCACTCACACACCATCAGAAAATCCCACCCCTACACACACACACACACACAGAGAGAGAGAGAGAGAGAGAGAGAGAGAGAGAGAGAGAGAGAGAGAGAGAGAGAGAGAGATCAGAAGGCTTGTGTTCTGTACACACAAGGTAATTAAGGAAAAAAAGGAGTGAATGCAGGTTGATACCTCATCCTGTCTCTGATGTCTGGATGGTTTATCTCTAGACAGTCACTGTGTTTATGAATGTAGATTTATGTCAATAGACTTAAATATGAAGTTGAAATTGAATTACAGCTACTGTCACCATCACTGTGGTGTACGTCCTTAAGCAGCGTCTTTTTTTTTTTTTTTTTTTTTTTTTTTTTTGGTTTTTCGAGACAGGGTTTCTCTGTAGCTTTGGAGCCTGTCCTGGAACTAGCTCTTGTAGACCAGGCTGGTCTCGAACTCACAGAGATCCACCTGCCTCTGCCTCCCGAGTGCTGGGATTAAAGGCGTGCGCCACCACCGCCCGGCCTTAAGCAGCGTCTTAACCAGAGCCATGTCACATGAGACATAAGGTGAAACATAGGAGCAAAATGCCTGAAAGTTTCAGAGTGAGAATTAATTAGTGACTTCATTTAAAAACAATGGGATATACTTTTATCTTACAACCACATCAAAAGCTTTGTGTGTCCATAACTTCATCAGAAATGTAGCAAACCATGTTAGAGCAGAATGCTTTATTTCGCGTGACGTTGCTTTATGAAATGTGTAGCTTCCTTATTGCACAATAGAGACCTCAAGTTTAAAAATAATGGAGACATCTGTTCACCTTCTTGCTTCACTTTGAAATGAATTTCAAAGTTCATTATCTATCCTACTCTTGGCAATCAAAACATATTGCTTAATAAAAATAATATTTCATTTTCTTTGCTGTTATTAGCAATTTTTTGTTCTGAACAAGAAAAAAAAATTTAAAAGAATAAACTTAACAGGATAAACAACTATTCAGTTTTTCTATATTTCAATGAATGTTGGTTTATTCTATTGCTGCTCTTTTCTTCTCAAGCTTTTCCTCTCTGTTATTATTGTCTTATATTCACCAGCATCTCCCAGAGCTTTCATTTCGGCCAGAATAAATTGGAAGCGTCTTTCCGGCTTGGCACATTTTGGATTTAAGGCTTCCCTCTCCACCTGGATAGCAGGATGTGTGACTTTAAGCCACTTATATAAAATGTTACATAAACCATGTGAAAACTCTCCCATATACTCAAATCATCTCAAGAATTTATAACACTACATACTACATAAATTCTATGCAAATAGCTTCAGAAATAAAGAAGAGAAAGAAAGTCTGGACATGTTTAGTGTAGATCACTTTTTCCCCAGAATATTTTGGATACTTGTTGGCTGTATCTGTGGATGACACCCTGAATATACAAAATATGTCAACTGTCTATCTCTATACAACAGGTATTTTATTTTTTCCATATATTATATTAGCTTACGTATGTCTTATATTTATGGGCAGAAACATCAGAGTGTAATGTGAATTTCTACTATGACATTTGTATTTTTAAAAACAGGGACTCACTTTGTAGATTATACTACTCAGAAACTCATTAAAGGCATTTGTTACCATTTCCAGTCTATTGAGTCTTGAAGAAGAAATACATGTGTTGATTTGTACTACTTATCCTGCCCTTTGCTAGTCACTTTCTTCTTGTTTTGTTATGCCATCACAAGGTTACTACAAAGTGACATGAAAATGGCATTAAGATAATAAGGCAAATAATTCAGAATAAATGGTTTTGGAGTCCTGCTTGAATACCTTTCAAATTTGTTCATGAATAAAGAACCTTATTTTATTTGACTAAATATATTGTCAAAAATCTAAAACATTTATTTGCATTGACGCTATGAATTGTTTTCTATGTTCAGTAATTTCGATGCCTGTCTTGATTTGTAAATCGCTATACAGCTGCCTGAGGAGTCACAGGATGTTATAGTCTTTGTAAAATGAGCAGTAAGTGACTCTCTGTACTGTTGCACTTAATGAGAGACTATAAAGCTCTTCAGAAGGTCACGATGGTGTAATAAATCATTTCTTTTCTGATCTAGAGCAAAAGATGTTCTCTTTCTACCAAGCTGATGAAAAATACAATGCTCTTTGGAAATCAGTTTTGGCTCCATTTGATTATAAAACTAATTTGCAATGATCTCACTGTAAGATACCAATAATTTCATAATTTATTGATATTTTATAGCTCCTTTAATTTATATTAAGACAATCTGAACAGCAATCTCCTCTCAGGTGAATTTAAAAATTCTAGGAATATTTAAAATTTACATCATATTTCTTACTTATATTAAATTACTTAATATGAAATCATATCATGTGATTATATCTAAAATGCATACCAGATACCATATTTAGGTAATATTTTATAATACACTTACAACTATTTGTTCTATATACTTAAAATTTTCTTCCAGTTTCTGAAATGAAAATTACAATGTGGTCTATAAGCAATTATGTGATTTTATGAGTGCATTTGTGCATATACTATTTAGGCAGCATCTCTAAAGTTTAATTCTTTTTACAAAAGAGCTACAATTTTATTGTTGTGTGCCTGTGTTTATGTCAGTGTGTGTATGTATGTGTTCTTTTGAGAGTGATGGTACATGTATGCATGCAGAAGTCATCGACTAGCCTGGAGTCTAAGTTCCTCCCTTCCACATTGCTTCTTGCTCATTGTGAATGACAGGATAGGTAGCGTTCTGGTCATCAGTGTTCATGCCTCTTGAACTGCCATGGGAGCACCAGGATAAAGATGCTTGCCACCATACCCTGCCTGACATGACTTCTAGGATCTGAACTCAGCTCTTTATGCTTATACTGCAGGTGCATTAACCGCTGAATCCTCTCTCTAGCCAAATAAATTAAACTTTGATGTCATTGCTTTAAGTTGTCTAAAATGTAACTTTAAGAAATGATTTGAAAGATCTCTCAAATCAATAGGAACCCAAGGGCATATTTGAGAGGAAATTATAAAGTATTTTATGCTTCTATAATGTATTTTTTCCTAGCAAATCTATTGAACAATTTAAAAAGCAGAGGCAGAATTAGTGTACAAGTCAATTCCATATTTCAAAGTAGATTCATTGCTCTCTTGCTTTTATCCACATCATTATTACTTTGGATTATATGTTTTTGTTAAGGCAGTTGATTCCCACCACTGAAAGACAAAAACTACTGATACCCTGGTTCATATTCCTTGGTTTCCAATTATGTTTGTTCATATCCTAAGGTAGCTAATCAACTCACAATCAAAAGTATCTCATATCCTATAGAAAATTCTTACTTTGATTTGTAAATGCTAAGATGCAAGAGTGTGATGGAAGCATATATGGCATTTTAAATTGTTGGAAAGCGTCAAATACACTGATAATTATATAAGACATCTGACACATACTTAATTATTATAGCATAATGCACCTATAATTCCTTTCTAAATAATTGTTACACTGTCTTGAATTTTCATAACTCTGAATTGTAATGTATGTGTAAAAACAGAGAAAACAGTTGCACACTTAGAACTTGAAAATACAGCTCCAGATTCCAAGATGAATAACAGCACCAGAGATGGTATTTCGGAAGACAGAGCAAGAATAAAAGCTTCTATATATTAAAACTGACTAGATATAAAAGTCCACATTCGCCCTTTTATTGGATGCATATTTTAGCAAAACTATGACAGTTCTCATCCTGTACTTCCATATGTAATGCTAATTTATTAAAATATAAATAAAGCACTTCCAAACTGTGTTAAGCTTCTTTCATTCATTTTTCGTGTGTGATTTTCTCAGATGTTAAGTACTACTAAGATGTGTCCAAATGGCAAACTGGGTCACAGATATGATCATAAAAGTAATCAGTGAGCCAATATACTATACACCCGCCATATCGGATGCTGCACTAAGATACACTAGGGATATTTTTTAATTACTCAGAGACTTCTTTGCTTAAACATCTCCATGAATGTTTTTTATTTCTATCAGTCAAGTATACAACTCTTGAGGAGCTGTGCCTGGAGGTACAAAATGGAAGTTAAAATAATTCTTTGGCATTACCTAATGATGAGCACTCATATCAACCTAGACGTGTTTATGGAAATACTTGGTGTTGAGTCCCCAGATCACTTTCTTGAATGGAATTTCTAACAGCTGCTAATACTCAGTGGTATGTAAAAGGAAATAATTTTCTTTGTTTGTTTATTTTTGCTTTCACCAAAAACTTGAAGGCTGTTGCTGGAGAGGTAAATGTTGTAGAAGTTAGACATTGTCATAGTTTTTTTTCTTATGATTTTCCAAGCTTATTTCCAATGCATGATTTAGACTCCTTGAAATAGAATGGTTATTAAAACATTTGTCACATGTTCCCTGCTTAATATTGCTTATGATGTTTGTAATATACTTCATATCAGTTCCTATTGTTTATAGTTTTGTGTTGGGTTTGGATTGCTCTAGTTAAACAAAAGGGGGAGATAATAGGGAACCTTGTTAGCCAATCATCTTTAAGAGGTGGGTCTTAGTTAAGCCCTGGCTTTGCTGGGACCCAAGGTCAAACGTGTGCACCTCTGTGTGCATGCTCTCTACACATCTCCTGGGTTATATTGCTGTGCTTGGATTTCTCCTTTCCTGTTTCATGATCTTTTTCCCGTTATAATAAATAAAATATAATTGTTTCATCCTTAGCTAGACTGGTTATTACAACAATTTAGCACAGTTCATTTTTCTGTTCTAACAGTTAAAAGTGTGGTCAAATGTAATATATATGTCTTGTCTTTGCTTTTCCTTTCTAGTTGTTTGAACTTTAATGAGACAATGTAGGTTCAGTTCTGTCAACCTCAAGCAAATGTTCATAACAGTTGTTTTCAACCCCTTCATTTTCTAGAGTTGCAGTAGCACAAAGTGACATTCACCAATTACACCCATATTCACTATTGTGTAAAAGTGAGAACAATGAAACTGCGGTGTGATAAAAACAATGACTGCATTGTTTCTCTAGCAGAATCTGTGAAGACGACAGTTGTGAAACTTTTAATGTGTTTTTTAAAAAGTGTGTGTTAACTAAAAATCATTTTATTGCTTTAAATTAACATTTTTTCAATGTGCATATAGAGACCATTAAGATTTCTCACTTTATTCAATATATTTTGTTTATTTAAAAAATAAGTTAAATATAATTCAGAATAGGGTAGAATACATATTTTACCTAGAGTTCCAGACATTTTTGAAACAATATGTGAGGTAGAAGAAACTGTGTTTTTTGTGCATGTATTTGTGTGTGTGTGTGGTGTGTTTGACGGATGCCTATAGACAGGGTCTATTACTGAGTGGGAAGCTTACCATTAAGGCTAAGCTGGTTAACAAGCAGCCTCCTGGGGTCAGCCCAACTTTGTCCTTCAATTCTAGGGTATTAAATACCTGCAGGAATTTGATATGGATGCTGAGTATTCTAACTCATGTCACCAAGTTTACAGAGCTAGTGCTCTTACACATTATGCCATTTCCCCAGCCCGTTAAATACTGATTTTGAATGATCATTTAATTAGAACTTCAATAAGGCATTGCAAAAGTGTTGCACTGTGTTGGTATTGATGCCAGAAAACAAGAATAGCACTGTGAATAATATTTTTTAAACTCTTGAACCCACAATGTAGATAATAAGTTTTCCAACTAGTACATGAATATATGGATATAGTTATAATTATAAAGAATAGCAATTATGAAGAAATGGAATGGATATAATAGATACATATATTCATTTATTTTTCAAACTACCATGTAATCATAGGACACTATGGTCTCCTGAAATGGAACATACAATTCATCAGGAATGGAGATTTTAATTTCATCAATTATACAAGTAAAACCAGAAAACAGTCTTCAAATTAGAATTCCTTCAAGCTTTAGGGCTTTTAAAGAAATGGTTATTAACTTTATATGTTCAGGTTGAGTGGAGGTTTAGTAGAGAATGTCTAATTTCAACCTTGGAAAGTTGGATACAAAGTCCATAGAGTAAACTGTATGGAACCAAGAGTTTTAACAGTTTATGGCTGGAATATACAATTCAAGGAAAAGTTTAACTCCAGGGTGGATCCTGAGAGAAAATTAGGGATATGAAGAAATGAAATATTTTACGTCAAGTCAATAGTCTTTATCTTTGTTTGATAATAAAGTCAGAGTCTCGGTGTGGAATGCAGTCTATAAAATCATTAACCCAGTTAGTTACTTGTAAATCCTGTGTACAACCTTAGGGTAAAAAGCCTTTATTTTGCAGCCCCTAATTTATCACTTGTCTACAACAGTGATTCCTAGAACTGATATTATATCATTATCACTTTATGATGGAGTGTGGGGCCCCACACTCAAATTTCTAGGCAGTATGTCTGAGTTGGGGAGTGAGACATATTTTACCTTGAGCTGCTCTTGCTTCTCTGCTAGTGTTTTCCAGAAATCCTTGGATAATCACGGATTGCAAATAATAGAGAATCTTCATCACATCTATTTGGGATATTCACTCACTACCTCTTACTATATCAGTAAACATTGATAATTTAATGTTTCCTTATTTAAGAAACTTATTCTTCTGCACTATGAAATAAGCTAAGTATCATTTTGCTTAACACAATACTTAGCATTATGTATGTCTTTGATATCGTTGACTATTCCTTTTGATCTCTTATTTTTCAATAAAAGACCTTTAAGTTTCTTCAGTAACCACAGAGTATAAAAATAGAAATGATATTACCTATTATGCTTTCTCTCTCACCAAGTATCTAGATATGTGTGATGCTATTTCTGATTTGTTAAGGTGTATCCTGTATCTGTTCGTTTATGGCAAATTATACTGCAAAATACCGGTAGGCAACTATGCACATACCTATTGTTCTTTTACCTGTTTGCATGTAATTGCTTTTAAATAATAGAACAGATAAAAAACAAAAAGGCAACACCTATGTGGGTTATGAATTTGTTTCTATGTGAGTACTGTGAAGACTGGCTTTTATGATTGCATTAGTCTCCTGTGTGTGGTTTTTTTTTTTTTTTTTTTTGGTTTTTTGAGACAGGGTTTCCCTGTAGTTTCTAGAGCCTGTCCTGGAACTAGCTCTTGTAGACCAGGCTGGCCTCGAACTCAGAGATCCGCCTGCCTCTGCCTCCCAAGTGCTGGGATTAAAGGCGTGCGCCACCACCGCCCGGCTCTCCTGTGTGTTTTGTAACATGATATTAGTTGGTGTCTATCACCACTTTCATACCACTACTGTTAACTCTGCATTTTTTTGTGCCTCTCCCTCTGAAATTGTATTCTGCTCTCATAAAATGCATTACCCAGATATGAGCATGTCATTAACAAAATATTTTACACATGCAAGTACTGACCCCTGAGGCACTTCCACTTAGAGGATGCATACTTATTGATTATGGTTCCTCGATTTACATGACCAGCTTTTTTATTTCCCAGGTATTTTATCCAATTAATTTATAGGCATCTGCTATGTAGAACTGCAAGGAATTTCTTTCTCAGACCTAAGTGTGCAGAATGCTTTCATTACTTTTATCTCCCACACCAAGAGATAGGCTAGGGAAGGTTATTATAATGTATGACGTGACCTACTTTTAATAAATTTACATTTGCCACTTACTTTATTAGACACCTTTCTCCTCGGTGCTCACATTTGGACTCTCTTAATTATATGCTCAGCCAAAGACTTCTAATACATGAAGGCAATTTAGGAACCAAGGAAGCAAAGTCCCATCGACATTTCAAGATACAAAAATAAAGACAAAGGAGCAAAAAAATAGGACTGCAGTTGCACAAAAATGAGTCTTCCTGTAACCTTCAGCCTTGAAATTGTCTGCAAGATCCTAGGTTATTTCTAACGTGGGCCCTCAAATTACATCCTACATATTCCAGACGTCCAGAACAGTCACTGTCTGCTTTTTTCTTATTATTCCGATTGCTAAATGTATTACAAATGGGAACTCTGGGACTCCACTTCCTTTTCCCCTCAAAACCTCTAAATAATGAATTAGACTGTCAAACTCTCACTGCTGCAAAATCCCCCTTCATGTTGGCCAGGGTGGCTCACGCTTATCCTTAGGCAGAGCCACAGGCTACAAGTTTCCTCTTAACTAAGCATCATAGACAATGGCATCTTATCTCTGAGGTCATAACATGAAATCGCTCAAACCCAATGAAAGCTGATGGAATCTGCAGCACTTCAGGATAACTGTGTAGAGTAAAAGGGCCTTCTGAGCAAGCTGTCCGCAAGTTGAAATCTAAATCTTGTCATTTTACAAGGTGGTACTTGTTGATTTTTAACAGTGACACAGAGGTCTGAGGCCTGCCGGCTCACACAAAGCATTGCCTACAGTGGGCCAATAAAACAAAGGTTAATATCACCCTATTTTAAAATATCATCTTTCAATTCCTAGAAATGTCTATTATGGACATTTAAAATCTTAAAAATAAAATAAAATGAAATCAAACAGAAAGTATCTGAAATGAACCTCCATCTTTTACATCCTATTGGCTATAGGTAAACATTTGGAGGATTGTCCTAGGTGGGTTTTCCCACAAGAGAGGCATATCATTGCAGTAGGACTGGCCCCCTTCCTGCTCAGTAGTAGAGCATTATCAGTCACGCTGCAGTGCTGCTTTAGAGAGGAAACCAGAACAGCATTTGATGGGAAGTGAGTGGCAGTGCCCTTTGGGCAGGCCACAGAGCGATAGCAGAGACAGCAAGGAGGGGATTTTCGAGCACTGTGTTCACTCTGGTCTGTGGTTAGACAAAGGGTTCATTTTTCAACACTGTCTTAATCTTCCCAAGCAGCACTGGAGGCTTTCTCTGTACTAGTCTGCACTCTCTGTACTGTGTGCTGTTCTGTGAAGCAAAGATAAGCTGTTTGGTCTCACTTAAAAAGAATGCATGAAGCTTGAGCAAGCACACACCTACCAGACTCTCAGAGTTTACTCTTGAATATTTGTAAAAGCACAAAAGGCAAACAAATGGAATTATGCCAATTCCCTGTGGGAAACAAACAAATAAAACCACTAGAAACTCCTGGGATTTAGTCTCCTCTGCTAAGCAATCATTTAGAGGATATGCAGAGAGCACATTTGGATTAATTTATCCACGTCATGCACCCCTTATCTCTTAGCATATTTAAGCCTCATAAGCAACACATTCATCAAAATAATAATGAATTCTAATATTTGCTGTGCCTCGCAAGCACGGTGTTAAGTACACTAAGAAGAGCATATTTTCTTTATTTATTCTGGCAAGCTCTATCCATTTTCTTGGATAGAGAAACTAAATTTATAATAGTAAGGTAAACGTTTCCATCTAGCATAGAAAGCATTAGTGGCTAGTCTCCAACTCAGGTATGATGACACACATCTGGTTCAGAAACAGCAGACAAGTGCCATTTTAATTTCCTCATTATGTGATGATCATTTACCTAAGATTCAATCGTCCCATTTTTTCCTACTGAAAGGTGTTGGGTATCTGTTGCTATTTGCTCTGGTTAATATGTAGTTTTTTGCATTTTTATTTCCCCTGCCTCCCTTTCTCCTGTACCCCTCATCTCCTCCCCATACTGCCGCTCCTCAAAAGTTGTAAGGCCTCGCGGGCCTGACTTCCTTGCTCATGTTCTCTCTCCTTCTGCTCCTCCTTTGGACCTTGTGAGCTCAGTCCAGTGCTCTAATTTGGTTCACTATCTCTATCTCCATCCATCGCCAGATGAAGGTTCTATGGTGGTATGCAAGATATTCATCAGAGTGGCTATAGTATAGGGCCAGTTCAGGCGCCCTCTCTTCAGATGCTCTAGGAACAAGTCAGAGCCGAGAGGGGTGCACCCACCCACTGTGAAGGTGGGGCAAATCTAATGGGAACTCACCAAGGCCAGCTGGACAGGGTCTGATGGAGCATGTGATCAAACTGGACTCTCTGAATGTGGCTTACATGGAGGGCTGACTGAGAAGCCAAGGACAATGGCACTGGGTTTTGATTCTACTCCATGTACTGGCTTTTTGGGAACCTAGTATGCTTGGATGCTCATGTTCCTAGACCTGGATGCAGGGGGAAGGACCTTGGACTTCCCACAGGGCAGGGAACCCTGACTGCTCTTAGAACTGGAGAGCGAGGGGAAGGGAGAATGGGGGCAGGGGGAGGGAAATGGGAGGAGGTGAAAATTTGTAATAATAATAAGAAGAAGAAGGAAAAAAAGAATATAGAGTATGTTACTCCTAGAAAGAACTATTAGCATTAATTAATTTAAACTAATAATTACATTTGAATTCTCTTTGTAAACAAAGATGGGGCATTAAAATGAGTTGAACATGAAAAAATAAGTTGTAAGTCCTCCCTTGGGGAGCCAACAAGTTTGGCATACTTAGTTGAGGCAGGACCTAGCCACTCTCCACTGAATCAATGCTGATCAAGGTTAATATTCTTTAAGAACCAGCACAATGAATGGAGGCAACATCATCTCCACCTTAATAATTTTGCTGAGGATTTTAATATGAATCAAAATGACCTTTCCGAATCTTATTGAGTATCAATAATTACTTACATACATTTCACAAACAATGCTTAAAATGTCATTGAACTTTTCTTGATTCTTTTTTGGTAATTTATTCTGTTTGAGTTTCATTAGTTGTTTGAGAATTTCACACAGTGCATTCAGTAATATTCACAAACTGCCCCCTGCCCCCAACTCAACTTTTCCAAGTTCTACATCCCTTTCCCTCCAATACAATTTAGTGTTCTCTTTTACTTTTTCAAGCTTCATGTAGCCCATATATGCCCAGGGAGGTGTGGCTTTCCACTGCAGCATGGTCATACTACCAGAGGGAAGACTTTTTCAGAAAAGAGACTCTCCCTGTCCCGGAAGTTACAACCACTGTTCTAAACACTCCTAGGATTATTGTGAGCAGGGAAGAAACAAGCACTTACCAATTTCCTTCATACTTCAAGGTAAAAAACACTTATATTAAAGTCTGACACAGAGTGGGTTAACTCTGAAGGGACACAAGAGCCTGCCATTCCTGAATCAGCTTTCTTTCCATAATGGCAGAGTGCTTCTGGTGATAAAAATAAAGGAAGGCTTGCTGAATTATTAAATGTTGCAAGAGGATTTCCACTATGTAATTACAGCTTAGCTTCTGATTTTATTATTTGGATAATTCACTTCATATTTTCTCGGTTAATTGCTGCTATCCATTGCACTGTATAATTCAAACAATCCTAAATTGCAGCTTGAATTTTATGACATGACCATGCCAAAATTTCTAAGTGCTCAGCACTATACAAATATTTGCAAAGAACTACCCATTTGTCAGATATTCTATTACAGATCTGCCATCACTAGCTTGAAGAAGGGGAATTTTTCAAATGGAGTTCTTCCCTGATATAGCAAAACATAGTTCCAAGGAGCTGAATAATTCTGATCCATATATGTGCATCAAAATATTGTATATACAACACAATGTATGTTTCACAATCGTTGGACTGTCTACTTCTAAATTTATAAATGAAAAGAACACTAATTTGATACTGTACATTTCAATCATCAAAAGTTTACAAAATATAATGAATAATCACTATATATAAACAATGTCAATTTTTTTTAAATGTACGAGAGATGCTCATCAACAGATTTATTCTGCTAAATAGGAAATGTTTTTGACTGGTCTTGAGATATTTTTCTATTTAAAATCCTTGAATATATAAGAATCCTTAAACCTTTGCTGGCTTTATTTGACTTGTTCTTTTCACTCTACATGGATATGTGACTCACACTTAGAAAGAACAGTCCTTATGCATAGATAATGTCACTCAAACAAGTATCATTCTAGTATTCTGATGTCTCTGGAGCTTAAGGTATTATGTGCAATTCTCTATCCTTTTGCTACCTATAGTATTCAGTTATGGTCATCTTTGTGTATAATCTTCTTTGAGTTCCTGCTCATGAATATCATTTAATTTAAAAGTGTCCTTAGTGTAGTGGCATTTCATTAGTATTTTAATAAATAAAGACTTTTTGAAGATCTCAGAGTAAAACAGTTCTACCGGTCAGCCTTACAGACCAAGTTATGGTAACATACAGCTTTAATCCCAGTAGACACACTAGTTGCCATAGAAACTGGGCAGTTCATGAGTTTAATCGCAACCCTAGAGAGCATTATGAAATGGGAGGAAACAGCTCAGAATACACAGTCTCATTCTGAGATTCTGGACACCAGGTCGTCATTTTCAGACTGAGGTCGAGATAAGAGCCAGTCACTGGCTTTTTAGCTTTTCAGATCTGCAGTTGAACCCCAATTCCTGACCCTGAGTTTGTATCAATCATGCTGTACCTTAGGGTGTATTATTATCTGGTTACCACTGTGCATTAAGAAATGAAAGACTGAGAGTGGCAGTAGGGGAAAATAATTCTCCGTGTGTGTGTGTGTGTGTGTGTGTGTGTGTGTGTGTGTGTGTGTGTGTATTTGTGCACTAGAGTGTGAGGATCCAAGATTGCCTTAAGTAGACATAAGATACCTTGGAACTGGAATTAGAGGTTTGTGTTTTACCCCAAATGGGTGTTAGATCCTGAATCCACTACAGCGAATTATGTTAACTGCTGAATCATTCTCTACTACACTTATCTTTCATTAGAGGAAATAAAATGAGGTGTCATGACTAGATGTTTTAATTGTTTATTTGAAATTCTATTTAAATAAAATCAATGAAGCTACTCAAAATGTAAACGTTGTGGCCAAACCTCAATAACTCTGCAGGTGATTAATTGCCTGAAAAGAATGAAGGAATTGAAAAGAATGGAAAACAATGGGCTTACCCAAGATTTTCTCAGCAGGATGCTAGAATTTTGAAGACCATCTTTATCAGATCACCTGCTTAGGTATGGGAAAATCTATATCTTTGGGACTTGACCATAAAGGCAGAGTAGCAGTACCATTTAGTACATCCGTAAGAGCCTTTGCTGCCGGTAGGTGGTTCACTTAATCATGTTAGGAAAATCTATAGTATAATTTGTTTTCCATTTAAAGGAAACAAATACTTCTCTTAGGAATTTTGAGTTCTCCCCAAATTGGGAGCTGAATGAAAATTCGTTTTTAGTCTAAGATTATGGGTTTAAATTGGATAAAATAGAGGTCCTATTACTTGCTTGTCCAAAATAATGGCCAGAAAAGTAGTAAAGTTTCAGGTGTTCCTTAAATGTTCATCTTTACTATTTTTTAAAATTACTATATATTTATTTAAAAATAAATAAATAACAATTAAAAGAAAAATATGTCATTACTGTTAAATTGAACATTTTTCTGAGGAATGGGACTGGGTTCTTGATAAAAGAACTGATGAATTCTTGCAGGAAAAGATGTTTTGTCCCCATATGATGCATTCAGGGGTCCAGAGATTTTTGTCTTTCCTGGGCCCCATCCAGTGTAGGAGGTTAACTTCCAGTAGCTCAGTAGGTGACAGACAGTTCTACAACCTCAAACATGCCACAGGGCTTTCCCAGTTTCTTTTAAAGCAGCAAAATTTATGAGCTGCTCTCATGCAATCAAATCAGGGTAGGTAGACAGCAATCAACCACTCCAGGAAATGTTAGATTGTGTCTCAGTTAAGGCAACTAAGCGAGGGTCACTCCACTGATGGAAACTTCAGAGAGGTTGGCATTTTAAAAGATTATTGTGAATTATTAAAAATATACATTTTAAGTGTTATATTTTCTGTCTTTATTTCTAGTTACTTCAAATAAACAAAATAATAAGGGATACTTAGGCCTTTTTTGTCACATTCCCGCCTTGGAGATAACAATTTACATATACCTTTAATATATTCCCACATGTATCAACAATTCAAGAAATATGATATCGTTCCTTGTTTTGTTTTTGTCTCTAAATATTAGTTGGGTTTCATTAACAATTTTTTGACTTATGTTGACTTTTATAACTAGAGCTTGGCACCTACCATCATGCAATACTCTCTCTGCCTGTTTATGATATAACATATAGTCTACTTAGTTTTCCCCTCCAAACTTCATATATACACTCTAAATTCCATATATAAGCATATATATGGAATACACATGCTTAGGTCCGACCTGAAACATCTATGTATCCATCAGAGGCTAGGTACTCTGGTTACATGGGAAACTAATGAATAAAAAGTCACAATATTTCATCTTCTTTCATTCTGAGAACTATATATTCTATATAAATGTTTGTGCATTAAGGTATATGTGCATGGTTTTTTATATTTATAAAAATGTATCATATTTTTTGTATAATACTATACTATATGTATACATTTAAGTTAATCAACAAATACTTTATTATTTGAACAAAAATAATTGAAAATTGTTAGAAATTTTCGATTATATATTTATCTTGCTATTTTATTAGGCTGGTATATTAGAGTATATCTCCCTGACACAGTAACTTTACATATAGAGGTTCTAACCTTGAAGGTAACTGTATTTGCAAACATTGGTAATCAGGAAAACTAGGGTCATTATTGAAAGAGGTACTTTTTCAGGATTATATATAGTGCCAGCACTCTCTCTCTCTCTCTCTCTCTCTCTCTCTCTCTCTCTCTCTCTCTCTCTCTCTCTCTCTCTCTCTCTGTCTATCCCTGCCCCCTCCCTTTCTCCGTCTGTTTGTGAGATTACCATGTTGAAGTAACAGAATCAATTTAAATTTAGTATTTCTAAAGTTGAAGTCTTGATTTTTATGCAACTTTATTTATTTAATTTCACCTATCTTAGAAATGATACATATATTTCCTAGTAGGTGAACCTGAAACACAGATTATCTTGAAATGATCTCCCCATCTTACAGTCGTACAGAAGCTTGAACGGAGGAATGTTGTGAGAAGATCCCTGTTACTGGCTGGAGCTAGTACTATTCATGAAGATCAGATGCAGTTTTAATGGAGGAACTCCTCAGCAACAGAATGAAAGAAAAGTGTTAAAGGAAAAGAGAATTTTAAAAAATACAACAAAGGAAAAGAGAATTTTAAAAAATGCAACATAAAAGCACACAACCTTATTTTTAAAACCAAAACTGTAAGCACTAGAAATTGTTGAGGGTGTTTAAGATAATTCAAAAGACTCTTAGACTGATCTAGAAACTTTAAGTGCTTCAGGTGTTTTGAAAATATTTAATGGAAATAGAATAGGAAGCCATGTTCAATTTAGTAACAATAAAATGTTCTATTTTCATGATAAAATTAGGTGATTTTGAACTTTTGAAATATGCTTGCATATGTGTCTTATGAATATCCTTAGTCATTTTGATCTATTGCATTCTTATTAAAGATCAAACTTAGTAAAGCTATAGCATTATACAAATTGGAAAATTGGAAGAATATTATAAATATTCTTAAAAACCTAATTCTGGGTCCCTGAGATGATGCAGTAGAAAAAGGTACTTGTTGCCAAGCCTGATGACCTGATTTTAATTTCTGAAACTCACATGATGGCCAGAGAGAACTGACTCTTGCAAGTTGTCTTCTTGCATGTACACTGTAACACAGGTATTCTGACATGCATATAACACACACACATGCACACACACACACACACACACACACACATACACACACTGCAAATTGTCTTCTCGTTACCACATGAACTCTGTATCACAGGCATACTGACATGCACACACAAACACACACACACACACATGCACGCATACACACACACTTAAAGTAAATATTAACAATGCATGCCTAATAATTTTGACTTCTATTGTTATAGTTATGCAACTCCTTAAATGTTAGCTACATCAAGGAAGTCGCATTTATGAATCCCTCAAAAGACTTTTAGATTCAGACTTCTCTGTAAGGCAGAATTCTCTGAAGTAGGCAAAGGACCTCAAAATTTATTGTTGTATTAGGAAGGTTTTCCACTTCACAAATACTTCCAGTCTTAAAAAGCCTATATTTCAAATGCTAATATCTCTTCTGCACCATGTTATATATAGTTCTACAATATAATGTATTCAACTCACAACATTACAGTCCTTAAAGGTCAGTGTAGCTGATTAAGCACTTGTTCCTGCATCCCAGCCATCACCTCCCTCGCTTCCCACATCAGACTCAAATGACAGAAGTCTGAGAACATCCAATGGAGTGAAATCTACCACACGATCAGTGAACGTGGTGTCGTTTTCACACCACAGCTTTATTATGACGAGACTGGACATTATATCAACAATTGTAGTGGCCACAGCATTCTTGATAAAACATTCCTATAACCCACTGTCTGTATACGACCCTGACCTCTAACTATGCCATTCATCTTAATATTTACCTACATCTTTAGAATTCTGTATTTTCTCCATGTAATAAAACAAACATGGAAAAAGAAGGCTTTTTCTCATTCAGTGTGGGAAACAGGTCGGTCAAACAGAAAGGGCAGAGTTAAAGCTTTAACTCAGCACAAGGTGCCCTTCCCAGGAACCTGAGCGTCTGAACCTGTATTATGGCTCTAACAAGGCTGTCATTTTATAGTTTCCATCAAGTGATGGGATCAAAACAGAACATGGATCATGAAAATGATGTATTCACTATAAATAAAACAGGTCACTGTTTCATTAGAAAAGTCACAATGCGTCCCCGAGTTCTCACTAGAATTGTCCCTCACGACTTTTTATTTTTATTTTTTTTGGCCTCATGACTTTTAGAGGAGTCACTTCTTACATTTTCTTTTAATGCTATGTACCTGATAGAGCATAGTATATGAGAAAATACTTAAATATCAATAATAAAATAATATTACATATACAGATTTCCCTAATATAGCTTCAATAAAACTAATAATGTATAAATATATGTGTATATATATATGTGTATATATATATATATATATATATTCATACTTTGATACCATTACTAATAGGCTAAAATAACTGGATTACTAGTCAAGTCCATTAACACAAATGTTTCCTCGGGTATAGAACATAAACTGAACTTTTCAGTAATAATTAGATCCTGCTTCATGTTAAGTAGTAATACTTTACATTGAATTAGAAAGAAAATCATTATAACTATTTTGTAGTCTAGTTTACCTAAATTTATTCTATTTAAATTCCTAGTAATTCTGATATAGTAAAATGTGAATTTCAACAGAATGTGATTTTACTTGTGAAGAAAAATTGTGAAGAAAATGTGAATCCATAGACCCTTACACAGGCCAATCAAAGTGGGTGATACCTAATCCAGGCTCTCCTACAAGACTCTAACACATAGATACTCATTCGGAAGTCCTACATTTCACAGGTAATTATACACTGATACTTAAACACAGATAGTTATACACAGATGTGTAGTGAGGAGCAGTGGACTGCATTCCTGCTCGACTCCCGGCTGCCTGACTAGCTTATGCTCTGAAATAACAACACACAAATTGTATTCATTTAAACACTGCCTGGCCCATTAGTTTCAGCCTCTTACTCACATCTTGACTAACCCATATTTAATAATCCGTGTAACCCCACGAGTGGTATCTTACCGGGAAAGATTCAGCATGTCTGACCTGGAAGCTGGCTCCATCGCATCTGTCCCAGAGAGGAGAGGCAGGGCAATTGCCCGAGGCATCTACCTCACTCCCAGCATCCTGTTCTGTCTACTCCACCCACCTATGTTCTAACCTATCAGGCCAAGCAGTTTCTTTATTAATTAACCAATGAAACAGCAGATAGATAGAAACATTCCTACATCACAGGTGCTGTTTGCACACGCACACGCACACGCACACACACGCACACACACACACACACACACACACAAACTCAGACATATGCCCTCATAAATAGGCCCTCAACCAAAGGCACTCACATACAGGCCTTCACACTCAGGTATTCACACGTAAGCAGCATCTCACACAGGTATTCACTGTAGGCATTCATGCATAAGCACTACATCAGACAGGCCACCATACACACAGACACTGTGTCTCACGGCACCCACACAGGCACTCACAGTTAGTCACATGACAACATTCATACACAAGCACCCACACAATGCACACACTCTCACAGAGCTACACATATGTAGTCTCCTCACATCCATTGTAATTGTGCAATATTCTATACATCTCACTTTTTCAACGGAATTAGTTTTCCACTTGTTACTGGAATAACAAGTCAAATCTACTAATTTCTCCACAAAAGATCTTTCAGTAAGGTTAATATATACCATGGTGGATTTTTCTATATGTGACAAATACTGTAAATCTTAAAATATTTGTATGACCATGGCATTAGTGATTTCAGCATGCCACTATGCTAAAATGATACCACTCTGTTTAATCTACAGCACATAGTACCTTTTGAGGAATTAATACTGATTCAGAGACTTCATCATAAATTGGACTTATCACACAAATATTTTATTAATTAAACATACTAGAAACAATACACAGAAATGTAAACATTATATAATACTTTACATAACAAATTTCTTGTGAGAAATGATAATATTAAAATTTCAAAACTTCCCTCACAGCAAGTGGTGGGTGAGGCATGAAGATAAATCAAATCCTAGTTTTTGCCATGCTGAGAAAGACGGCTGGCTTTTAATCATCCTGATGTGCCATATGTAAATTCCATCAAAAAAGAGGCTTGGTAAATGTTATATTACAAAACCGCAGGGAGCGGGGCTATTTATAAACATCAATTAAAAGATATACTGTAATCAAAGCTCATTAATAATATTTGACTAATCTGGTTATAATTCTCTCTCATATTTACTAAATAACTTACTTAGTTTTCTATGAAGACAGAAAGTATCCCAATAACCAGATGTCGGCTGCTGTCTTGAAGTTTATTCGAGGTCACTGGACTGCTTCTCAGTGACAGTACAACCAAAGCCCCTCATTAAGCAGTGCAGTCAGAAAGACATGGCAATTAGAGCTACGCCTGAGAAACTGTGCAAAATGACAAGAGACAAACACCAAAAAATTCCCTACTCCTATATTCAAAATGAATCAGTTTTAACCACCCCAACCTGATAGTTAACATGACTATCAGTTAAGATTAAAAGAATATTTTATTGCTAAAGAATTATCAAAGCAATTACAATTTATATAAATGGTTTTACTAGTTATTTTTACTGTTATTCTTCAATGACCCTTTCCTGGTGAATTTCAGGTATAGGTTATCAATTTCCTCATATAAATCTTCTTGTACTAATCTTCTCAACTTTTATGAGCTTTTTATCATTTGTCTTCTAAAGAGTACTTCATTGCTAACAGTTAATCTCTTAAATGTAAATCATAATTGATTCCTTTCTTTGTGTTTCTTTTTCCTCTAAATAGGCTTGCACTTCCTACAGGCTGGAGTTTTTCTTCCCATGATTTTCTTTCTCATATGTCACTATTTCTCAAGGTCTTGCTGGGACATATAAAATCTCCAAGAGTTACTGTCTATAATACAACAACCTGTTGTGGCTATCAGAGCACAGGAGAACACAACCAACAATAGCTGTACAGACGGTATTAGTGTATGACAGGCAGCTGGTCTACGGGAGCTTTCTTTTCGGGGTTGATTTTTTTTTCCAACTACCCAAGCTAATTTCCTTTCTGTGCCTTCAGGAATAAATTCTCACTTTCAGTTTCATGCTGTACATTTCCCTTCCCCTAAAGCTCAGAGGCAGTGGACAGAAGGGACGGAAGCTGCTTTGAAAAGAGGAAATATGGCATCCTACTGGGGAGAGAGATAAGAGCAAATATCACAGGGTTAGACAGCATAATTATTCTTATCGTTCCCCACGACCAGAGGCAAAGACAAGAGGAAACAAACTCCTTCAAAGGGGATGCTATCCTGTTAGATACAAGCAATCAAAACAAAAGATACTTGTGAGGCTATGATTTATTTATGGTGACCCTCAGCATTTCAAAAAGAAATTGCCTAATTCACAAAAACTATTGCAAAGCACCCAGAAAAGTGGAACAGGCATTCCCAGGTGTTTAATTTATAAGAGAAATTTTATGGAAAAGACTTCATTATTTAAAGCTCATGAAGGGACTGGTGGCAGAGAGGTACCTCTACATCTCTGAGTGTTCAGTATTCATATGTGCGTGAAATGAGGCCTGTCATATCTGTCATCTGATTAGGAGAAATTTAATGATTCAGGTCTTTCGAATGTTTGTTGTTTCGTTATAACTGGTATGTAGATTGAGTGGCAGGTGACATTTTAGGAGATTAAATTAAGGTAAGAAAGTAATCAAATTAACATATTGCTTTTCTAAATTATAATGATCATTTGCATATAAAGTACAATCAAGTCTATAAATACAAAATGAACTATAGTGAGGAACACAATAAGCAGCATCAATTATATAATATTACAAACAGGCATAAAGACAAGATTGCCAATATTTTCAACTCCTAGTTGATTTATGATAAACTTTTGGTTGGAATGTCAGCTTCAGAGAATGTAATATTCAGCATCTCACAGGGAGAATGTATGACTTCAATTTGAAAAACAAAGGTAACCACCCATGACAAAAGTTTTCCTACCTGGATCTAAAATGGGCACTTAAATGGGCTATTACACTGTAAGAAAGACCAAAGTAAAAGGCAGGAATATTGACACAGATTTACTCAAAGCATATATTATTTGAAAAATAAAAGAATGAGAGTGAACATCCAAAAAGAATTCATTGTAATAACTCTAAATTGTTTTATGGAGAATATCTTAGATTTGGGGTATAAGAGATTTTGTCTGTCTATCTATCTATCATCTATCTATCATCTATCTAGCTATCTAGCTATTATCTATCTATCTATCTATCTATCTAATCTATCTATCTATCTATCCATCTATCATCTATCTATCTATCTATCTATCTATCTATCTATCTATCTATCTATCTATCTATCTATCATCTGTCTATCATTATCTATATACCATTTTATATCATATATCTCATTTATTATCTAACTCTAATATATCTATCCATAATCTATCTATATTCAAATTATTTTTATTTCTTAGGAAGATACTGTTATCTCTTAGTGAAGTACTGAAATTTGCCTTTATAGAGTGATGTAGTCATAGAAAATAGTTCAAAAAAAAGAGTCCGACTGTTTTCCAATAAACCATTATTCACAATAGTAGTCAGTAGGAGATATTTGAGTCAAAATATATACTTTCTCAAAATTTATTCAACAGAAGTGTTGTCCATTAATGTCTTTGATAACAAAGATACTCGTCCCTGTACTTTGTGGCCGCTATGGATTTAAATAGGGAGAGTTTGCTGTGAAAATGTGAGTGAACTGTATTTTATTGAACTAAGTTACATTTAAGTTTGTCAATTCATGGACAGTAGTCACACTATTGGACAGAAAAGATGGTTCTATATGACAGCAAGTAGCGAATGACAAGAGTTATGGAAAGCATTCATATCCCAGGAAACAGACTGCATTTAAGTAATCAGCCACCGTAGATTTCAACAAATACAGCTAAGCAGAATAAATTCAGCAGATTCCTAAGTGGATAGTGAACTTTTTCGTTCAGAAGACAAAAAGGGAAATACCAACATATGGTGCACATCTGAGTAAATATGGAGATTTCAGATTTGCTGGGCTTGAACAGCAAAATGTCCTTCTGTATCTTAGCTCCTTTGACAGTGGCATTTCTGAAATGATAGGCTTAGAATATTTTATAATAGTAACAAGATATTTGAAGAGATATTCCCAGCCTTCCTGTAGAAACATTTCTTCCTGAATTTGAGTTTAAGGACTTAGTCTAAATTAAATAAAAATCATTGACCAGGATTTAGGCTGACTTCAGGCATCCAGATGGCCTCTGCAGTACGTGACTCTTCATCTGGCTGAAGATCAAGCTTTCCTTCTGCTTCCTGTACTATCGCTAAGCTGGCCCTCGATTACAGCTAACGACCCTCCGCTGTGCTACTCTTCATCTCTCTGTTGCCTTGACTCGCAGGGCTTTGCATGAAGAAACACACTTACAAGAATGTCATAAAAATATTCTTGTTTATTTTTTCCCTCAGGGAAGAGTTACAATATTTTGCTAATGCCATTGTTCTTCTGAATAAAGTTTGTACAGAATCTTAGGAAATGTATGTTCTGCTGGAGTCAGACTTTATAAAATATTTTAAGGATTAGTTTTCAATTAGGTGTCAAAGGTAAATTTTATTTGTATGTATGTATGTATAACCTATTTATCAGGCTTATTGACTGATCTCTAGGGTCTTCACCAGAAAAACCTACCTCCAGTTTCTGTCTGATATTATAGAGTAAGAAGTTTTTTTCAGATCACTGTTGTGACAGAAATTACATAGAACAAGCTGCATGGGTGAGTCATTCAGATTGGCCATCAGGCATAAGGTTAGACTGTAAAACTGCAAACAATCAAATCCAATCTTTCCTGTTATTGAACGCAAAATGATGGGATATTGCTTGTTTGTTTTGTTATTTTCTTTCTAACTTTCGCTGTTTTCTAACTAACTGTTATCTTTACATATATAAAGATTCCCAGATATAAGAAGCTCAAGTGGAGTGAGGATAACCAGCAACTGTTCAAAACCAGTGATTTGCTCTACCAGAGTGCTCGTGTTATTTTACCATCAATAATCTGTGAAATTCACTTAATTTGAAGAAAAAGACAAAAGTCTTTTTTTTTTCTTTCCCTTGGGGACAGGAATGGTCTCCACGTGCATCTGAAGATACTGTTCTTTTCCATCTCACGAACTTCAATCCAACACTTAACAAATAAATCTGAAGAAGTCAAAAGTTCTTTCAGTTTTGTCAGTTGCAGCACCAAAACACTCCCTCAGCCCTGCCTGCACCCTGCCTATTTCGTACTCTTGTCGTCTATAAAATACTAAAGCATAATCGTGCACCACTTAAAAACTGATGTAACGTTGATAGTTAAAGCAATAATTGATTGATTTGTGTGAAGACTTCTTACGTTGCTTCATTCATTTATGTTTTTCTGATTTGTACTACATCATATTTTTTTCTTTGTAAATCCTATATACACTTTTAAATTGTGAAGGGTTATGGTATGAGATGAGTAGATATTATCAAAAAGATATCGTGATACTTGAATATAACTTGAATAAACATGTGAGTGGAGAAGGCCGTTTAAACAGGCTGGGAAATCCAATTATAATAACAAACACAAAACAAACAAACAACAACAGAAAAGATCAAAACAGGCAAAATAAAACAAATAAAATTGGTATGTCAAAAGGTACTCAAAGAAGAGAGAAAAGACAGTATACTTCCCCAAAATCTTAGAGTTCTTATTGTGTTGTCCTGGGGTTGGGCCCTGCCATGCACTGTAGTTGATAAAATCATTAACACTCCCTAGGAAAAATCTGATCCTCTTTCCCAGAAACCGTCCATTGCACATAGTTTCTTTGGTAAGGGTAGTTTCCCATGCTTACTTCTGCTTCTACATGCTGGGTTTAAGTCTGTATTTAATCTGTTCTGGTATTTCACATGCTGTCACATTCTCTGTGGAAGGGGTGGAAAGAATATAATCATAATATAGTGTAAGAATAAAAAATTAAATAAGTTTAAGTGCATGGTAGGAAGCATGGTAAGCAAAATCTCAAAACTGTTAAAGAGTTATTTAAATAACAGAATCCTCCTGAGTAAAATTGCAGAGCTAATATGCACTAATTTACAGCCTCTTAATCTCTTTGTTTTATGCCTATGGAGCTGCTCTTCTTCCACCGGTAAATATTACTAAGACATCAACCATGCTACTATCTCCAAATAATTCCTCAAGTTCAGGCTGCCCAAAAGAGAGTAAACTGCTTTAAAGAGAAACAACCACCACAACCCCAAGAAAGCCTAATTATTTCTTCCTGAGGCATCATTGGAGCTGTGGGTAAACATTTATAATCATTCCATAATTTACCAGAATAAGGAAATTAGCAACATATCTAGTTACAAGCTTGCAGAAAATCGAGGGCAACAGAAAAGAATCAAAACAATGATTAGTCATAGGAAACCTGAAGTTCTGTTCTAGAGGACTATTATGGCTTGGGCAGTAGGAAATCAGACAGTAGATTTCTCCTGTGAAAAATTGGCACCAAGGTGTGAATGGAAAGGAATAATGAAGGAATAACCTGTTGTGGTATGCGTAGAATGGCCCAACAGATTCCTAAGTTGAAGACTTCATCTTTAGCTACTGGCACTACTGTATTGAGAAATGATTGGATTATGAAGCTGCCACAATCACAGGTGTATTAATCCATTAACAAATTCAGGCTTGAAAAGAACTGAGAGAGCCTAGAGAGAAGGAAGGGACCATTTTGAATTCAGTACAATGCATAGTCTGAAGAGCCTGAAAGACTGGAGAAGCTAGGTCGCTGGCAGTGTGTCTCTGAAGGATGTATCTAACTTCTGGTCTTTTTCATTTTTCTATTTCTCTATAGAGTAAGTTTTCTTCTCTCTCAAGAATCATGTCATGCTATTTTAACTTACATCAGTCTGAGAAGCAAGGATGCCTGGTGACCATGGTCTAAAACTTACGAAATTGTAAATGGAATTTTCCTTATTTTAGATTATCTCAAGGATTTTGGACACACACACACACACACACACACACACACACAAACCTGCTGAAAAATAAGCGTTGTGCAGTGGATATTTGACTATAATACCAGAGAGATCATGAGAGGAGAACAAGAGCTGTTGCAGGCATCTGTGGTTAAAGAGGTCACAGCGGGGCATGACAATAGAGAAGAGGTGACAGCAGAAAGGGCTGGAGGACAGAAGGAATGGAGGGCTAAAGCAGAGAAAGGAGCCAGAGAATAAAGGGCCATGGTGAAATCTCATTCTTTGTACATGAAAAAGGGTCCTGTTAACATAAAAATAAAGAAAAAATAAAAAAGAAATGAGGCAGAGGGCTAGTGATTGAAACTTTGTTTTGATGAAGAGTTTCTTTTTATAAATATATTATTAATAAAAACTATCATTCAAGCATAAGGAGAATAGGAGAATCCTCTGAGGTCACATAGTATTGAGGTATTTTAATTTTTTTTTTTTTTTTTTTTTTGGTTTTTCGAGACAGGGTTTCTCTGTAGCTTTGGCGCCTGTCCTGGAACTAGCTCTTGTAGACCAGGCTGGTCTCGAACTCACAGAGATCCACCTGCCTCTGCCTCCCGAGTGCTGGGATTAAAGGCGTGCGCCACCGCCGCCCGGCTTTAATTTGTTTTTTCACATACACAGATTTATTTAAAACTCTACATATACTTTCTAGAATGGTATCGTTACTTCCTTTATGTATCCACTTGTTCAGAGCCACACATTTATTGCCTGGTATATAGCATACTTTGCCAGATATCAATATGTGATGATACATAAGAAATGCATCCTCCCTGATAGGTGAAATACAAACAAATCAATATACATGAAAATCCAATCAGATGTGCAGCCACATATTTGAATAAATGGGGAAAAGTCAAAGCAGAATAATAAAACATAGAATTAATTTGAAGGATATTTAAAATCCAAGGATGTCTCTGAGAATGAACATCTGTGTAGAATTCTGAAGAAGAATCAACCAAAATAGTGGGTCATAGGATAAAGGAACATACCTACACATAAGAAACCGAAATAGATATGTCTTCCACGTAGTTTGGAAGGTCAGTTAATGACTTACTTCCAGATGGGGCAGGAATGACAGCAGCAGCAGCTTAGGGAGCAAAAAGGGACAGACTTCACTGCAGCTCAAGGCCAAAAGTCCAGGAATAAAGTCCAGCTCTAACAAGTCTCACATTTGTGACTGTGAACACCAGGATGAAAGAAACTATTTCTTATACAAGGCAAAAATTGGCAACAATATTTACTGAGTACTTTTTTAGCTAGCTGTAAACCCAGACCAACTTCTGTATTTGCAATGGCTCAGTAAAGTTGCATCCTGTTATATTTAGGGACCTTTCCTAAGCACATCTACAATCATAAAAACAAATGTACAGTAGCTACCTCTTTTATTGCTAAGAAGATTGAAACACGCAGATTAATGGGTTTATCAAATCCATGCTAGTGTTTACTGATGTAGTGACCATTTGAATACAAGATATTAATTCCAAACTCCAGGTTCATAATTACTAAGCAAGTTATAAAGGGAAAGAAATAAAATGGTATATGCATGTCTATTTGAGGGACACTATTGTTTCACCAAACCAAATTGGGATAGGTAAAAGTTTATTTAGCTAACACTTTGACGTCACAGTCTGTCATCTAGTGAAGTCAGGGCAGAAACTCAAGGAAGAAACCTGGAGGCAGAACCTGAAGCAAAGGCCATTGAGGAAAGCTGCTTACTGGCATGCTCTCAATAACTTGCTCATCAGCTTTTCTTACATAACGTGGGCCCACCTGCTTAGAATGGCCCTGCCCACAATGGTTTGAGGTCTCTTGCAGCCAGTATCAATTATTAAAAAACCTCCAAAATTTGCTCAAAGGGCCATCCATGTTGGTAATTCCTTGATGTGAAAGTCCCCTGTGTATGCTTTCTTTGGTTAATAAAAAAAGCTTTTTTAGCCAGTGGCTTAGCAGAATAAAGCCAGGCAGAAAATCAAAACAGAGAGTGAGAATGTAGGTGTAGTCAAGAGACACTATGCAGCTGCCGAAGGAGACAGAATCTGAACCCTTTCCAGTAAGCCTCATACTAATACACAGATTAAAAGAAATGGATTAATTCAAGATATAAGATCTAGCTAGAAATATGCCTGAGTCATTGGCCAAACAGTGTCATAATTAACACAATTTCTGTGTGATTTTTTGGGTCCGGGTGGCCTGGAAACGAACGAGCAGTCTCTGCCTACAATTCCTCAACGGAGGTCTTCTCTTTCCAGGTGTCTATAGTTATGCTAAAGTCTCATAAAATTAACCAGCACTTTGGGTACACTGACATTTCCTCCTGTTAATCTAGAACTGCGCTCTTTCAGGATTTTTTTTCTCAGAAAACCACACAAGAAAACTATTTTATATCACTCAGGGTAACTGTGATGCTCGCCAGAGCACAGCTGGAGTCATTTCTTGGGAGAGAAACAAAAAGAAATAAGGTGGAGCCCTGAGAGCCTAGCAGGTAAAAAGTATGTAAGCCATCAAGATAACACAGAGGGATTTCTGTGCTTAAGATGTTGTCAAATGCCCTGTGCCTGACTGAGGGGAAAAAAGACCAAGACTGAGAAATCCAGCCTTAAAGATCATGAGGAATGAATTGTTTAAAACATTTAACAAAGAATATTTGACAGAAAGGGAGATCAACCCAAAATAGACTAAAAGAAAAGGTCACATTGAAAGAGCAGAGAATGATGCCATTTGGGAAGAAAAAAGTATAACCCTTGCCACAGTGATTAAAGTGCTGCTAATATAAAGCGTTGTAGAATACTGCCACCAGATGATAACGCACGACTTTCAGAATGGTGGCCATATTTGCCAGGCCTTTGTAATACTGCTTTGACTTCGAAACAAGAAGAAGGTTTGACTAGAATTCTTGTTTTATTATAAAGAACAACCGAAATAATGGTAGCTCTTTTCCATAGAGAACTATATTTTGATATTTTTTCTGCAATATGAAGAGTCTTTTGTGAGTTCAATAATCTGAATGACATCTTAAAGGAAAACCGTGTTATACACCTTCTATGTAAAATTAGCTCATATTGCTCAGAATGCAATTTATATGTTTATGCTGTGCTGTGGGGTACACAGATAGCAATGTCCAGTAAAATATTGCAGAGGTTTAGAGATCTTGCTGTATGCAAAAATGCAGGGTGTCTGAAGGGCCTGTTTCTAGATATATCTACCTAAGCCTAAAACAATCTCAGTAATTGCTTTCTAAAAGGGGAACTTAGACTGTATAAAGACAGAAAAATGTGTACATGAAAACCTAAGTAGACTGAGATCCTGTAGAAACTGTATATTCATTTTCTTAACTTGACCAGTGTTAAGTTATATATCAACACAGGTCTGGGTCTTTAACAATTAAGGAATCTTATAGTGAAAGCTAATAGTTTTAACAGGTCTATTTACAGTAGAGTTTGAATCTTTAGATGTTAGGAATTTTGTTCTGTTAACAGTGAAACCTGAGGAAAGTTATATTGATAAAGAATAAAGCAACTGAAAGGATTTAGTTTGAGTAAACACTGGTTTTTACTGTGATCTTCCATGTAGCGAGAAATGGCAGAATAATTGCTGAGCATATGACATGAAAACATGCTCACATAATTGTTTTCCTTCACTGTCCCAGTTATGAGTCTGTATTTTGATTCAGCTCATTAAATTCTATATTTGGTATCTTCTCACTATCTCATTGTTACCCAGCAGGTCATCTTTTGTTTTTAAAGCCGTTTCCATTATTTCTAACATAAGGAGGGTTGGGATTTGAAGAACTAGCCCCTGACTCTGTGTGCATACATAGACACACAGACACGCACACACACATACACACATTCTCTCTCTCCCTCCTTCTTCCACCTCCCTACTCAGATATCTTCCCATGACATTCCAAAGTCTTGTTAGAAGTATGAAAAGAATACATATTTACAGGAAAACTGTTCTATCCTAAATTTATCTTAGAAGACCAAACAGTAACAAAAGCGACAAGATTTACCTTGCCATGGAAACACAAAACACAAGCAGTATCAGCTTGCAAAACCTTGTTTATTATATAATAGACGACACTGAGCATGAAAAGTAAAAAACTAATGAACTTTACATGTAATACCGCCATTTCATCTGCACAGCTGTGGGATGAAGGAGAAGCCTAACTTGGACCTAATGCAATTATAGATCTCTGGACAGAATTCCTGGGAAAGAGATAATTGAATATTTGAATGTGAATAAAACAGTAAAGGCTAATAAATATGAAAAGGAAAATGTTTGGCAATACTAGTTCAAATGATGAAAAAGAAAAAAATGAGGATAATGCAGTTGTAAGGCTCTTTTTCCCATGTCAGAACAAGTCATGCTGCAGGGGAGGGAGATGGAAAATAGTTAGCCTACCCCTTCTAAGGTTGACACGAATCTACAGAAATACTCTAAAAGTTTTCCGTGAACTTTAAATTCAAGATTTTACTTAAAACATTTTATAAGTTTAGTGTAAAATTTGATTTTTTCAAAAGACAGAAATAATAATGTAGCAACTTAATTTTAGGTAAAGTAGATTTTGGAATAGTTGATATCACTGGAAATCAAAATTATAATTCTTAAAGTCTCTGGTATCAGGTCATCAGGAGGAAAAACTGGACCAGTGCTTCCCTGGCACAGAAGACAAAGAATATGGAACTCATATGAGAATCACTCTTGGCCTGTGCCTGTTCTCTGACTCAACAAAGTTGTAACTGAATTAATAAAAAATATAATATTTGCATGTCATATATGTGTGTGTGTGTGTGTGTGTGTGTGTGTGTGTCACATGGAATCTCTTTCTGACCCTTAACTTTCCCAAGCACTACTTCCAGAGTACACACATATTGTTGCTGTCACTCAATCAACATGGAATCCTGTTGTTTCGATTTCTTCACACTAGCTTTCTTCCTACTTTATATTTTAGGACATCAAAAAAATTCTATTGCTACTACATCATGCTGCAAAATTACAAGCCTTTTCATTTCTTGATGAACAACAGAGAAGCCCAAAGAGGCTCAACACTTAAGGTACATATCCTGTAAACTTCATCCTTTACAACATTGTTCAGGATTACTCAAAATCATAAAAATAATAACCAATTTACTGATGTTTCAATATTTGTTACATCACATTTAGGTTTCAGTATTAACTTCTTGAAGATTATTGTATAGGACCACCTCTATTTTATGACAGTCACTATAAATGTTAAATTACTTTTGCATTTCTTTATTGCATGGACTGAATATATATATATATATATATATATATATATATATATATATATATATATATGCGCTACTTAAGCAGTTGACTTCAAGAATAAATAAAATATAGACTGATCAAAATGTCTAAAGAGTAATTTAGAAATATTTTCATATGTACTATTAGCTAGTGAGCTAAGTAAAAGAAGGAAGAAAAGAAGGAAAATTAAGCCAAGGAAGATACTGCTGGGTAACATTTACTGCTTTTTGTGAAACAGAAAGTAAAACGAGAATGAGTGTCATGAATGTTGAGAGTAGTGGAACTAAAAAGTGATGAATGAAGTAAAAAAAGAAAGAAAGAAAAAAGAAAGAAAAATACCAGAGTTCAAAGAGGACAGAGAGAAATAAGGACTCTGACAAGGAAGAGATATTTTCAGAACCCAAATCACCACTCGGCACTGTGAAGGTCATGTGGTGGCAGGAATAGCTGCTTCCTCCACGTCTGTCTCACAGCTCTGAGGGAGGGCTCCGACTCCGGTCAGTAAGAATGGTTCAAGATAATACGCATTTCAGATCCTCAGGAAAGCATAAGAGAAAACGTTCGCAGTCACTGCCGAGTTGTTTTGATTTTCCATGGACCTTCCATAAATCTCTTGATCTCTGTCGCAGTTTCTCATCTGTCGAATACGAATGCTTTCAACGAACTCACTGAATATGTAGGCTAGCTACTGGGTTTTAAATTTCCTGTGGATGATTATTTTTCTTAAACATCCATTGTGCTTTAAGTAACAATTAGGGACTTAAAATTGTATTTTCTTTACTTTGCTGAATCTTTAATTGTATTTCATTTTCAAAATTCTAATTTACAAAAAGAAATGGCTCACACACAGCCATTTGCTTCCAAATGTTAAACAGATCCTAAACTGTTTTGTGTCAATAAATAAAGCTGAAGCCAGCAAAGACTGACCTAAGTCATTGGAAGGTAAATGACCATGGTACATGTAAGTGTACATCAATACACTTTAGTTGATTTAGAGTACCAAAATTAACATACTTAACAACTTGAAGGATGTGTATATATGCTGTACTTTTCGGAAGAAAAATCTAATTCTTCAAAATAAGTAATTTTTTTATAGTTATCTTACTTGTGGTGGTTTTGAAAGGAATGAACCCCAAAGGAATGGCGTTAAGGGACGTGTAGCCTTGTAAGATTAAGTGTAGTCTTGCTGGCAGAAGTGTGCCACTGTGGCTTTGAGGTCTAAATATATTCAAGACACACCTAGTGAGACAGAATAAGTTCTGTTGCCTGCAAGAAGTAAAACTCTCAGAACCATGTCTGCCTGCATGTCACATGTTCCACGATAATGAAAATGGACTGAACTCTGGGCTGCAAGCAAGCTCCATCAGTTAAACTTTTTCTCTTCATAAGTGTTACTGTGGTCATAATGTCTCTTCAGAGCAACAGAAATTCTAATACACTTGTGAGATAAATTTACTTGAAAGCATACAATATTATCAAAAATATTACTGCAATAGTACGTTATATCTAAAACTAACTAGAAAATGACAGAAAAATGGGCAGAAACCTGTCCTAAAACTAACCATTTCTTTCAGTTTCCAAAATATTTGAGGAACGGTGAATTTGTACTGGCTTGTTGTGGAATATAATTTTTATTCTAATTTTTCAAAATGAGAACTGATTAACTTGGAAAAGTAGGTCACTAACATATTTAATGAGTTTAATTGAGTGGTTAGATAGTGACACACCTTAGTGGTAGTATACGTTCCTTTCGATAGGTAAGTATATTTACCAATGTTGATTTATATAGAATAACCATATCCATAGTAGAAAATAGAATTTCTCAAGTAAACTTAAGTATCACTTAAAGAATATGAAATATTCTTTCATATTTTTAAATAATAGCAAAAATGTGTCCATGGAGTTTAATATTTGCCTCTAATCCAAAGCAAAGGTTATGACCAAATCCTAGGCTTGCCTCAGTGTTGGTTCTATATTAAAGCTACATTTTAGTTTCCACCTTTCCAAATCATGTTGAAATTTGAGGTCACACTTATTAATATAGAGTGGGACAGTTGAAAGCACGACATAAAATATGTGATCTTTCTAATAAAATATGCTACACAATTTTGTGTTTTTATAATACCTAAAGAGTTATTTAGTATGCTTTTCTAAACAAACGGAGACTATGATTAATAGATCCAGATTATATAATAATGAAGATGATCCAAGAATGTAAGGAAACAATGGTGAATAAATACTACCTGATAATGTAGTCTAACATAAACTTTAGTGTAAGTTGTAAGAGAAGCAAATGGTTGTTCAGTATCATTCATTTTTTAAATAACTATAAAATACCTTTCATCAGTAACCTTGATTTATAAAAGGTAAATATAAGGTGAGCAGTCCTTTAATCCTCATAATTATAGTTTAATTAATCTCGGATATGGATTTGGAATGTCTTCTTCAGAGAATCACTATAATCTAGCACTGGCTAAAATAAGAAGTATTTTTATTGATACTCCAGGTTATTGCATAGTGCTATAATTTTAATATATTCTAATCATACTTAGTGATTATAAAAACTAATAAAGAAAATGTGGGAAAACATAAAATATTTCTAGATCTAGGTTACAGCTTCATAGTGTATATGTATATGGGGATGATTTACAAAATAATAATAATAATAATAATAATCCAGTACTAGTGTGAAACATGTCTCAAGAGGGCAGTCAGGACTGAGTTTCTTGAACCTGTATGTGAGGGTAACTCAAAACCTTGTGCTTGACGAGAGCAAATTGAGCATCCAGAATCGAGAGCTTATCTAAATTGTAAGAGCAGGTTTCGAATGCCATTGTTCTTTTTCAAATGAGGGAAAATAGAGAGCAGAGCAGGAGGCAGTTTGAGCTTGAAAGGGTGCATGAAGAGGACACTACAAGAAGAAAAATCCAGTGGCAATGGAAGAAGCAGGAACAGAATCCTCTGTAAAACATCCAGAGAAAAGAGGTCCCTTGATTTGTACCAAGAGACACCAATTTTGAACTTCAGATATAGAAATAAAGAAAATGATGCTTTTGCTGTTTTACATCGTTTGTGGCACTTTTTCTCCCCAGGGCTACAGATGCCTAACATATACAGGTACCTGGAAGTGAGGTGAGGCTGTTATAGAAGAATGTTGGTGACATGGGCTTTGGTGATTAGAGATTTGGAGAGCTTTATGACAGTGAAATAGGCAAAGAAAATGGTTTACATTTAAAAAGAATGTTGACAAGACTGTGGAGTGATAATTTCACTTTAGAAGGCTAGCAAGAAATGGAGAACATAAGCTCTTTTCCTTTTATTATTTTTGTTACAAAAATATATATGTGTATGAGTGTCCACAAATATATCTTAAATATGATGAGTTTACTTTTGTTGTTCATGATGTTGTAGTCTCCAAAAGATTACGAGGGTTGGGGGGACCTGGGAGATGCTGGAGGAAAGACAGGAATGGGAAAATGTATTATAATTCTTTTATCAAAAACACATTTTAAAAAAATAAACAAATCTATTTGTGAATGTTGAAAAGATGCATCTTGCCTTAACTATAACATTTTTCAAAAAATACAGAATCTATTAACATTATTGCATATTACACTCTGTGGGAATTGTTAAGTAAATGTGACTTTCAACCAAGTCAGAATAAGAGTGGAGAAAAAAAGAAATGGAGAACATGTGAACAAAAAAAGAAAAGAAATTTTCTCATTCAAATATATTATTATTGTTGGCTTATATTACTTATAGCTCTTATAAATAAAGCTTCTAAATTTCACTGTGATTATTCAGAGGAAAGTTTTCATGTTATCTTTTTTATATCTGTAAATTTTCCACAGATTCTGGAAGAGAAAATATGCTCTTTTCAGTGATGGTTAATATAGGATAATAATGGCTGTACTTTTAAATCTCTAACTAACCCTTCAATGCCATAATCTACAATGGATCAGGGACTGGTTATTCACATAATGTCCATGTTAGGAAAATGCTCATGAGTCCTTCCCAAAATTTGTTCTGAATGAACACCCATTATCTTTTTATGAGCTTAACACATTTAATCTTCTGTTATGACAATTACATTTGATTTTCTCTCTATAATGAGGATGATGAATGAAAAGTTCATGTTGTCTAAACATTAAAACTGCAACCATTCCTAATTACAAGAACACAAAGACAGAAGAAGTGCTCATTATGTTTTTTTAGAGGAAGGAAATGGACATTTTCATTGACTCATAGTTCAGAGATGGTATGAGTTTGTCATGGAACAAAATATTTAATTCTAAAGAATGCATGGTATATTCATGTTGGCCCATTGAAACAGTTTAACAGAGAAAGAAAGTCCAAAGTCAGTATATGTGTTATTAACTGATTTAGTTCTTTCTGTACCCTGTACTCTGTCACTTGTATTTTAAATAAACACTGATTGGCCAGTAGCCAGTCAGGAAGTATAAGGCATGCGACAATGCAGGAAGTAAAGGCAAGGCAAGGAGAACAGGAGAATTCTGGAAATAGAGAAAAGCTAAATCTGCAGTCTTCATTCAGACGCAGAAGAAGCAAGATGTAACTGTCTCATTGATAAAAAGGTACCAAGCCACATGGCTAACACAGAGTAGAATTATGGGTTAAGATGTAAGATATAAGAGTTAATAAGAATCCTGAGCTAATAGGTCAACCAGTTTATAATTAATGTAGACCTCTGTGTGTTTCTTTGGGACTGAATGACTGAGGGACTGGGCGGGACAGAAACCTCTGTCAACATATAACCACTTAAATTTGGTTGGTTATATATATTGTTTGCTATGTACACTAAAGTTACAGCATTGATATCTCGATCAAAGCTTTTATAGATGACTATGAATTGATCACAAAAGAACTAGGTCATTAGCAAACTAGGAGCAATGATACAGGAAAGGCTTGTTACCAAGTATGTCTAAAGAGTGTATGTTTTCCCATTCCAATAATATTAGTTTTGCTTCAATATGCAAAGAACAGCCTGTTTTTGGATGATTGCTACAGAAAATGAAGATGATTCGCTTTCAGTGATAGTGATAAATGGACTAATATAATAAAGATGTACTTTATCATATTGATTAGTCATGTATATGCTTCATGAAACCCCCAGAATTTTGGTGACATAAAAAAAAATCATTGCTGACCAAAATAAAGGGCTAAAATTGAGAAGAAAAAAAAGTTAATTTCAAGCTTCAAAGATGATAATATAGGTAATGGAGGTTAAAATAAAATTGAAACTATAAAAGCAATTAAGGTTGCCCCTTTAAGGAACAGTGCATGAAAGATTGTGATAACCTCAAGTTGTTCATATTTGCATAGTAAAGGTCACTAGACATCACTGGAATGTTAACACAGAATAAGAGATTCACTTGAAGAAGGATACGCCATTACTGGATGTCCCAGTCTTCTTAGAATTACAATATAGTGAACTTGTAGGATATTATACAATTTTATAACCTTTTAAAGACAAATGTATTTTTCATTATCATTCATTAATTATTTCTAAAAACATCTTTGTTCAGAATACTCTAGCACTGATGAGTTAATTTCCTCAAATTAACCTAAATCTCAGGTCCCCCAATAAATCATGCAATTCAGTTATCAATTACAATCATATTAAATTTTTATATGTGTTGTGTTTTTTTTGTGTTTATTTTAGCAAATTATCAAATGTGAATAGAGACTAAGATAAACCTCAGTGTGTGTCTCTGTATTTTCTCCTTACAACTCTTTGTATAATGTGACAGGTTTGAAATACAATGGCAGGCTCAGGAGAGAGCTGCCTGGAAATGTTTACTGTTGTGTTTTCATCAATTCTCCATTAAAAGAAAAAACTGCTAATTGAAAAATCTGACTCTAGATGGCCTGCAAAATGAAAGAACTCTATGTCAGTTTACAGAGCAACGATTCAAAGAGTTCACTCATTGTCATCCATATAAAAGTTAATGACGGTTGACCCAGTCTACAGACATTTGTTTGAACAAAGGCGTATACAACTGTTGATTCTAATCCCTCTACCTAAAGAGCAATAGTATTCATCTGCTAAGGTTACATGTCAGGAGAGTAAATCAAATTGCATGTTGAATTTCAAGAACGAACATCTGCTTGGAATACATCAAACAACAACAGATGCTCCTCAGTCAAATAGCTTTCAATCTTAGACTCATAATATCATTGTTGCTGTTCACTTTCAAAGATGGGCTTCAAATGGACAAAGCACATACATTCCTCTTCTCGGATACCTGAATCAAGTAATGAATAAGAGAACAAGAGTCCAAATAACATTTAAAACCAAGTTGTACCTTTCAGGACAAAATGTCATATAGCCAATATAGAAGCTAATGCATAAGAAGGTAACAAATACTTCATTGTTATTGCGACATCATTTATTTATTTTTCCTTTGCTTCAATTTTATTATTTTTGTTGGGGTGGGATATCTCTAAAACCTTTTTCACTTTCAAGATATTTTAAAAGATCATTTAATGTTATAAAACATGATACACACTATGTCTTATAATGTTCAAAAGATTATCAAGTTAAATTTCTAGCTCTTCAGTTAAATATAAAAATGGAAATAATATTTTAAAGTATTGAATGCTTGCCAAAAAAGTATAAAATCAAAACTTTTGTTTCAAATTCTTCAGTGATCTCTTTTCAACTTTTTAATATATGAATAATAGGTTAGAAATGTTTTAGTTCATTTTTATGATTACTTCTTAAAATTTGTCTTAGGTTTTAATGACTAGAAGCAGAGTGAAAAATATAAAAAAATACTTAAGACACATAATCCAATATGACACAAATATTAGTAGAATCGCCTTAATATATATTCAATAAATACTATTTATTTGACCCAGATGTCAGTAGTCATGGGTTTTATATCATGTTTACAGTACAGCAAGGATTTCCTCCCACAAAGCACGGTCAAAATCCAATCATGTAGTGATTGGTTAATCCCATAAAGTAGTACAGGAATTATACCTATGTGGCCTAGCTCTTTGGTGTTTATGATTTCAAATCTGGTTAAGAACATGTATGTTTTTACTAGAGAACCACTTGTGTAGACATTATGCTACTCTGTGAGTGCTACCAAACAGTGAAAAGCATCTAACTCATTTATGGGGTGGCCACTCTATATCTCCTTCTAAACTTACGTATTTTTGTGAGTCTCTGGGGTTTTCCAGAATAAGAACTTGTATGTAAGTATCATACACACAATACAGAATATTTTGTTTTAATGGTTCATTGCCTCTAGAACCTGTAAGATAAGTTTATGCATGGTTTTACCTTCAAACTCTTTCTTTTTAATAGGGTTACCAAATAGTAGTCTACTGAGGTTTTTCTCAAACTGCCATTGCTTTCTTGGCCCTCTTCCAAATACCTTCTTCAGCTCCATCCTCCAACCTTTTTCCTATTCCAACCTTTACAACTCCAAAATAGACCATTTCCACCTTCATTTAACCTTTGAACTATTGTCTAAAGCAACCCTTACCTCTCCCGGCATTATCCCCTTTCAAGTTTCTTTTGTTCCAAATAACTTCAACATAGATATATAAAACTGAAGCTCTACAGAAAGATACACATATTAAATAAGCATGAAGAATTCGTCTTTGTAGGGCTGGATCATCTAACTCAAAATAATTTTTGTTTTTTGGTTTCATTCACTTTAGTACAGATAGTTGCTTACTTAAAATGGCAATCTAAATCTAAATCTACATATTTATACCAACATATAAAAGCTTGTATCAGCCTTAAATGAAGAAGCATATTGTTTCTCTGTAAATGGAGGCAAATGTAAATACCCATGGCTCCATAAATGTTGGGAATGAAAGATAATTGAAGGCTTGGCACTAGACAAAAGATCTTTACCATCCTTGTTTCCCCTGTATTATGTTATTTTCCAGTAAGTGGAAAATTTGATAGATGATGATAATCTAATATAAACGTTTTTCTGTTTCTTTTAAAAGATATTTTATAGAGTATATAGATGGAATACACTTTAATCCCTGTACTTGGGAGGCAGGTACAGGCAGTTGTCTGAGTCTGAAACTGGCCTTTTCCTGAGTGAGTTAAAGGAAAACCAGAGCTACACAGAGAAACCATGATTTGAAAAAAGCCCACCCACCCATGCCTCTTTTTAAGATTTCATGAACATCACAGAAAATTCATGGGAAGAAGGTAAGAGCTAACAGATAAGTGGAGGGACTGCGACATATCTGTTTATTAAGCATGACATAGGTGGCAATCCTGGACTCCCAAAAGCTGCCTGTACTAGCATTTGTTCCCCAGATGTTTATCAGAGATACTACTTGTCAGACATATTGGGGGAAAAGGAATCACAGGTTCACATACTGATGATTTGGTAACTGAAAGATTATAGGAAAGTGAGCTCACCAGATTGAAACCATACAGACACCCTCAATGAAGTTTGTTGGACACTTAGCAGCACCAAAACTACTAAATAGGGAAAGATACATACAGGGAGGAGAAGCTTTGGTTCACAAACAAGAGAATCCATCTGGCACTTGCATTTCCTAATCAATCCAAATAGATGTTGTTAATTCTTTTCAGAGAGGTGACTTAAAATATTAAGACCTTTGATCATACTTGCTTAATTATAGACACCTACTTATGCTCACAGAAGTATACTTTTCAGTATATTGAGTATTCATTTTCAATTTAAAACAAAATAATAACAAAAGAAACACTTGTTTTAACAGAGTCCCAATAGCAGCTAGGTGAACACTACTCTCCCATCTTGCTGGAAAGCTATAAATAATTAGACATACCATATACACTCAGAATTTTAAATCTAAAATTGTTATCAAATTATAAGAAAAGTAAGTCACCCTTTTAGCACAGTTTAATTACTCTGCCCATTAATAACAAGGTTCAGATGCTGGGAGGATAAAGAATGCTTTCACCACATCAGTTAGAACATTATTTACTTTCAAAGCATTATAAATGATGATGAAGGTTCTTCTTCTAATTAAAGTTGATTTGTACTTCTTTTGGGACAATGAGTTTCCACCTCCCCTGTCGCAAAGGCAAGAACTCAAGTGTACTAAACTCTGAAACTGTATAGGGTCTTTAACCATTACCTTGTTGCCTTTGCTACAAGTTGATCTAATTTTGTTTATAAAAACTTTGTCTATATTGCACAAAATATGAGCAATTAGTCTCCTTGTAAACTTGAGCATTCTTCAAATATCCGATTCCAAATTAATTAATTAATATAATGTGAAGAAAGACCTCCTTTATTTGGATTTCAAAAATTCCTTAGAATACCTTAAATATTACACATACCTTTTAAAAAGTTTAGAACATGTGTTCCATCAGTCATGTGATTACACTTTCCCTTTCTCTTCGTTGTGGACACCCCAACATATTTAATTGTGAATTTGATTTATTATAGGGAATGCAATATTAGGAAGTTTAAAGTCCTGTCACACTTCTCCTAAGAATATGATAAATTATTTTTCTGAGAGTCCTATTTTATATATGTTGATAAGCAATCTTTAAAATGATAAATAATTCCAATTAATATTACTCAAATGTGTTCTTCATGCCATGTGTGTGCAATTTAAGAACTCAATCCTTTGTATATAATGTATGCATTATGTTTAAATTTGCAAATTACCTTTTTTATTTACATATTGATTATATTTCACTTATTTCCAAAATGTGCTATAAAAATGCTAATTTGTATATTAAAAATATAGTTCAAACATACACTGTTAGGATAGAGTTTAGAATGTGAAGTGCCCTAATGAAGTACTCAGTTCTAAATATTCGTAAAGCTATATGTGATAAAAGATTTTCAAGTATTATGAATTTTGAATCTCATCAGCACCATCTGACATCAAAAGACCTGAATGAGCTGGGTGGTGGTGGCACATGCCTTTAATCCCAGCACTCTGCAGTCAGAGGCAGGTGGATCTCTGTGAGTTTGAGGGTAGCCTAGTTTACAAGAGCTAGTTCCAGGACAGGCTCCAAAGGCACAGAGAAACACTGTCTCGATAAACCAATAAGAAAAAAAAAAGGCCTGAATGATTACTTTTCTATCAGTATATTTAGTCCTCAATTTTACAAAAACAGTTCTGATTTTTTAAACAATTTTTCTATACTTTATGAAAATTTATATATTAAACTGATTGCATATAATACTTATGATACGCACACATACACATACATTTATCACTTTTTCTTGTTTTACCTTGGTGCAGGCTGATTACACAGGAATAACTAGTGTGCTTACCTAAAAAAGAAACAAGACAAAGAAAACAATATGTTAATTTCAAGGGGATACTATTTCAAAGCTCACTCTGGGCAAAATAAGACAGTGTAGGCACTAATCACAGCTGTCCTTCAAAGTTCTATCTTCCTAGGCTTCCCAGAGGTCTTTATAGATGTGACCAAATCAGATAGGGGGAGCTGTATCTGAAACTGTCCAGGCTAAGCAGTCTTTCCATGTATATTTTTATGCAGTTGAAGATGGTTATTGTAGTCAATTCTCTCCTACCACTAGCATACAATCAATCAAATATAAACTATCAGCAAAATGTTTCGAGCAATTGTGTTATTTCTCAAAAGATCCAAGTATTACGTTACAAATGCATCATTCTCCCTTCTTCTCCAGAATCAGTGAAGCCTTGTAAATACATGAGCCTGGAGACTTGGCATTGCAGGTCTATTTAGAACCAGGATAAGTATTGATGGATATGTTTAAAGAACTATCCTATAAATCATCTCGACATCCATAGATGTAGAGTGAGTCTTGAAATCTTACTGTTTCTACTTCATATTAAAATAATAAACAGTACAGTTGAGTAGTAAAACTACTGGTATATTATTAGAGAACATTCATTGTACTTAAAAATGGAAATTTTCTTTTTTCCTATTCAACTCCAAATTGGAGAAAACAGCTGAAAGTACCCCTGAGTTACCATAAGACCAAGGTGTATATGGATGCATACATCACATGTTACCTGAAGGATGAGATTAGACATTTCAAATCTAAAAAGAACTCTGAGTATAATGCCTTACAAGTGTTTTAATTGGGAGTAATACAGGTAAAGTTCATTGTAATTTGATTCATGAAAACCTTCAATATACATTATTATGCATTCCTTAGCAGTATGTGCTTATGCTAAAAACTTCAAAATACAGATCATGAGAAAGCATCTCTTAGAGTTTATGTAGTGTGTGCTAACTTTTGAGTGCTTCGAGACAATAAAAACGCCTACATCTATTTCCCAACCACAATTCCTTAGAAAGCCTCTCAATTTTCCTATCCACCAATCTCCATACCCTTTGTCCTTTCTCTTTGTAAAAACCCAACAAAATACACAACAACAAAAAACAAGAAACTTACAAACTCTCTCTTCTCTTTCTCTTACTCCCCCCCCCCCTCTCTCTCTCACACACACACACACACACTTATACACACAACCAGAGATGGAGGGAGGGAGGGAGGGAGGGAGGGAGAGAGGGAGGGAGGAAGAGAGAGAGAGAGAGAGAGAGAGAGAGAGAGAGAGAGAGAGAGAGAGAGAGAGAGAGAGAGAGAGAGAGGGAGAGAGAGAGAGAGAGAGAGAGGGAGGAAGGGAGCTTAGAAATCAATACACAAGTAAAAGACCAATATGACAAAAAAGTGCCTAAACAAAGCTATGAATCAACAAATCTCCAAAAATCACTACTGAGTTCCTTTTGTGTTGGCTAACTGCTCTTGAGCATGGGGTTTACACAGTTTAGTTAATATGCTCCATTGCAAAAGACGAGTTTGAACTTAGTAACAGGTCACAATTGCAGATAGCTTCTTAGCAGTAGAAGCTGCTGTCCATTTCTCCTTCTCTCACTGTAATCTCATTTGGCTTGAATATTTGCAGACCTTGTGAGTGATGTCATAGTCTGAGTTTATATGTGCATCACCTCTATTGTGTCTGGAGAAAGTGTGTGTATGTCTTAGAAATACAATAGGTAATTAAGAATAAATAAATATTTACATAAGTAAATAAATAATTGAGATAACCACATAGAAGAATGAAAAACTGTTAGAGAATCTGATTGATGTCCAATAAAATCCAGAGGAGCTGTGTGTACAGGGCAGATTGTTTTGTTTAAATGATTGGTTGCTATGCTTTTGCTTGGCAAAGCTCAAAAAAATTCACTCAAGTTTTTAAAATTAAAACTGGAAGAAAGCACCAGTGTTCTGTAGTTCAATAAACTGGAACAGTACGTCAATAGGACATTAAGGAGCAATTTTTGGCAATTTTGGGCATGTAACACAACAATTCTGAACTGCTATTTACCAATAAAACTGTAATTCATTTTACATAATGTCTCTTTTGAGAGGTAGAATTTCTAATTGGAATATGCTGATTTTCTAATTAACATGGTTAAAGCAGATCAGCACAATTTAGGTAAATTTCAGTTTCCTTCAGTTGTACGTCTCCTGCATGCACACAAATCGAAAAACAGATTATTTTCCTTTGTAACCATGTAAGAGTCTTCAGGAGGGGGAGGACATCTCAGATATACACTGCTTATACAAAGGAGATTTATGGGAAGTCTATTGTTACTTGCTACATTGATTTTGACCCATAACTCTCTCACCAGCCTCCGTGGACTCAAGTGTGCTTATAAGTATTTATTCTCATTGTGCCATTATATATATTTGAGATAACTGGGCAGTGAGCCCAGACTGCTTCATTTTTGTTGTTGTTTATTTGTAGACTATCCTAGATTCTCATGAGAGGGCACATAGTAAATTATTACCATAATTATAGGGAGATTGGCACTCTGTGACCTTAATGTAAGAATATTCTGACATTATTTTATAGTAAACTGACTGTCATATATTGAGAGTACTTCATTATAAGGATAAAATATTTTAATTTCAGCACTGCCTGAATTTTTAGACTGTGTTCAGAGCATGGTATCATATTAAACTCTTTCAGTCTTTGCTTAAAATCAGAAGTCTTTTTAAAGACAGGCATTATGTCATTTTCAAATTGTTCATTAATTTCATGCATTCCATGATGTGATCGTATAAAATAAGATGCTGCTAAAAGCCATTAGTCTTAATGCAGGACACACTTTCAGAATCCTGGTTGAAAAGAAATCACAATAAAATCCAGATTATAGACATGAGCTCCGATATTTAATGACAATTGCAACTTGAATCTGTTAGTTAAGACATCTATTGAGGATTTACCTAAGATCAGAAATGTATTCTTCAGGACAATAGAATATCAGTTTTCTCCTCAGACCACCTGAGCCTTTCAGAGCACAAACTTCAGTGCCATTTGGACTATGATAGCGAGGTCGTGAGAGATTAGTTTTGCAGCATGTTGTGTGTTCTGACTCTTACAGAAAGTTTAGATCAGACCTGAGTGGTGATTTCTAGCCGAGTGTTTGTCTGAATAAATCCCTCATCCCTATACATTAATTCCTCAATGCTTACATGCATAAAATTAAAATGTGGGAGTGGGGGAATTAAAGGATGGAGAGAAAGTTTTGGTATCTTCAGCACACATTTGAATATAAATAGGTAAAGGTTAGAATAATTTAGTTAGGATCAAGTAGTTCTTGCGTTCTATTTAATGTTCTTTTACTTTTTTGGTAATCAGTCTTCCTTATTTTCTTTCAAGAGAAACATATCTTTTATGATAACATCAACTAAAATGAGATTCAATACATTCACATCATCCTTACGGTATATGCAAATATCATGTTAAAATTTAACTCACAATGGCTTGGCTTGATTTTAGATATTTATTTGAGACTTCTTTTACTGTTATACCCGTAGGTGTTCACACACACACACACACACACACACATGCACACACACGCACTCACACCATGCTAGGGTCAAAGGATTTATTTCCCTTGAGAATTAGTTCTTTCCTACTTTGTACTTATGTGTTAGAATTTCTAACATCTAGACTACTAAGTTGAAGTGACTTTTTAACTTCTTAATAAGCCCAGTGGCTTTTATACTATGCCTCTTTCTATGGGAATTACAGTCTCAGATAAGGATATACTAGCAGGATCCCAGCCTCAATCAAATCCTATTGTTTTATTTTCTTTTTTGAATTACTCTGTCCCGGAATCTTTTAGCTCTAATTAACGCTTGTAAGGTCACTCTCATGCCTCTCAGGTCCAATTACAGTGGGTTCTTAGAAACTGATTTTGTAGAAAAGCACTGACCCTTCACTTTCGCCCACAAGGTAATGTAAAGCAGAAAGAAACCTGGAACCGAAATGTTGCCTTATTTTATATCTGTCTCCTTCACTTTGTGTCAGATTCCTGCTTTACTCAGCAAGTAGGCATAATAATCATGCAAATAGCACCTACTTAAAATGCCTAATACTTAGCTTACATTATACCAGACCTGAAAGCACTAACATTAGAGTATCAGGGATTTACTACTGTTAGAATTTCCTACCAAGGTCCTGTACCAAATACCCCAAAGACACCTGAAAGTCTCCAGCAATCACCTTGATTCCAGTAATAACAAAACCTCAAGCGTAGATCCCTCTATGATAGGATGCCCCCAGGTAGAAGCCATCAGATCATAGGAATTATGATGTCCCTAACGCTTTGACCTCTGCTACTGGTTATGTGCAAGAAAAAAACCAAAAAGTTCTAATATGCAACTTCACGACTATGATATTTTGTCTTATGTAACTCAAGAGTGCAAAATCGAGAAATAATACATGCTGATGGAAACCCACTTGAAATAGCCTTGAGATTTTGTTTATTGTACCATATCTCTTTCTTGTTATGTATTGAACATAATGTAACTAATCATAATTACATTTCATAATGAGATGTATTAGGCAATGTAAGAATTATATCTAAGTCAAATTTCAGCTAATGTTTGCAACTCTTAAAATCTCTAGCAAGCAGTAACTCCACTTAAAAATATACACTATAGATTTTTGTTAGTAATTGGTATATTTGGAATCTTATGGTTAAAATTACTAGTTCTTCCTGACATTGTAATATGTCTTCCTTGGTAGGTGGTATTTAACTTCCTTACTATGTTGAAATTATGTGAAACATTGGCATATGCATTCTGTACGTGGGATATTGCTGAAGAATAAAAATAAATAAATTCTCTGTCACTCATCCAGTCATCGTGGGAGGACCAAGAAATATAAAACTCAATGTGTTGATCAAGATTTTAGGTTGAAGCTTCTTGAATAATGGAAAGGTTAGACTTGGAAATTGACACATCATAGCGGTTTTAAGAAGTATTTGGATATAAAAGTTTTTTTTTCAAAACAAATGCATCATTCATCTTTCTGTGCTTAAAAAGTAGATGCAGATTTTCTAAAAAGAAATAATATACTGAGTAGTAGCAGCGCATACCTGTAATCTTAGTACTTGGGAGGCAGAGGCAAAGCTCTCTGTGAGTTCAAGGCCAGCCTGGTCTATAGAGTGAGTTCCAGGAATTCCAGAGCTGATACACAGAGAAACCCTGTCTCAAAGAAAAAAGAAAAGAAAGAAAGAAAACTGAAATAATAAATAAGTTACATCTATACCTATACTCACTGAGGTAAATAAAAGCTTAAAATACATATTCTTTGCTTATCTTTATGCTTTTCTCTTCCTACTATAATTAGTGTATTTAAAACAGTTTGTTGATAAATTTCTGTGTGGTAAAGTACTTTAAACCAAATACTTAATGTTAAACCTATGATTATATCTGTTGTATTATAAAATTGTGTTTTGTTACTTAATTATATATTGGTAATTCTATGTTCATTGACATATATATTTTAGTGTACCAATTATTAAAACATATGCCAGTAGTTTATCTTTTATGAAGCATATGTCAATCAATCTATAATGAACACTGATTAAAAAAATACCATGCCACAAGAACTATTTTCAGGATAGTTTTTAATGCTACAGAGAAACCCTATCTCAAGAAACAAAACAAACAACAAGCAAACAAAAAATACCAAGCCAAAGAATGCTTTATATTAAATACCAGAAGAGAAAAAAAATAAAAAAAATAAAAATAAAATAAATACCAGAAGATTTATTTTTACAAATTAAAATGCAAATTTTGAGATCATTTCCTTGAAGGTCTCTTCTATGTTATTTTATATTTCAAGATGTGCTGTGTTGACCTTCTAATGTAGCAAGCACTGGAATGATGAATGGGAAGTTAGGGCTGTGCATCCTGCTCTAACCTACGTTCTCAACAGTTGTCAAGCTTATTCACATCATCAGTTCTGGTCAACACTTTATTTCATTTAGATCTTTTCTGGATTTGACTTCTCACTGACTTTGAAAGTTACACACTGAGGAGCAGCTAAACTAAGCAGAAAATACAAGTAACACCAAGAAATGAAGCCCAGAGTGTTCATGTGTTAGATTTTGCTCTTCTCTGACTATGTTAGATACCAGATGGTCCAAATAATTGGTACCAGATAACACTGGTCATGATAAATGGAAGAGTTGTTACTTCACTTCACACTTCTGCAATGATGCTTTAAGTTCCATTACTATTGCAATAAATAAGTCACTCATAATAGATGAAAAAAGATGAAGAAAGTATAACCAGAAATAGAAGGGCTGAAAAGAGCTATGTGCAAAAAAAGAAAAATGTGAATTATAGAGGTGAGATCACAAATTTAAATTAATATATATGTATACGCCTATAAATATTCATATATACTTATTTATTTATATACATATAACTATGGTAAATCCTATAATCCTAATACTCTGAAGATGAGAAAAGTCCTCAAATTCAAGGTTTTTTTTCACAGAGAAATCCTATATCAAAGAAAAAGAACAAACAAAACAACAGTAAATAAAACAAATAATAAAAAATACTAAAGCTCTTACATATCTATTTAATTTGATTTAAGAGATAACTTGTTAAGGGAGCAACTATGCATACAACCCACAACTGAGGATGATACTGTATAAAAAAACTTTGTTATACCTGTACATCTGTATCCCAAGTCTTTTCTACAATATTATACTCTCGAAAATTAGTAAAATTCAGAGATATTTATAACCTTTCATTTTTTAACATATATACACAGTATTTCAATTAAACTTGAATGAGAAAGCATGATGACTAGCTTGTTGTGACAATGTCATGGACAGATTAATCTATGCCTTATTCATTTGTGCACATTTTGGAAGTAATAGTGGCAACACATTTGAGAAAAATCTAAATGATTTGGCTTTACAAGTAAGTATATTAAGGATTATGCACAGTTATTAGAAAAGCACAAATTATAATATATCACATAATGATGAAGTAAAAAATAAATGATTGAGATTAGAATATCTCCAAAGGAAATATGTGATGCCATAATTATTTTGATTGCCTTATATTCATGTAAAAAAATAAACCTCATGATGGTTAAGTGATAATGATCCAAAATCGTAGCACTCAAGGTGTATGGTTTAAAAGTTTGAAACACAAAAAGCATATTTATTCTAGAGGGGTTCCCAGGTGTCCAGGAAGACGCCCCCAGCTAGGTCCTTGGGCAGCTGAGGAGAGGGTGCCAGAAATGTACAGATCCTATTGCCATACTCATGAATATCTTGCATATCACCATAGAACCTTCACCTGGCATTGGATGGAGAAAATGACAGAGCCCCACATAGGAGCACCGGACTGAGATCCCAAGGTCCCGATGAGGAGCAAAAGGAGGGAGATCCTTTATTTATGGCTAGAACCCAATTACGAGTGAGTACATCCCATGTTCATCTTTTTGGGCCTGTGTTACCTCACTCAGGATGGTGTTTTCTATTTCCCTCCATTTGCATGCAAAATTCAAAGGACATCGAGCCTATAATTCGTAAAAATCCTAGAGAAGCTATATAAGAAGGTGAACCCAAAGAAAAACATATAGTTATCCTCCTGGATACTGGAAGTAGACAAGATTGCCGGACAAAAAATGGGAACATAGGGGTGGGGTGGGATGGGGGGAGGGAGGATGGGACGAGAAAAGTGTGAAGTGAAATATATATATATATATATATATATATATATATATATATATATATATATATATATAAAAGATTTTAAAAAAAGGAGGGAAATCATGAGCAAGGAAGTCAGGACCGTGAGGAGTGCGTTTACCCATTGAGTCGGTGGGACAGATCTAACGGGAGACCACCAAGTCCAGTTGGAATGGGACTGATGGAACAGGGGACCAAACCGGACTCTGAATGTGGCTGACGGTGGAGGAGGACTGAGAAACCAAGAACAACGGCAATGAACATGAACTCTACAGCATGGACGGGCTCACTGTGAGCCTTGTCAGTTTGGTTGCTCACCTTCCTGGAGTTAGGGGGAGGGGAGGGAAGGGGGAGGAGATGGAAATCTTTAATTAAAAAAATGAGAAAAAAGAGCATATTTATAACCTGTCCTAAACAGTGACATTAAATTAATACAGTAATTTTGGCAGTTTCTTTGATTTCTAAGTACGTTTTTCTTTTTTTAAGATTTATTTATTTATTTATCATGTATACAGCATTCTGCCTCCATTTATGCCTGCATGCCAGAAGAGGGAATCGGATCTCATTATAAATGGTTGTGAAACATCATGTGGTTGCTGGGAATTGAACTCAGGACCTCTGAAGGAGCAGCCAGTGCTCATAACTGCTAAACCAACTCTCCAGCACCCTTAAGTATGTTTTTCAACAGAAGCAATATTACCCATGTGAAGAAATATATAATATAAAACCCTGATCTCTAAAAAATTTCTTCTTTAAATATGCTTAAGGATTTATTATTTTGTGGCTTAAGCATATTTGTAATCCTCTAAGTTGTCTTAATTACACTTTCTTCTGATGTCATTTTTATAAATATATGTGAAGAAGGAAAACTATATATACTAGGGATATTGTTATATATGTGCAGCAAATACATTATGGGAAAGTTGTTGATACTGTATCTGAGAATCTTTTGTGAGATACATAAAGGGTAGAACCTAAAAAGAAAAGTTAAAGTATCTTCTCTTTGATCTCTATTCCATTCCTTCACAAAGTCACTGAACTAAATCTTCAGAAAAGGTTATATATTGAAAATAGGCAAAGTATTTTCTGTTGGCATATACAGTAATTGATAAGGTTCTTTTGAATACTTTTAAATAAATGCTGATGTATAACACCTAGGATAGCTAGGTAGTCTTCATTTCCCTTCAACTTTTGCCTCTGGATATGCTCAGCTATTCCCAGGAAGAAAGACTGATCAAGTGCATTTGTCATTGAGCCATGATAATAAGGTGATTCATCATAGTCTGTCAGAGTCCTACTCTGGAAAGAATGCTAGTTTTCCTTAGCTGCACTTACGATCTCTGCTGTCACTCCAGCTGAAAATTTGGTAGACATTTTGGACATGTTTAAAGCCCTTTGAACCTGATAGTAGGATAATTAAGTTATCAGCTACTGAAGCTTTTGTTTCTTCTTCCTTATATTTATTTGCCTATGATATATATGACATCCTGAACTTATCTGAACAGTGTAGAGCGACTTCCTCACAGAACATAATCCCTTTTTCCATTCTCCATTCCCGCCGAGTAGCTACTGTCCGAAGTAAGCCACAATGACAAATTACACCTTTATCAAATGTCTACATGAGCATTTTTTTCTTCCGAAGCTCAAAAAAAAACTTTCTGAACTCTATTCACCAGTATGAATGTTGCGATGAAACAGCAGGGGAAAGGTTTCTGAAAAACAAGTGTCTAAGCTCTGTGTCCACAGCACTTCCGTTTCAGAGATGTGTCTTGTCATTCCGTTTGTACACTCAGTCAGTCACTCCTTGTGTATCATTTGCTTGAAGCCACTTGCAAGGTCTTGACTACACTTTACTACTTTCTAAAGCCTAAGTGCCATCATCTTTTTTCATACTATTTCCTGTTTATTACAAACTTCAAATTATGCCTTTTGCTTCATTTTGTGATATTGGGTCTCACTCTATAGTCCAGGAAGCCCAGGTATTTTCTATATACCCTTAGTCTTCGATTTCCAAGATGCTTGTGGGATCTTATTTTCCCACAAAAATATTTTCCCACTGTGAATCACAAAGATACCCACAATCGCTACATGTAATTTGATAATTTTATGAAAACGTGCTATGTATAAATGATGAGATACTGTTCAGGTGTAAATAAAGATGAAATAATTAAATTTGAATGTATTAGAATGGACATAGAAAAGATTATATTGAATAAAGTTGTTTTCTTTGTTTCTTATATTTATTTGCCTATGATATATGTGACATTCTGAACCTATCTGAACAGTGTAGAGCATTAATCAGACTTGGAAAAAATTAAGTCTTGTGTTCTTTCACACCTGAAATTCCTAGCTCCAAACCTTAAATTACCTCAAAAATTACTTTAAAATATGGATAATATAGGACCATAGCTGTGCATGAAGGGAGTGGGAAGACATGGGAGGATCTTGAGAAGGGATTAACAGGGTCAGGCGGATATGAAGCGAGAAATAGAGTAACATGGAGGAGACCCACTGGCTTGAGGGAGGACAGGCAATACAGAAGGGGAAGGGTGGGCAAGAGCAAATAACTTCAAAGTTAGTTGATAAAGACTCCAGATATCAAAGCTGTTTAATATGAACTCTAGTACAATTTGATTCTATAAGTATGTCCTATTATGCATATTGAACCCAGAACTGATGCTCAGTGTGAATGTGTAAATACGGGCCCAGCATCTCTCACTGTGGAAACATTTCTAAATCAATGGAAATCGACTTTCAGGAATATGGAAAACCTCTTATAATCGTACTACATGAAAAAACAAACTTTTGAGTATTTAATATATTGGACCTTAATATGCATATCAATTATTGCTATTACTTCCTTTTGAACAGAATATAAAATTTTAGAAAACTCAATAAAACTATATTGATGGGTGAAAAGTATATAACATCAAGTTATAGTCACTGTAGTTATGTAAGTCACCATGAACATGGAATTAAAGGTTACTGAGTCATTGGTCCTTGACAAAATACAAGGTAAGATTTCCTTGAAGCTTTGGTCACAAAATTGTTTTGTCAGTCTAGACGTGTACAATCTTCTTTTATGTATTTCTTCTCAAATCCATCTTATATAACACCTGTCTTTAAAATATTTATATTCATTATTTATTTATAATAAATCTCTAGCTGTGGGAGAAATAACATTTTCCTGATTCCTTTCTGTGGTTTTCAACCTCACAGCCAGGAGAATTGCTAGACTTTCTCAAGTCCTCATAATCTCTTTAATTCAGAAATATGGCCTCTTTTCATCCTTGCCCCATGTTCCACTATAGCCCATTTTGCATGGTCTCACAGGATGCTCCACTGACCACATCACTGTCTAATTATGGTAGAACTCAAAGCTAATGTCAATGTAAGTTATATCTGAAAGAATTTCTCTGACATGCTTTTGTTACAGGTTGAAGTGCTAGATATCTTTTTAGCGTAATGCTTAGAGACATTTCCAACAAATAAGTTAACAACAATAACATCTCAAAGACACAGATTGTTCTTCACTGCATTGATAAAAAGGCATATCTTACATAACTGACCATATATACAAACCAGCAACATGAATTGGTAGGTTGTATTTCTATCTTTGTGCATATACACACAATAATAATAATAACAATAATATTCAAAGAAAAGGGGGCTATCAGTTTGATAAAGGAGATAGATGACAAGGATGGGTTGAAAGAAGAGACCTGGAAAGTGTTGGAAAAAGAAAGGTGAAGATAATTTTATTTTAACTAAAATGCTTATATCTTTAATGTTTGACTTTGTCCCTGTGGGGTTTGATCTGTTTGTTTCAATTATCTGCTTTTGTGTGTGTACGTGTATGATATGCATGGATATGGGCAAGAGAACTTCCTCAATGTTCTCTACTATATTTGATGAGGCTGAAACCCACTGAACCAGGCACTCACTAACTTGTGTCCTCTATCTAACCATGTTTCCTAGCTTTTCTCTTCTCTCTGCCTTCCCAGCTCAGAGATAACAGGGGTCACGATACCTATCTGGCTTTTATGTCGGTCAGTACCAGGAATCAGAATTCTGGCTCCTGTTTGTGCAGAAAAGAACTTCTCAACTGATTCTTTATCCTAGTTCACTGCTGATATTTTAAGGGATTCTAAATACCTCTAAATTTTTGTGTGACAAATTTTACATAATAGATCACAAACATGCCATCAGCAAATAATGAGAATAAATTGTTTCTAAAATGTTGTATTCCTAAAAATAATGATAGGTAGAAAATTGGTGAGAAATATAGAATATTACAGACAGATTAATAGAAAATAGGTGATTTTTTCATAGTAGCTAAATAAAATCTTAATAACATAATACTTATCTGGGAAGGAAGAGAGTTGTAGGACTTGCTCTAACATGTATGAAAGGTTTTGATTCAGCCCCAATACTATAAATATATTTATACATGAGAAATAACATGCACAACCAGTTTTCTTTTAGCTTTATTTTATTAGTTTTTATTTTTTCAATTTTATTTTTTTAATTTAATTTTACAGTCCATCCACAGTTCTTCCCCCCACCTCGTCCTGCCACCTGCCTGCTCCCCAACCCATTCCCCCATCTACTCCTCCCAACAGGTAAGGGTTCTCATGGAAAGTCAACAAAGTCTGACACATTAATTTGAGGCAGGACCAATTCCCTAATCCAAACTCAGAAAGACAAACATGGTATGGACTCACTCATACATGGATATTATATGCAAAGCAAAGAATAACCAGACTACAGTGCAGCGCAGCAGAGAAACTAGATAACATGTCCCGAAGAGGGACACATAGATCACCCAAGGAAGAGAAAACAGCTTTATTAAATTTATCTGTGTGCTGTGTGTTTTTTTACATATGTTCACATGTGTGTGTTTGTGTGTGTGTGTGTGTGTGTGTGTGTGTGTTGTGCATGTCCCTACACAGAACTGTGTATGGGTGCCACCAGTGAACCAGAAAAAAGCACATCAACGTGGATAGACCACCTAGCCAGAGAGCTACAGGGATCGACTTGTGTCTTCCCATCACTCCCTCCTTTCTGACTTTACAGATGTGCACTAATATGATCAAATTTGTGTAGTTCCTAGGGATGCAAACTCAGGTCCTAGTGTGTGCATAGCAAGCAGTGCTTGCTGAGCCATTTCCTTTCTTCCCATCTTTTAGTTTCTTTTCTGCTCTAATAAGACTTATTTATTCTTCATTTTTCTGATATTTTATCTGTCTTTTCTCTAAGACAAATTATGCATTTATATAAAAGAGTGAAGTTTTAGTAAATCCTCCTGCTCTTCATCAAATGACAGTTTTTTTTTCTTTTTTTTCTTCCTCATTTTTTTTTATTAAAGATTTCCATCTCCTTCCCTCCTCCTCCCCCTTCCCTCCCCTCCCTTCCACCCATACCCCCTCTCCACCCCTCTCCAAGACAAAGAGCCATCAGGGTTCCCTTCACTATGTTAAGTCCAAGGTCCTCCCAGCTCCCCCTAAGTCCAGGAAGGTGAGCAACCAAACTGACAAGGCTCACAGTGAGCCCGTCCATGCTTTAGAGTTCATGTTGATTGCCGTTGTCCTTGGTTTCTCAGTCCTCCTCCACCGTCAGCCACATTCAGAGAGTCCGGTTTGGTCCCCTGTTCCATCAGTCCCATTCCAACTGGACTTGGTGGTCTCCCGTTAGATCTGTCCCACCGTCTCAATGGGTAAACGCACTCCTCACGGTCCTGATTATAGCAGCATTATTTGTAATAGCCAGAACCTGGAAACAACCTAGATGCCCTTCAGTGGAAGAATGGATGAAGAAAGTGTGGAATATATACATATTAGAGTACTACTCGGCGGTAAAAAACAATGACATCTTGAATTTTGCATGCAAATGGAGGGAAATAGAAAACACCATCCTAAGTGAGGTAACCCAGGCCCAAAAAGATGAACATGGGATGTACTCACTCATAATTGGGTTCTAGCCATAAATAAAGGACATCGAGCCTATAATTTGTAAAAAAAAAAAAAAAAAAAAAAAAAAAAAAAAAAAAAAAAATCCTAGAGCAGCTGTATAAGAAGGTGAACCAAAAGAAAAACATATAGTTATCCTCCTGGATACTGGAAGTAGACAAGATTGCCGGACAAAAAATGGGAACATGCGGGTGGGGTGGGATGGGGGGAGGGGGGATGGGGAGAGAAAAGTGTGAAGTGGAGGATGGGAAGAGCTTGGGGGAATAGGATGGTTGGGATATAACAAGGGTGGATATGGGATCAAGGAATTATATATCTTACTTAAGGGAGCCATTCTAGGGTTGGCAGAGACTTGACTCTAGAGGGGTTCCCAGGTGTCCAGGAAGACACCCCCAGCTAGGTCCTTGGGCAGCTGAGGAGAGGGTGCCAGAAATGTCCAGATCCTATTGCCATACTCATGAATATCTTACATATCACCATAGAACCTTCACCTGGCATTGGATGGAGAAAATGACAGAGCCCCACATAGGAGCACCGGACTGAGCTCCCAAGATCCCGATGAGGAGCAAAAGGAGGAATCAGTTTTTTAAAAAAAAAAAAAAAAAAAAAAAACAGAATATTCTAATTCAATAAGTAAAAATGAACAATTATTTTGGAGTTATTAAAGGTAACAAAAGCTCTTTTAAAAGCTGCTGCTTGTGCATCCTTAATATCTTCTACAATTAAATAAATATTTCAAATATTTCAAAAAATAAATATTACAATTAAAAAATATATTGTCTGCATTCATATTTCCCATTTATTAATATTTAATGTTTTTAATACATAGTCTTTAAAAATACAATACTGGATTGCCTACTATAGCTTCCATGTGACAGATGAAATTAGAAAAAAAAATTAGTTTCCTATTAGTTGATCTTCAAAATCAGTTCAAAAACAGGATACTCTGAATTCTACAACATATGTATGTGTAATTCACATGTATCTGTGAATAATTGATGCTCTGATGAGGTGAATTGTATCCATATCTCCCCACAAAACTTATAAACGATTAGTTACGTGGTGATACTGTTTTACTTATTAGCCAAAATTAGAGTTATGTATACACACTCTATTTTGACTGAAATAATAAAAGTTTTACATAGACTCACTTTTACATCATCACAAGAAGAATGAAATTACAAAAAAATTAAAAATGAAATAAAGCAAATAACACAAAAGTCTCTAAAAATAATTCTTAATACAACTTGTCCTTTCCATGATATAAAAAAGTTAAACTCACTAACACATAATTTCCCAAGAAAATACACAAGGGTAAATGCATTTGTCAAGCACCCTTAATATTTATTCTTGAGTACTTTGAACACAAAATAAGTGAATACAAAATGAATGTTATAAAAACAGATTTCATGAAACTCTCAAAGAACTAACAAATGTGAGAAAAAAAATTCAAAAAGAGAAATGGAAAGAGGCTCAGTAGGCAGCTTGTGCATGGCAGGAATTCATCCTGAACCATTGCGCTGTTAAATTCATCTCCTGTTTACATGTTGATAAGGCACTTGCTATTCTGCAAACTGTTCGTCCCTGTGTAGGGTAATTCTGAACATAGACATGAACATTGAAACCGAAGACAACATTTTTGGCAGCTTCCTGCGATATTTTCTGGCTGTACATTCTAATAATGAAATGGCACTTCAAGAGATATATGGCCATTTCTATTGTGAAATAAATGTCATTTTATTATGACTCAGTACTTTGGACTGCAAATTACCTTTTTAAGTAAATTGCATTATAATCCATGTTTTCATAATGATAATATTTTTCTTATTTTACTAATTACATTAATAATAATGAAATAATTTTTGGTGACTGGTCAGCTACAAACAATTATTATAGTATTTTTGTGCATTGTTTTCTTAAATTGAGAGGCTAAAGGAACTTTGTCTAAATGCATTTTCTATCTTAGAAAAAGTGACTAGAAAAATTGAACTTTTTCTTTGCTTTTTCTCTTTAAAGGAAGTCAGAACAGGAATAAATGTAAGCTGATGAAATGGCCAGGGAGGAGGTGTAGGAGGAGGGCCTGCTTGCTAGTCCCAGCCTCCCAGAACCAAATAACTACACAGAAACTGTATTAATTAAATCACTGCTTGGCCCACTAGCTCTAGCTTCTTATTGGCTAATTCTTATATCTTAATTTAACCCATTTCTATTAATCTGTGTGTCACCATTGTGGCTCCATTGTGGCTCCCAGACTCTGCCTCCTTTCTCCTGGCATTCAGCCTAGCTTTCCCTGCCTTACATAAGTTCTGCCTTGCTATAGGTCCAAAGCAGAATTTAGGTAGGTTTATTAATGATAATCCTAGCACACAGAGGGGAATCCCATATCAGAGAGGATGCTGCTTAATGGCTTGCTTCTGATGATTGGCTCAACAGGCTTTATTTATAGAACCCTGGACTATGAGCCCAAATGCTGAGCACTCACACAGTGATCACTAATTGAGAAAATGCCTTACAATTGGATCTCAAGGAGGCATTTACTCAACTGAGGCTCCTTTATCTCTGATGACTCCATTTTGTGTCAATTAACATAAAAAACACCCAGTACATGCCCTGTTCCTAAATGATATTTTATAATAGCATAGAGGGTGTTGTTTCAAATTTTTCCAGTACTATTGACAAGTTGAAGACACACACCAAAAAATAGTTTTTCTAATTTTAAGGAAATCATGTTTGTTATGTTATATTGCATATAAAATTTATCAATAATTTGATTATTGATGATCCTTGACTTCCTGACCTACAACATGAACTCACAATAAACATGTAAATAATAATAGAGACCAAACATGCATTAATTTCTTTTCAGGTAGAGAAATAAACAGAATGGCACAACTCTGTAGTTCTAGCACATTCCCGTCTCCTTGAATTCCTTTGCAGTATATCATACTGCACTTTCAACCAAATTAATCAAATGTGATTCTTTTTTTTTAAATCAAGACTCATCAGTCTAAAAATGGTGAATATATTATTTACATGCTGTCTATTAGTTTAAGTTATTTGTTTCATGGATTTTGAACAACTCTGTAGATCATCAAGCAAGGAACAAATAAAGATGGTCTCACGGGGAGGAAACTATTAGGAAACTGAGGAGAAATTGTACCTAAAGGCTCTGTATTCAAACCACACTCACTATAATTTGTCCATCACCATTAGATTTACCGATTAGAGACATGCCACAACATACAATATAGAAAGAAAGGGACATTTACAAAAATTTTTGAAAAATGCACCACTGTTCAGTCATTTATACCCAAGACCCCAAACAAGAAAATACAGTACTTCGAAAAGCATACAGTGTGCCTAATATTTTCTTTTTTTTCTCCTTGTTCATCTTCTAATTGATTGGCATACTAATAATGAACGTGACATCAGCTGACCTACAAGGGAATTATGGCAATGCATATTCCCTAGGGCTACCATTTACACTATAAATTATGAACATATTATTATGCTGCCGCTTTGGTTTTTGAAGTGCTTATGTTAATTAAGGGCTAAGAAATCACACACACAGCACAATCATTTTTAATTAAGATTAAAATAATTCGGTATGTCAATACAGTACTCAATGGGACTGATGACTTAATGTGTCATCTCATTTTTATGTCTCTGTTCTACAGCCATGTCTTCTGCTTGTTTTTCGTTTCTTACCTTTCCTGTGTATAAAGTACAAGGTCACCTTGAGATTGATTTTATGCACAAGACATTGGTGTACATAAGCAATTATGTTGTAAGCAGTGTAACTGTATTTCTAACATAAATGTAAAATGTGTTCATATTTCAGACAACCATTATTTTGCTAATAAAATTAAGAATCATCTTCTATGAACTTAATGTTATAGAAAATAAAGCAAGTTATTTCCAAGATTATAATATATATGTGAACAATATAATTCAAAATGATTCTATGTGTCTTTCATTTAATTTAAAATTAAGATGAAAAATGATAACTTAAATTTTCCTTTTATGTCTTCTTGCTTCACCCTGGCCAGCATGGTCAGCAAGCTGATCTCAAATCCATGGAGATCTGCCTGCTTCTGGGACTCAAGGACTGGGACAAAAGGCATGTACTATCTTTGAACTTCTTTTACCTAGTTGAGTCAACACTTTATATTATAATAAATTATCTTTAATAAAGAAATTTGGTCTTTGCTGTATTTCACAAGTACTTTAAAAGTATCCAACCTAAAACTCCTGGCATTTCTAAGATGTAAACCTTTCATCTTGCAAATTATTTCCTATTACATAAAAGATATACTTCTCCATGAGATAAAATTTGTCTTAACTATTTAAATATCACTTTCTATTGCCACGAAAGATCAACAATTTTTTGTTAGTTTGGATAAACCACATCTCACCCAGAAACATGCTCAGGTGATAATTTCTTTCATGGTTGCCAGAAGTATAAACGTTGGGATGACAAGCCATCTAAATGTTTAATTTTGTCTCACCAGCCAAGCAATAAACCTGCATGCAGTGGTCGCATTCTTGAGGACAGGAAAGTAACTCAGTCTCCTTAGGGAACTCTCAAGCTGAATCTTTCAGAAAAGCTAGCCTAAATTGATGTTGTTGGAACTCCGTACAATAAAAAGACGCAAAGTCAGAAGTGAATGCACAATTAAAATATTTTGTCTGACAGTTTGCTCCACTTTGATTGGCAGCTTCACACCTGTGCTTGGTTCAGTGGAAAAAAAATAACTTCTGTTTTCAACATTAGACAATGCTCTTCCAGAAATAACACCAAGGAAATTGCAGGGGAGTGAGCAGCTCCTGAAATGCATACGTGTAAGTACTGCAAGCGTCTTTCAGTGATTCATATTATGTCAATAGTCACTTTCTAGAGGATTATACTCAATACCAGAGGGCACTGGAATACACTGTGAAATTGTATACACAATGAAAGCATGCTACAAGTAACTACAATTGTATTAGAAAAACCAAAAAATTCAAAAAAACCTTTGTATAAAAGTTTGAGTACTCTGCTCTACCTCCTCTACATGCATATAAATCTTCAATGATACAAAAATAACATATATTTGTGAATGTGGTCAAAAAATGCAAGAATTCATATTACCATATCCAATAACAATCAGAAAATGAAAAAATAAGGAATCTAATATTTTAATGGCTAGAGTTGCTTTGACTGCTGCATGTAGGGCCATCTCATGTACTATAATTAATATGGTTACAAATATAGAAAACCATTATCCAAATACCTAAAGCCTAGTGCTACTATTCTGAGATTTTCTTCTTATCCACTCATTTTTTTCTTCCTTATCTACTCTATCTTATCCAGTTGACTATTTCATTGTTAAGGACATTTAAGCAATTTAAGCATTTCTTTTTGGTTTGCTAACTCAAAGTTCTCCCTATAGCTTTACACCATCTAGTAACACAGGGCAATTTTTGTTGAAGAGACATTATCTTAACATATTTTAATGCTTATAAAATAATAATCTAACTTTTTCTGGTTTTGATGGAATTGACATTTACATGCAAATATTCAACTTAAAGGACAGAAAGCAGCCTTTGTGAATAAATGCAAAGTTTCAATAGAACTGTTGAAATTAAACAAAGACAGTATTTAAATGGTTGCATTCTCTTGGATTAAGTTTTATTATTATTTTTTTCAGTTGTGTGAAACATGGGTGTCTTTGTTTTGAAAGTGTAAGAAAGTGCATTTTGTTTGCTTGTTTTGTTTTCTATTGCTTTTTGTTTAAAACCATTTCCTTAAAAATCAAAGTGCAATGCTTAAGGATTAAGCACTGAACTCTTGACTGAACGCTTCCCTTTCCCCTGCCCTTGGGTGTGAAGCCTGGTGCCTTCAGAGACAGTGAAGTTTTGCATAAGCATCCTACAAGTTAGGGAGACAAGATCAACAAACACAGTTGGGATAGTGCCAGTAACAGCTGAAGCAAAGGAGGATACATAATTAAGATTTTCACACAATTTAAATAAACTTCCTAAAATGTTTTCCAGGGTAGCTTCACGAGTTATTTATGCTGTGTACCCTTCATGATGTGATCCTGAATTTCTTGCTGATTTTATATTTTTATGGAAAAATTCTATGAGGCATATTAATTTCTCATAAGTCAGGATTTGTAATTTGTGAAAAAAATTAAATTAAAAATTAAATTAAAAATTAAGCGCATCACTTGACATTTTTATTAAATTGTATATTTTTCAATTTTAAATGCCAACCCATTTCCTCTTCTTCTGCACCTCACAACTAACTTCATCCCACCTCCCATCAACTTCTTAGAGTGAGTAAGTCCTCCTTTGGGGAGTCGACAAATTCTGGTACATCAAGTTGAGGTAGGACCAAGCTCCTTTCTCCTGTATCAAGGCTGAGTAAGGTATCCCACTATTGGGAATGGGCCAAAAAGCCAATTCATGCATCCGGGTTAAGTACTGAAATCATTGCCAGTCACCTCCCCAACAGATCAAGTCACATAATGTCACCCACATTTAATGGTCCTATTCAGTCCCATGCAGGTTCCCCAGCTGTCAGTCCAGAGTCCGTGAACTCCCACTAGCTCAGGTCAACCTTCATTATGTGTAGTGAGGCTGCGGGCAGATCTGCTTTTCGTCCCGACCGGCTCCTTGCTACCTGGCTAGCTTTTGCCCGAAATAACAACACACAAACTGTTCATTTAAACACTGCCTGGCCCATGAATTTCAGCCTCTTATTATATAATTCTCATATCTTGCTTAACCCATTTCTAATAATCTGTGTACTCTTGGGCATACACCCAAAGCATGCACAGTCATACCAAAAGACATATGTTCAACTATGTTCATAGGAGCATTATTCATAATAGCCAGAACCTGGAAACAACCAAAATGGCCCTCAGCTGAAGAATGGATAAATGGTTCATTTACAAAATGGAGTATTATTCAGCAGAAAAAAAAAATACATTTTGAAATTTGCAGACAAATGTATGGAGCTAGAAAAAAATCATTCTGAATGAGGTAACCCAGACTCAGAAAGACAACCACAGCATGTACTCACTCAGAAGTGCATATTAGATATAAAGCAAAGAAAAACCAGGCTACAGTCTGCAATCCCAGAGAAGTTAGGTAAAAAGGAGAACCCTAAGAGGGACAAGCAAGAAGGTACTCAAGAAGAGGAAATAGTAAAAAACTCCTAGGTAAACTGGTATTGGGGGTAGAAGGGAGCGCATGGGGCATGGGAACATGAGGAATGAAGATAAAGCATTTTTTAAAACTTTACTCAAATTAAAAGTTTTGCTTTTAATAAATTCAAACAGCATCCAAATACCCATTCCATTCAAAATGACTTAGCCTTATCCTTTGCCTGTCACATGCTGTAAGAATGTTCTAAACCTACACTGTCATTTGCTTTCGATAGCAGACAAAGGCCTTCCGTGATCATTTTAAACAGAGCAAAATACAAGGCACTTGGCAAGTTTTAGAGGCCCAGGTGAAGTGCTTTACTTCCAGAATTTTACCGTTTAAAGAATAAAACTCTTTTGACTGGAAATGCCTACAAAACAATCTGCATTTGAGGAAATTTTGATGAATGAAGAAATGACATTTCGATCTCTATATCTAAAATTGCATATTCAATGATGATGCTGATGAAAATCAGCCTGTGCATGTGCAATTGAGGCCTGAAAGCAGACCCAAATTAGTTTTTGTGTGAGATATTTAAATTTTGACTGACCATTATTTTGTTTTTCTTCTCAAAACTTAACAATTGCATTGTTTTGGTTTTCCTCTCCCTAGACTAGGTAAACCTCATACTCATGATGTAAATCTCTGAAAGGCAATAATCCTTGGAAGGTATTCATTTGGTAGCCCACTGACACATTGCTCAGAAGCTGGAATGTGTCATTCAAATACAGCTGACTTTTTGTTACACCAATTGTTGAGTTAAGGAAGTACTTTATTTGCTAATTTCTTAAGTTCATTTTGAGTGGAACACATTTTTGGTTTTTTTGTTATTTTTTGTCTTTTTATCTTTTTTTATATACATGAAAACATATTCCCAAGAGAACAATTACTTCTGTTTTTGAACCCAAATGATTTGAATTTCAGCCGGTAGTTCAGATACAACACTGGTTTTATGTCTCTAAACAACAAACAGAATAGACTACGTCAGTTCAGTTTTGTCTTCTGTGTAAGAGGAATAATGACAGATAGGCTTGTATAAATTAAATAAGGAAATGGGAAATGATATTAAAAGAAAATTATACATAGAATGTAAGCAATAAAAATGCAGCTGGTTTGTGTGGATGCTTCAGGTATGCCATCTTCTTTGCAATTAGTAGAGAGAGCAGTGATTCATACTATGTATGTCACTGTTCAATACGAATATGCAGATTTTAAAGTTATGTCCTCACTCGAAGCATTGGCATAAATCTTTTAAATAAAATCTCTACATTAGGTTGGATTTGTGATTTCTTTTCTTCATATTTCTACTATATCTTAACTTGCAAAACAAGTTTTTAGAGAGTTGTTATTCAATATCTTTGGTTTTCTTCTAAGTTAGTAATGATGCTATACTAACTAATGTTTGAAATTCACAAGGTAATATTTAAGCAGTCTACATTAAAACAAACTTCATTAATTTTTATGACTTTACTAAAATAAAAGATTTAATACCGTACCATAACCTATAAGTTAATGAATAGTGTTTCTCTGCTCAAATTGAACTTGGTCCTTCATATGCTACAGATTCCTGAGAGTTTATCTAGATGGCTTAACATAATCTTGACCTTTCCAGATAAACAAGACTGGTCTAAATTTGTTAGACCTCATGTTTCCATAGTGAAGAATTCTGATTTTACAGAATTGTTTCTTTATATATGCCTTTATTAAAATGAATTTATAGGATAAAACTACTATATTATCATAATACTAGTCAAAAGACATACACCACCCACACACATACACACACACAGCACACATACACACAGGCGCGCGCGCGCACACACACACACACACACACACACACACAAATGAATCCTCTTGTTTTAAGAATCCCTTCCTTTGTTCTGAGTGCTCAAGCCACAAAACCTTTACCTATATTCAGAGGGCCTAGTTAGGTCCTATGCTTGTTTCCCAACTGTTAGTCCAGAGTCAGTGAGCTCCCACTACTTCAAGTCAGCTATCTATACCTGGAAACTCCTAAAGTTGAGAAATACCTTCAGTAATATGGCAAGATACAAGATCAACTCAAAAAATAAAAAAAGTAGCTCTCCTGTATACAAATAATAAAGAACTTAGAAAGAAATCAGAGACACATTTTACAATTCAAAATAGCCACGAATAACGTAGTGAAAAACCTGTTTAATAAGAACTTTAAATCTTGGAAGAAAGATATTGAAGAAGATATCAGAAAATGGAAGTATCTCCCATGCTCTTGGATAGGTAAAATTGTACAGTGGTTAAAAAAGACATCTTCAACAAATGGTGCTGCCATACCTGGATGCCAGTATGTTGAAGACTGCAAATAGATTCACATCTAACCCCATGTACAAAATTCAAGTCCAAATGGGTTAAAGAACTCAATATAAATACAACCACACTGAACCTGATAGTACAGAAAGTGGGAAGTAGTTGTCAACATATGGGCACAGGAGATCACTTCCTAATTATAACAACAGTGACACAGACAATGAGAGCGACAATAAATAAATGCGACCTCCTGACACTGAGAAGTTTCTGTAAAGCAAAGGGCACAGTCAATAAGACAAAAAGGCAGCCTATGAATGGGAAAAGATCTTCACCAACCCCACATCACATAGAGGACTGATCTACAAAATTCATAAAGAACTCAAGAAATTAGACAGCAAAATATCAAGTAATCCAATTTGAAAAATGGGGTACAGATAAAAAAAGAGAATTGTTAACAGAAGAATCTCAAATGTCAGAAAGACATTTAAGGAAATGTTCAACATCTTAGCCATCAGCGAAAAGCAAATCAAAATGACTCTGAGATACCATCTTAAACTAGTCAGAATGGCTAAGATCACAAACACCAATGATAGCTCATGTTGGAGAGGATATGGAAGAAGGGAAACACTCTTCCATTTCTGGTGGGAGTGCAAACTTGCATAATGAGTTTGGAAATCAGTATCGCAGTTACTAAGACAATTGAGACTCAACCTACCTCAAGACCCAGCAATACCACTCTTGGGCATATACACAAAGGTTGGCCAATCATACTACAAGAACATTTGTTCAACTTCATTCATAGCAGCATTATTTGTAATAGACAGAACCTGGAAACAGCCAAAATGGCCCTCAGTGAAGAATGGATAAAGAAAATGTGGTGCATTTGCACAATGGAGTACTACTCAGCAGACAAAAAAAAATAACATCCTAAAATCTGCATGCAAATGGATAGAACTAGAAAAAACAATCCTGAGCTAGTTAACCCAGATGCAGAAAGATGAACATGGCATGTTCTCACTCATAAGTGGATACTAGCTGTAAAGTAAAGAATAATGAGCCTATAGTTCACGACCACAGAGAAGCTAAGTAACAAGGAGAACCCTAAGAGAAGCATATATAGACACCCCTGGGAAGAGAAAACAAACAAGATCTCTTGAGAAAATTGGGAGAGTCAGGTTGGGGGGAGAAGGGAAGGCAGAACAGGAGGAGGGCAGAAAGGGAAGGGTAAGGAGAACTTGAAGAACCAGGATGGTCAAGAGGGGGAAAGAACAGAGACAGAGAACAAGGTAAGAGATATCTTGATTGAGGAAGTCATTATGGAGCTAGCAAGAAACCTGGCACTAGAGAAAGTCCCAGGAATCTACAAGGATAACTTCAGCTAAGACCCTAATCAATAGAGAAGATAGTGACTGAACTGGCCTTACCCTGTATTCAGATTGATGAATATCTTAAATGTCATTATAAAACATTCGTCCAGCAATTGATGGAAGGAGATGAAGAGATCCACAGCAGAACACTGGGCTGATTTTCTGAAGTCCAGTTGAAGGAGTGGAAAGAGTGAGAATATGAGCAAAGAAGTCAAGACCATGATGGGTTCACCCACTGAAACAGCTTACCTGAGCTAATGGAAGACCACCAACTCTGGACTGACAGCAAGGGAACCAGTATAGGACCAAACTAGCCCCTCTGAAAGTGGGTAACATCTGTATGCTGGGGCAGATTGTGGGGCCACTAGCAGTGAGACCAGAATTTATCCTTTCTGCTTGTACCAACTTTTTTTTGGAACCTATTCTCTTTGAAGGGATACCTTGTTTAGTATAGACATAGTGGGAAGTGAATAGGTCCTTCCTCAAAGCAATATGCTTTGACTCCCCGTGGGAAGCTTCTCTCTGAGAAGCTGATGGGAGGGAAGGTGGAGAAAGCGGGAGGAGGGGAGGGAGTGACAACAGGGATTGGTATGTAAATCTGAAAAGAAAATTTTAAAAATAAATTAATTAAAACGTATGCTTTAACTTATAACAGTTACAATTTTCTTACTCTTTAGAGAAACAATGAAAAAAGTTAAATTGCAAACACTTAGATATTTATATGCATTTGCCTCCATTCTGACAGCACATTTACAACATAATTAAAATAATTATTTATAAAAGAAGATATTATATGCTAATAGCTTGATTTTTCATGATATTTCTTCTAATAGTCTTAAAATGTTTACCACCTCCTCATTGTTTCCTAAATTACATACTGTATTAAATTTAAATTATGATTCATTTTAATAGTTTTAGAGATAAAAGTATGTTATCAGAACTTATTTTGTAGAGATTGTTCTCAAATGTTTAGATCATTTGAATGCATTAACATACAGAATTATAAATGTTACATTTAACTAAATAGCAAGAAAGAATAACTTCAGAATGTTACAAGTTACCTTTTGTGACCCCAATGTCATCATTTTCCAGTGTTCTTAACTCAGCAGCAATAACTAAAAGCAAGTTTTGAAGGTCTTTATGAATTTTAGGCATGAACTGAAATGAATGGTAAATGTTTTACTTGACTGAAGCCAAGCCATTGAGCTCTGAAACAGTGCATTATGAGGTTTTGTACAAACACATTCCCACCATCTTTTTTCCATACAACTCACAGAATTCCCATGAGTTGCCCATATTCACAGAGTTAAATGTTTCTCTCGAGGTAAAACTTTATATTCCTTTCTCTTACAAAAATAATTTGTAAAGAATGATAAATTGCAGAAAGGTTTTTATTGACTGTAATAAATAGTTAATTCTCATATTAGAGAAGCATAGTGACAGTTGTATATGCTGAATTAATCATGCTTGTGTCAATTTTACTTATGAGACCTCAATGAAAAAATATACAATATAAGACAATGAGATGGGCAGTTACTCAAATATCTGTAGCCATTTGTGGATGCAGCATCTTGAAGGTTCTGTTTGTTCCTACAAATACGATTTTTAAAGCAGTTATCAATCATTTGTTGCTGCTCTATAAGGCAAAATCCGAAACTTATGTCTGGCTATGTGTGTGGAACCATGAAGGGATAGAACTTAACAATGTTTTGGGCTGATTTTCAGAGATGAGTTAATATAAAGAGGCAAATCCCAAAGCTTATAAAGTCAGACTGTCTTTTATGGTGCAGAGTAATTTATTTTCAAAATAAAAGAACAGCAATTACGAATTTTATACCAGGCATTTAGGGATGTATACAATTGAATATAAGGTACTAGGTAATTGAAGACTCCATTCCTCATTGTGTTGATGAGTGTGTGAAAAATACTAATGCTGTCTAAAAATGTACTTTATAGTGACTCACATTTTTAATAAATCTATTTATTTATATCATATCTGCAGTCTCCCCTCCCACCTCCCCTCCCAGTCCTTTCCCCACCTTCCCTCTCTTCTTACTCCTGCAATCCATTCTCCCAGGAGAACTGCTCAGCAGTTGGCAAGTCTCCCATGAGTCTCAATAGAAGATGGCATGTTCAGTTGCAGTATGGTTAAGCATCTACCCATGTTTTAAGACAGGTCAAGGAGATCCAGAATGAGGAGTAGGGTCCCAAAAGCCAGTAAAGAAATCAAGACAGTCACTCTTAGAGTTGTCTAGATTTGTCTTCTTGTGGAATTATAACATTGGGAACAGTGGGCATCTCTGGCACATATTTTTATTGTGAATTAAGGGACTATAGATAGAAACATTTAACAATAATGTTACTTTGATTTTTTTTGTAATATGTTACAAAAAAGTGTTTTAAGTGTTGTGATAGAGTATTATATTGGTGAAAATTTTTCTATAACTTGTGTGTGTGTTTACTTTTTAAAAAATTGTATTTTCACAAAGATTCTGGGCATTCAAATATATATGTGTGTGTGTGTGTGTGTGTGTGTGTGTGTGTGTGTGTGTGTGTGTGTGTGTGTGCGTGCGTGTGTGTGTGTGTGTGAAAAACATATCCCAAGGTCCTGATGAGGAGCAGAAGGAGGGAGAACATGAGAAAGAAAGTCAGGACCGTGAGGGAACCTCCAGCTGGCGACAGATGGGGAAGGTGACTGAGCTCCACATTGGAGCACTGGACTGAGCTCCCAAGGTCCTGATGAGGAGCAGAAGGAGCGAGAACATGAGGGAGAAAGTCAGGAACGTGAGGGGTGCGTTCACTCATGGAGACGGTGGGACAGAACTAAAGGGAGATCACCAATTCCAGTTGGAATGGGACTGATGGATCATGCGACCAAACCCGTCTCTCTGAATGTGGCCAACAGCGGGGGCTGACTGAGAAGCAAAGGACAATGGCGCTGGGCTCTGATTCTTCTGCATGAACAGGCTCTGTGGGAGCCTTCTCAGCTTGGTCGATCACCTTCCTGGACCTGGGGGGAGTTGGGAGGACCTTGGACTTAGCATAGAGTGGGGAACCCTGATGGCTCCTTGGCCTTGAGAGGGAGGGAGGGGAGGTATGGGTGGAGGGAAGGGGAGGGAAGGGGGAGAAGGATGGGAGGGAAGGGGGAGGAGGAGCGGAGGGAGGGGGGAAAAAAAGAAAAACATATATTTAAATTTTTGTTTTATTTTATTAATATGTGTATAGATATAACTGTACATGTATATGCAAGAGTGTGGAAGCCACTGAGCAATCTTGGGTGTCATTCTCAAAAATACTGTCTACTATCTTTGAAACAGGTCCCTCATTAGCCTGGAGTTCACAAGTTAAACTGGCTGGCTGGCCAGAGAGCCCCAAGGAACAACCTGCTTCTATCTCTTCTCAACCAGGGAGTTTGCTATGACATTTTCACAGAGTTCTGGAGATCAACCTCACACCCCTCGGCTTTTAAGGCAAATATTTTCCTGACTGTTCTCTGTCACAGCCTATATATGGTTTTTAAAGCAAGAGTTTAAAACAATCCTTGAGACCAATAAAACAATGGAATGAGGTAAGTGAGAATAATCGTGGCATTGCTGAAATCTAAATAGCTGATAAAATAATTTTCATCATTTTGGTACATTTCATGACTATATGGAGAACAAGATATAGTTTACATGGAGTTTGTGTGTGATAAAGAACTTTTTTAAATGTAGTGCTAAAGGTACAAGTTAAAAGGAAACAGTACTTATTACACTTTAACTTGAGCCTTTAACTGAGCTTTTGGCTACAAAAATTGCTTGCATGCCTGTTGCTGGCAGTTGTTTACAAGATAAACCTTAGCACAGAAATAGAAAGTTGAATAGATTTACCTGCAAGAGGGAAATTTCTAGGCACCAAATGTTGACAACTTTTTTCAATAACTTTACATGCGATTCCTCATGTCATTCAAAAGTCATATGTAAGTCAATAAAATCCATTGCTATTAGATTATTATCATGTAAAATGACTTTGACTGAAAGTTTCCTTCTTAATTCTGCACTTCAGCTTCAGATAGAGTCTCAGGGCTGTCATGTGAGGTGCACTAGGTTGTTCCAATATTTGGTACAAAATTCATTTACAGGCTCTGCAGTAACATCTCCAGGAGAATGGAAGATTTTTGCCTGATACTCCCCTTAAAATGAACGTTTTTGTGCATTGGGGATTCTGTAAACTATATCATCATATATGGATTGAATGATATCCAAGCTATTCTTTAACACCGGGGAGAAAATATTTTAAAAGTAGGTGTTTTAGTGAATGGAGAGGGAAATAATCCCAGAATTTTGAATAGATAAAACATAAAATGCATGGAACTTGACAATATCTTGTAGATAAACTTAGTAATTAAATTTCTTAGGAAATTATATACCAGAAAATTAAAGTTTGACTTCTTTTCCAATTTGAATCCCCTTGATCTCCTCATGCTGTCTTATTTCTATAGCTAGAACTTCAAAGAACCTGATTTTCATCAGTTAGTCCAGAAGGGAGTTTGTGATATGAGATTTCATGGTCAGAGGTGTGTAAAAAAAAAAAATCCCCTTCTATGTGGAGCTCTGTCATTTTCTCCATCCAATGGCAGGTGAAGGTTCTATGGTGATATGCAAGATATTCATGAGTATGGCAATAGGATCTGGACATTTCTGGCACCCTCTCTTCAGCGGCCCAAGGAACTAGCTGGGGGCATCTTCCTGACACCTGGGAACCCCTCTAGAGTCAAGTCTCTGCCAACCCTAGAATGGCTCCCTTAATTAAGATATATAATTCCTTGTTCCCATATCCACCCTTCCTATATCCCAACCATCCTATTCCCCCAAGCTCTTCCCATCCTCCACTTCACACTTTTCTCTCCCCACCGATTGAGCTCCCAAGGTCCTGATGAGGAGCAAAAGGAGGGAGATCATGAGCAAGGAAGTCAGGACCTTGAGGAGTGCGTTTACCCATTGAGACAGTGGGACAGATCTAACGGGAGACCACCAAGTCCAGTTGGAATGGGACTGATGGAACAGGGGACCAAACCGGACTCTCTGAATGTGGCTGACGGTGGAGGACTGAGAAACCAAGGACAACGGCGATGAGCATGAACTCTATAGCATGGACGGGCTCACTGTGGGCCTTGTCAGTTTGGTTGCTCACCTTCCTGGACTTAGGGGGAGGTGGGAGTACCTTGGACTTAACATAGTGAAGGGAACCCTGATGGCTCTTTGTCTTGGAGAGGGGCGGAGTGGGGGTATGGGTGGAAGGGAGGGAGGTAAGGGGGAGGAGGAGGGGAGGAGATGGAAATTTTTAATAAAAAAATGAGAAAAAAAATTCCCCTTAAGCACTGAGAATCTACAGGTTCAGAAATTGGTGAAGAAAAAGTAGACAGTACAAAAATAAAATAAATTGAATTTCTGTAAACATGCTTAAAACTAAATTTTGCTCTCCCCTTATAATGTGGCAAATCATAGAGTAATTATAGTGTGCATTGAAGTCAGGAAACAACAGCATGATACTCACTGGTGTCTGTTGTTAGTTTGTTGTTTGCAGTTCTTTCTGGCTTCTTTGTAGAACCCTATTCTCCCAAATTCACAAAACTCCACTAATGCCAGCAGAGTGTCTTGTGACTATTCATAGTTTAAGTGCAGAAAATAGAGGAGAGGAAAGGGACTTGGAGAAGGTGAAAAGGGAAGTTTTAATTGGCTGCTATCTTATGCTGACAGGAATTCTAATATAATTTAAATATGATTGAAAGAACTTGAGATTTTTCAAGGAATCATTGAACATTTGTCCCTGAATCCTCAGTCAATTTTGGTGATATTATAGTGATATGTCTCTTCACCCTCACTCCCATGCCCTTTTTCCTGAGTGAAAAGCACAAAAGAGTTACTTAGTTGCAAGCAAATTAAAATGTCTTTTCAGGATTATTAATAAAATAGTTCTGGTCTTTTATGTTCCTCCCTTTTATAAGCATACTGTTGGTCGATTGCATCAAACTATGGAAGTTATCCATTTAAATAAGAATCTATTCATTCTGGTGACATTCACATAAAGGGCTTAACAAATCTGAAACAAAGAACAACTTTGTAGTAATAGAGGAGCATATTCCAGGAACCTTGAAGAATTACATGGGAGTTGGGCTAATTTATATTAGACCATTTATGGATGAAAGTTTGGGTTGGTTTCATGTCACAAAACACACAGATATATCTGTTATATATAGCATGAAATGGGCATAAATCTTATAGATACTAATGCGTATAACATATCTAAAGTCCACAAAAATGAATACTAAGCTGATAATTGAACATATAATCATATTTCTGCTCTGGTAGCTCTTCTCATATGTAATTACAGATTTTGGGATTAAGGTGAAAGGTGATCCATATTCTAAAACTAAAGGTGCTGAGAGAAAACACCACACTTTTGTCTTAAGAAAAGAAACAAATATTCTTACAAAATATAAAGATGAGCTTTGTTGGATATGCATATTTATACATATACACGTATGCAAAGCTTTGTTGTATATGCATATTTACACATATACACATATGCATCTACAAACAAATTTACATATAACAGTACATAACGAAAAATAAAAGCAACTTAAAATGATATAAGGCCTCATAAATGATTTATAGCTTTGTTTACATCATTCTTGCACTGTTTTTAATAAACAACTGCTGTCATAGGTCTGCTCATCATGCATTTTACGGCATTCGACAAATAGTATTGAGGAAAAATCCTAGGATATCACTCCTTTCTGCAAAGCGAAATCACATTGGTTCAGGAGATATGCAGAAGAAGTAATGCACTTTACAGAACACAGATATGGCTTTAGAGATCAATCTCCAGGATATCTTAATGTCCAAGATTTAACCTACACTTCATGTGAGAAAGGTATACTTGTACATTTTCCAGATCCCTTTGTATCTTTAATGTCTGGTCGCTTCATCTAGATAGCACTATTCTTCTTCCATTTTGCTGGCATGTAAATATGAGGAGAAACTGAATGGTATACTAAAAAGTGGCAAATAATGGATATGACCGCTACTATACTGAACATTTATTATATTATTTTTGCAGAATTTAAATATAGCAATTTATTTGTAATAAATTATTGGTAAGAAAATGACTACACTGTGACTACAAATATTATGTGGTGTAGAGAAAAGTTTATAAAGGAGTAAGAAAATTGTATCTGATAAAAGTTTCTTTGTAAATAGCTGACACATAATAGGTCTTCAGAGAATAACCTAACATCTCATTACATGGAAAAATAAATTTATGTAAAATTGTATTATAATTTTCTTTTAGAGGATAATTTAAATGTAAAATATTTTATCTATCATAAAATATACAAGTGTTCTCTAAGATTATACAACCCATTCAGAAATATTTATATGGTGAACTAATATGTAAATACTCCAGACCAAAAAAGTAAAATGGTAGCTTAATTTTATTTGCCTTTATTTTCAACTGAATTTAGTCTGGAATTTTGGACTTGACGTAAAATAAAATATATGTTCTTAATGCTAAGATTCTGCGAATAACTGACATTAGCTAAAGGCAAATATAACTCATTGATCTGAGCAATTAGTAAAATTTTATGAAGAGAACACTAACAAGTCCTTGCTTCCAGGTGAATTCCAGGTTAAAAACTTGATTATTTCAGATATATCGTGTCAGAGAGTCAATTCAAGAAAGGAGGCCTTATGGAAACACATTTGGCTGTCATAAAACTGCATCACTATTTATAGGAGAAAAATCTGGGTTATAATTCTTGCACAAAAGCGCCTTGGTATATGGTTTCATAAAAATCATTTAAGTTCCTTGAATCTATTACTTCTATATTCTTTTACTAGAAAGACCAAGGCCCTGGTCATAGCTCAGTGGCAAAGAGCTTGCTTAGCATATGAGATCTTGGGTTCAATATTCAGTGTTGAAAAAATATATATCAGAAAGAGAAAATACTGCCTTTGAAAGGTTAGACAGGCCTGGTGACCTGTAATATCAATTACTCAGAGGACTGAAGCAGGGAGAGAGCAAATCTTGTCTGCCTGGGCTACAGAGTCAGTCTGAGCAATTTAGAAAGATCTTGTCTCAAATAAAAATAAAAGAATATAATTAAAAACAAAAGAATGAAACAAAAAATGCTGGTCTATACCATGGTGGAACAGAATTTACTCCTTCACTAAATGCCCAATTGCACAAACACAGGCTATTATTATGATTTTATATCAAAAGTATAGTATATAGTGAATGTATAGATTAACCTATCCACAGTTCAGATGGTGTGCCCTTTTTATACCCACACCTTATGTGAACATTTTCCTGATGCTTGTCTTCGTGTTAGGATTTTTTAAGAAACAGTTACCTTTTCCTTTGTGCAGTGGGGATATAAAGAATTAATAAGGAAGTAGCCCGGGGAATGGAAAATGGTTGAAAACCACAGCCTGGGGCACGACTCATCATATGTATTTAATATCTTGAACCATAACCATCTGCTTATTTCCACAATCTCCTCTTAGCAATGTCCAAATTTTCTTCCTATCCTTTTCCTGATGTTTTAGCAATCTGTCTCGCCAGCTTATAACGTATCATAGTCCATTATAAGTTTCAAGCAGTTGGGAAGTTTTCAATAGAACATTATAGGACTCATCCTTTATTAAAGCTGTTTCGGCAACAAATACGTTTCTAGTTTGCTCTGTAGCCTAGGAAATGCATACATTCCTATCAATGAAGAAGTTCATTTCACATCTGATTGATCCATTTGAACAACTGTGACTTAATCTAATATAACTTCGTTTTCACTAAAAGAGTGTGAGTTTTCAGTGATGAAAATAGCATGTTCATGTTTTCAGAGACAAGTTGGAGACAACTCAGGGTTCTAAAAAAATTACAAGTGGCAACGATCCACCTGCTCCGAGCAAGGCAGGAGGAAGTGCTGTTCGTGGTGCTATGCTCTTAGGATTGTTGCTTTTTCTTTTAGCTGAAATTTTGACATTTTCAACATTTTTTAGTCTTCTACATTTGTCAATATATATCAAAATAAAGAACCTCCAATCATAGAAATCTTTTGTCTTTCGAATAAAATGACAGTTTAAAATAACGAGCCATAGTTTTGAGTGTTAGTGTCCAATTTAACAGACACTAGAATCATTTGGAAAATCGACGTCTGGGATTTTCTTTCTAAGAGATTATCCTGGCTACTTTAACTAGGCTGTAAAGGTGTATCCTCCGATTGTGCTACCAACTCTTAGGAAGAGGATCGTGTTTGACTGAGGGTCTCTGAATCTGTTTCCACCAGTTCCTGGATGAAGCCCCTCTGAGAGCACACTGTTGCTAGGCATCACTACATTGACTTTTTAAAAAAATCTCTTGTTATGCTTGGTTCTGTCCTAGGTCTCTGGGTCATCCAGTCTCTGGGTCTCGATCTCAAATCAGTATCCAGTGGGCTCACTCTTCTGGCATGGGTCTCAGTCTGGATCAGTCATTGGTTGACAACTTCCACAATCTCTGTGTCCTCCTTACCCCCAACACCTCCCATAAATAGGGCAGATGATACATTAATGGAGGACTCTCATTGGTTAATAAAGAAACTGCCTTGGCCTTTTGATAGGGCAGGATTTAGGTGGGTGGAGTAGACAGAACAGGAAGAAGGAAGTGAGGCAGATGGCTCAGTCAGATGCCATGCCTCTCCTCTGAGACAGATGTGATGAAGCCAGCCGCCAGGTCAGACATGCTGAATCTTTCCTGGTAAGACACCGCTCGTGGTGTTACACAGATTATTAGATATGGGTTAGTCAAGATGTGAGTAAGAGGCTGAAACTAATGGGCCAGGCAGTGTTTAAAAGAATACAATTTGTGTGTTGTTATTTCGGGGCATAAGCTAGCCGGGCGGGATGAAAAGCAGGCCTGCCCACAGCTCATTACTACAATAGGTCAAAGGTTTTGTGGCTGATTTCTGTACCAGTCCCTCCACTTGAAGTTTTGATAACCATACAGTGGTGACTAACGTGATTGTCATCAGAGAGCCTTCACCCAAAATGGATGGAAACAGATACAGAGACCTACAGTCAAACATTAAGCTGAGTTCAGGGAATCCCACAGAAGAGGTGCAGAAAACATTGTACCAGTCTGAGTGAAATCACAAGAAAATCAACAGAATCAACTAACCTAAGCCCATACGAGCTCACAGAGACTGAACTGACAAGGAGGGCACCTGAATGGGATTGAGCTAGGCCCTCTGCATATGTTACAGCTTGGTCCTCTTGGGTACTCCTTACAGTGGGAACTGGCGCTGTTTCCGACTCCATTAATGACTTTTGGAACCCTATCCCTCATACTTGGTTGCCTTGCCTAGCCTTAATAAAAGGCAAGTTTCTTAGTCTTTCTACACCTTGATATGCCATGCTTTGTTAGTATTTATGGGAGGTGGAAGGTCTGCCCCTTTTATGAATTGAAAGGTAGAGTGGATGAAAAGGAGGGCAGAGAAGAGACGTGGTGGGGGAACTGGGAGGACAGGAGGAAGGGGAAACTGTGGTCGCTATGTAAAAGAAACAAACAAACAATAAATAAATAATAGGAGCAGGGACCACTTAAGAATGGAGAAAGCCAGCTGAGCATGAGCATCCACACCCACTGCTCTTTTCTGACTGTGGACCTTATTTGCTTAGCCGTTGAAAGGTCTTGCTGCTTTTACTTTCAACATGATGGAGTATACCTTAAACTGTGAGACAGAATAAAAATGTTCTCTCTTCAGTGCTTCTGTCAGTGCACAGTATCTCATCAGCAGGGTAATACTGTGAGATAACAGTGATGTATGCAACACATCTGTATGATTCACATGGCTGTGGAATGATTTTGATTTACAAAATTGAGCTTTATATATATGATTCAAAGATTTTATTATAAAGTCCGTATTGGTATGTCAACATTATAACATTTGTAAGCACACACACACACACACACACACACACACACACACACACACACACATTAAAAGCAAAACAACAAAAAAACTCTTATAACAAAGTGAGATGGTTTGCTGATCATTTCACACCACTATGTTGTTTTGAAAATAATCCATATTTGAAAATTTTAATCACAAGCAGTATTGCACTGGCTTATGGGGTAGAGACAACTGTACAACTGGAATTTGCTTTCAATTTGTTAGAGTCATAAAATCTTCTCTCTAAACAGACTAGGCTCCCCAAAAGCCAGGGCTGGACCTTGGACTTCCCACGGGGCAGGGAAAGCTGACTGCTCCTTGGACTGGCAAGGGAGGGGGAGGGGAGTTAAGGGAGGGGGAGGAAAATGGGAGGTGGGGAGGAGGTGGAAATTTTTAATAAAAAAAAGTGAAAAAAAATCTTCTCTCTACTTCATACACAGTCCAGCTTTCTTATCAGCTCCAAAAAGGGCTTGAAGACAATAAACAATACCTAGTTATCGCAGGTATTAACAATACCTACTTTAGAAGTTAAAATTAACAGTACTTAGTTTAAATAGTTAAGTTCTTAAAAGAACTGCTAAAAGTCATTACAGAAAAATATGTCCCACAGAAAGTTCCACTGCATTAAATCTTTCTGGATACTTATATCATAATCCACTTAACAAGGAGGAATAGAATCTTGCTTCATCTTTTTCTAGAATGTAAACTTCATCAGAACAGGAAAAGGGTAGTGAAAAATACATAGAACAAAGGTCTAGCCTCCTCTTCTGCAATCTATGAAACTTCACATATTAAATACAATCTATCCTTAGTTATAATACTTAGTATTTAGTTCTACTTTTTATAATTAACAAATTCTTATATAATCTCTCTATGAAATTTTCATTGTCCTGTATAAATTAATGCTGGCTGACCAGACACTGAAATGGAGGAATGTTAATTATAAATAACTAATACTGAGATACAAAATGCAAAGATGAAAATAAAGAGACCAATTAAACATTGATGGAAATATTTTTAAAGTTTTTTCCTCCTTAAGAGAAAATAAACAGATTTTTGTTGTTGTTGTTTGACCGTACTGTAATCTTTCAGTTTGAGACCTTAGAAACACACACTAATGGATATACTTAATGGCAAAAGCCTTAACTAATTTACTACTCTGTGCATTGTGCTTCCTAACACAGCAGCCAAAAACAGAGCTGAATCAAAAGATTTTCTATATGGTCATTTTCAATATGGCAAAAGGGAGAAAATGATTATCAGAAGGGATTATCTTCTCAGAAAAAGATGTGTGGGTATTTATAAATCTCAGCTATTACAACATATATATCCAAAGTCCTAAGATATTTTTGCTGTATTTCAATATAGATAATAAGTAAGCACAGAGATAACTTTATGAATCAAACTACCATAGTCTACATTTCTAGGGTGCAGAAAATAAAGTGCATTCTGCTTCTATACATATGAACTATTTTATAATACATGCTGTATATTGCAATTGATTATTAAAAATGAAAGGATAGATTTCAGCAGACTGAGTGGCTTGTAGAATTAGCTTCCCTCTCCTATTTTTATAGAACACTGACAAAGACCTGACCTTGGGCTGAGATAGGCAGTGTGCATGTACATGAAAATCTCATAAAAAGACACAAATAATCAAATAGAGGCACAGTTCATTCATCTGCTCTCTTCATTATGTTTCTATTTTTCTCTGTTGCTCTTCTGTTTACCTTGTTATAAAATATCATTTTAAGTGGAAAATGTTTACTTCAATGTGTGTATTGTGGAAAAAATAGATTCTGTAGGGGGATTAAACTCTAGCATATAGAGGTTAATCCTGGGAAAATGTTTATCTGTTTCTGTATGGATAGAAAAATCAGTGGTCCAAATAGTACTACAGTATGTCTCCCATAGTTTATCAAGATGTACAAAGAAGCTTTTTTCTTACAACAGTCCTCAAAATTTGGATGTCAGCATTCCTGTACAACTTCATCTGATAGATGCAAATTATGTATAAGTTTGTCGGGTCTGGTAAGGCAAATCACTTTTGGAAAAAGAATAGACACCTCAATAGAATGGTGAATCATTTGAAGTAGTGTGCAATTAGACTGAAATATAGAAAACTCTCAGACAATGTTCTTTAATGACTCATTCTTTTGTCTTATTTAGATAATAGGCAGGAACTATGTGTTTTGCCACGTCTTATTTCATTTTTAAAAATGGGAATGCAATTAGTACAGTACATTATAATTTGAATATTTTCTGTGCTTTCAGTTATCAAGGCAAATAAACTCTTGCAGTTGGTTTTAATTAAAATAATGAAGTAATAGTAATTTATTAGAAACATTTAAACACCTAGAAATAGTGCCTAGCTATTAAAATTCCTTCATAGTCATAAATTTCCATTAATTTTAAGTGATTAGATAAATGTATCACATTGCTCCTGAAATATTTATAAATGGCTTGTAGGACTATCCTTATTTATAGAGTTTCTTTTTCTTCAGTATCCATTGAACTACAATATAAAACAAATGGCAGCTTACCACAATCTTAAATTTATTCTGAATGTATGATAAGCAACAACTACTTTTCAAGGATACATCCAAAGCCTGTCCAAAATGCAGCTATTTATTAGCCCTCAATGATGCTGAGGGAATGTGGAGATTGATATTTAACAGCTTCCTTACTTTAAATTTTTGTAGCTGAAAATATTCTAGGGAGAATGAATTATTACATTATTGCAAATAAGAATTAGAACAGGGCTAGATATGGGTTTTTTTCTTTCTTATATAAAAGTAGTGTCACAAAATGAAATAAATTTCAGGCCATATTTTTGGTCAGTTTCACACTTTACAGAAGAGGGTACACATATTTACTTTTCCTAGAGAGTTGAAATGATTCTGCTAGATGCCTGGATATCCTACCTTGAAATTCATACATTTTCAAACACAAATTTTAAAAACAGTGTCAATAGCTTGAACATTTACTTATGCCAAATAAATCCACACATCAGCAGAGATTTTTGCAAAACCCCCAAAATTCTATGTCACAGGTGTATTCCCCGTGCCTGTCGCTTGCCCTCATTCGCCACACAGTTAAAGTTATCTTTTCAATTTTAAGGTTGATTCATTTCTTTTATGTGTTTTTCCAGCTATGTGTTATTGAAACACAGTCTTATTTTAGGATTTGTATCACAGTGATTGATCACATGTACGTATTCCACAACTCATAGAGCCCTATGATAAAAGGTAAACAATGTTTCTAAGAGACATAGATTTTCAGTCAGAGGGGGAGGACAGAAGATAGACGGAGGGATGTTTATAATTTGGGAAGCAAAATGTCTCTAAAGCTTGAACAGAGGAATTGTCATCTTGACAAATAGTGTGACAGGATAGTGTGACAGGGTCATGCTATCTATTCAGAATACACACATACTGCCTTCTTCTGTAATATCAAAACTACAACCAATCACCACCACCACAACCTCATCTCGACATCACCATCACCACCACCACCACCATAAACACACAGACACACACACACACACACACACCACAAAACAAAACAGTACAAAAACAACCAATACCAAAACAAGTACCTAAAGGTTAATTTCCCAGAGGAGTTGAAGCAGACAGTCTGACAGAACGGTGAAACGGCATTGAGCAGACTGTTGGTGTACACACGTTATCAAGGCCCAAATTTGGAGCTAAAAGATACAGCTGACCATTCAACATGACTTTATTTTTTTTACATGGTTTGTATATGCTATTGGGTGATGACTGACTATGTTGAAAAAAATCAGAAAAGGACATGTAAGCAACCCATCAGTTAGTTCTTTGTGTTTAGAAACAATAATGGGTGTCGCTACCAATAGCATGAACTGTTCCAAGAAATTAGTTTGTATTAACCGATCTTGTCTTTGCTTGTGCTGGAAGCATGAACTACTATTTAAGCTTCCATTAAAAATTACAGGCCAGAGAGCAAATATAGTTTCCCCAAATTGGAGTGGTCTATATTTTTTAACCAGGATGACTAGATGCTTTTATGCTACGAACTTATCTGTATGTTCTGTCACAAAATATGTATCATAGAATCATATCGAACATAAAACTTGACAAAAAAAAAAACAAAGACAGAGAATGAGCTGACTTCATTTTATGACTAAAAGTACTTTTGAAAGTAGACACTGGAAAAAGATTGTAAGATACAATGGCACTCATCAATAAATTATTACTCATTAAGTTATTAGTAGAGAAAAACTCTGGTAAGTGCTTGGTGTGGTAGGTATGTATGTGTCATAATTTTTAGTTGTCTAATTGGAAGATACTGAAAACAAATCAAAATAAAACTGCTATTAAATTGTAATAATTCCCTCTATGTTAATATAGATATAGTTATTTGTTCTTTTTCTGTATAAAGTTTGTTATATGGTGCTATAATTAACATATATATGTTTATATTGTATAAACTGTACACACATATGCATTATGACTTCACATATTTGTACTTTCCATGTATTGATATCAAGAAAATGATCTCCTTAATGTGAAAAGATCACATTGATATCTTACCACCATATAAAATCATTTTCAACAACTGTAGAAATTTTATTTGAAATATAGAAAATGAACTTTGAAAAAGTCATCTCTAATACAAACTCAGACAAAGGAATGATGAAAAATATCAAAGACATTAATTAGTATGTCAAGGTATCTTTATTTTCTGTGCCAATATTATTAATGTTTAATGTCTTGAACATGGTTTTTCATGAAATCAATATTTGTTATATTTAAACTTTTATGGAAGTAATAACTTTGAATGTTACACTTCTTGTATTAATAAAAATAGTTTCTCTATAGTGACAAAACTATCTGTGAATGTGACCTGTGTCTTGAGTTCTCAAATCCTGAAGGCATTATCAAATTATATTTACCTTGGTATTATTATACTTTTCATTCTGAAAGCATAGATAACATGCTCCTCAAAATACTACATAAATGCTCATAATAAGATAATTACAAAATGGACCAATTTATCATTTTCTGAATCATATTTTCGATGTGTTACTTTATAATAGTAACAAAGTATTTACTTCAATGTACTTGGGATTCTAACATCATTTGAAACTCTTAACAAAAGAAAACTTCCCCCTCTTTTCTTCCAGACTAAATAATGAAGTAGCTGTATTTGTCTGCCAGTGCTCAAGACTTTGTAGTTTCAGCCCATGTTTCACAAAAGTTTCAAGATTAGTAAAGCTGACAGATACAAGGTCAGTTGTCACTTGCTTTTGAAATCCAAATATGCTTCCTTGATATAGTACATGGAGAACTTTCCGGTCCTGTGAGCCATTTTGTGTAGTTTCCAGAGACAATCTCTTTGTAACACCTTCTTAACTGTGACTTCCTAATCACTATGCAGAAGACTGCACTGCCTAATTAAAGCAGTGATGAAGATAAAGAATACAGAGCAGGGCTGCGAGCTGATCTACAACCAAAGCACAGGAGCAACGTGTCAGCGGTGAGGGCATATTTTATCGACAGCTGTGTCCAATGAGGGTGAGTTATGCAGTAAATATTTAATATTAATGCATTCCTGCCATGATTGTTACCTCCTCCATTATCTCTCAGTGTGCCTAGTAAAATAATGAATATAGTCACTCATCAGAGTTCCATCTTAAACAGCAGACACGTTAAAGAATAATATTCATTTTCAGAAGAAATGTAACTCATTGTAAGTGTTCATTGAGAATTTAGAAATCCAATGAAATAAATGTATAGTTAATCAAGTTAACTGTTCTATTTATTGGTCTGATTTTATTATGAATATATGAAATATACACAGCATTAATTACATATATATATGAGCAAGAGACAGAATTGATTTAATAATTATCATTTTATGTAAGAAATTGATGGTTCAACATGCAAAAGGAAATTTAGCATCACTGTACAAATGGCTTCCACACACTATGATAGAAGGTTTTGATCTTCCAATTCACTTATTCTGCCCTTGCTAACACAATAATATTGTCAAGATGCTTGATCTCCCTTAAGATTGATTTTTCTCATATATTAGAGAGAGGGAAAGAAAAGGCGAGTGATGCAAAGAAGAGAGACAAGAAAGATTGAGAGAAAAGCATCAGCATCCTCAGTCTCATGGTTTAGTAAGCATAAAGAATGATTATCAAAGTAAATGAAGCACAGTAAATACGAATAAATGTAGGTTGTGTATCTCAGAATATATAACATGTTATCAATTCCAATTATACAAACAAGAAAATAATTAGCATTTTAAATATGCCTTGGACTTTACTTAAAATCTTTTTAACTTAGATTGATATAATGTAATTTAGACACAATCAAATACTATAACATTTATAGGGCCTATAAGTGAGTGGTGATGATATAATAAAGTATGATAACAAGTTGGAGATTTATATATTTTCTGCATCTATGTTAATGAACATATATGACATATATCTATTTGCATGTATAATATTTAAATTTCATGCATTTCCCTGAAACAAGAAAAATAGATGAGAGAATACATACTAGATAGTATTTTTTTTTAAATTGCCTATTTTTAAACATAAGACTGTGGTGTAGTTTTCAATATTAGTTTTTTAGTTTGAAGATGACACCAAAGAAAACAACATATGTCTGGAATGTCCCAGCTCTGCTATGCACTTCCTTATTGTGTCTTTTCAATGACTAAGACTATTTTTCCCCAAGATTTATCTGCATTTACTAGAGATCAGAAATACATCCCTTAACCTTAGATTTAATTAGATCACTAGATAAGTTATATTAGTATTGTGAGTTTAAAAAAGGTCGATGGAAATGTGCATTCACAACTCTCATGCACAACTAAATGATGACATTTACAATCCTGAAAGCACAACAAATTTTATCAAAAACATTGTATTATATGACTCCATTCCCAATTATCTATATTTTTATGTCATACACCTAACCAACTTTTCTTAGGAAGGCATATAGAACACTGAAAGTGTATTAACCAACTGAAAAGGAGGGTAGAGATAGATTTACCTTAAATTAACTGGGGAGGTTTTCAAGATCCTTTGTTTTCCATAGGAAGACAAACATTCCATGTAAATGTATTATTAAAAACACAACCAGCCCAGAAACTTGAACCCTTTAAAATCTTGCTTTTTCAATTTTAGGGTTATTGAGTGCCAGTTGCTTGTCTTTCATTTAAATATTATCTCTCTCATTTCAGTAAGTCATGGCAGCAATGAAAGCTTCCAGTTTCTGTTAAAGTTGGTGCATCATTAAATCTGTGTTAATAGAATGGAGTAAACATATATCACTTCTTAGTTGTAATTTGGTACCTAAGTGTTTTGTCTTTACAATAGGTTTTCACATTCTAAGATGGAATAATTGATGAAGCAAAATAAGAAGATGCAGAACAAGGTGATGCCCTGGAATGTATCATTGGGGCAAGATAGATGAACTTGTATCCTGGAATGCACCAGAAATTTGAGCCAGTAATAATATAGCCTATGATGCTTTCTCACTTATATGCATTGTATGAGACAAAAGTAGTTTGTTACTAAAGCTGTTATATTTTAAAATGGTCTTTTTTTAAGTAGCTTTGTCTGTATCTTAAACTGTGTAATAAAATAAATAAATACTCTGAATAAACATATAGTATACTGTTACTTAAACTTTCTAATCCTATGACCTTTCAAAACAAGCCCTCATGCTGTGGTGATCACCAACCAAAAATTATTCTTATTGCTACTTCATAACTGTAATTTTGCATTTGTTATGAAACATAATGTAAACATCCGTGTTTTCCAATTACTTAGGCAATCCCTGTGAAAGGGTATTCGATTCCCCAATCTAGAGGGGCCCGTGGGTTGAAAAATACGACTACAGTATGTAGCTGTGAAATTCCCATGTGTCTTTTTGCTTGATTTTCAATTCATCGAAAATAAACAACCTTTTGAAGGACAGTTAGAAAACTATCCAGATGGGATCAGTGGGTATGTGGAAGAACAAAACGTGGATGACTTAGATAAAATGTATTGCAGCTCATATTTATTTAAGTATCATAAGAAAACATATCAATCATAAGGTAATTTTAAAAGCTAATGAAGATGGGAAACCATTTTGGTTTTCCCAGGAGAAATGATACGAAGTTTAATTTTGAACAAGCAATATGTAATGGTATGAAGAAACATGTCTTCAGTTCTCCCTTTATAAACTATTCTTTGTTATTAATTTCTACAATATTATCTAATTTGTAATTAATTGCATATCTACTTTGAATAATTCTATAATGTGAAGATTACTACATACTCATATTGTTTAACTTTTTGAACTACAAAGCTTTTCAAGTCTTATACAGAACTGATAAATAATAATGACACTCAGATCACTTTGCATTAACCCTCTTGCTTTCCTTCACTGCTGATTAAGCTTACTTATATCCAAATAAACAGGCATAAGTTTATTGTTTAGGAATTTTATGTATTTACCATATCCCAATTTGAACACCTCTTGCATTGAGTGAGATAATACTTATTTTGTACCATTGCAAGTTCCAGGTTCATTTTAAGACACTGTTAGATAATGAGATACATTTTCCTGAAGTGTGGAAATTCAAAACCATTAAGAGATTTTATTAGATCTCTGATGATAAAGCACATAGGCAGTTTAAGTAGAAGTAGAAGTTGTTACTGTTCTGGAGATGTTCTGGTGCAAACTTCACCCCAGCCTTTGTTATTCATATACCCAAAGAGTCTGAAATGATCTGGTGAAAATTGCACCCCAAACCCATACCCTATCTCTCTCCAAACCCTACCATATCTCCGAAAGCCCACCAAATGATGACCCCTCCTCCCAAGAGGTGCAGGAACATTCCCATGGGGTATTTAAACTGCCCGCAGAGAACAAATGGGTGGTTTTCCTGTCTCTTTTTCTTGTCTCATATCTCTGAGTGGCTGGAAAAATCATCTAAGGGTATTTTATCCACTATACATGGGCCTTTTCCAATTCTGTCTGTTTTAGTCTGATTTGGATTGCTATGTTGGTAGAGAGGCTTATGGGGGTGTTAAACTTTTCATCTCCTTCCTGTCCCATCCCCTTCTGGTACCTACTCTCACTACTGCCCAGAGTCTATAGAAACTTTATGCTCACCCGACCTGGTCTCCTAGACCAACTGCTTACAAACCTCCAACTCCCCCTGCTTGATGATGGAAGTTCTCTTATAGACAGATCAGGAAACTGCTAGGTGGCATATACTGTGGTCACTTTCACTAAAACTGTTAAAGCAGCATTTCTGCCAATGGAACCTCTTCACAAAAGGCCGAATTAATCGCCTTGACTAGAACACTCCAGATAGCCAAGGGTCAATGGTATAATGTCTACACTGACTCTAAATACGCCTTTTTAATAGCACATACCAATTCAGTACTCTGGAAGGAAATGGCCTCCCTCACTACTAAGGGTACTCCCATGGTTAACAGACCCCTTACAGCCAAGTTCTTGGAGGACCTCCAACTCCCTGCAGAAGTAGCCATAATTTATTGCTGGGGACATGAGTCCTCCAAGGATCCAGTGAACTTAGGCAATGCCAAGGCTGACTCAGTAGCCCGGGGATTGGTCTACTGTGCCACTCAATCAACAGAACATATTTTGTTTTTGACTCCCTCTTATCAGCCCTGTTATCAATTGGAAGGGAAGAATGAATTCATGAAAAAGGAGCCACACATACAAAGGATGGATGATTCTACTTAAATAACTCTCTCATCCTTCCTCAGGACCAGGCATTGCCTATCATTTCAGACAACCGCCAGACTTTATACATAGGCCCCAAAGCTTTGTTCCATTTCTTACAGCCCCTCCCCCATCTCCGAGCTCATATTTCACATGTTCTCTCCTCTGGAAAGATGTGTGCCAAGGCCAGTCCACAAGGGGATCTCCATATATGACACCAACTTCATGGACATCAACCAGGCAAAAACTGGCAGGTTGATGTTACTCATATGCTCACTCATAAAAAAATTCTGTTACCTCATAACTCTTGTTGACACTCTTACAGGATGGGTAGAACCATTTTGATGTCCAAGGAAATAGCAAATGTGATGGATGAGATACTCCTGGACCACATCATTTCTCAGCTTGGCATGCCACAGATCATCCAAATGGAAAAGAGGCCAGCCTTTACTTCCAGGGTCATGGAGCTCATGTCGGAAACTCTCAACATTTCCTGGAAACTCCACATCCAATACCATCCACAATCTTTTGGGAGGGTGGAAAGGGCCAACTGACTCATCAAGCAACAACTAATCAAGTTCTCCAGAATATTCTTTCTCCCCATAGCCCTTACCTGCCTCCAACCCACTGCAAGTACTCCTATAGGCCTAAGCTTTTTGAGCTCCTTTATATAAGGCCATTTGTCCTTAGTCACTACTTCCTGGCCCAAACTTCTCCACTGGCTGGGTACCTTCCTTACCTTTCCCTTCTGAGGTCCCTTCTCCATTCACATGGTGACAGTAATCTCCCTGCCCCCAGATGTATGGACCTAACTTCTCCTGAGCCTGCCCCCCTCTACCTGCTGGACACAGTACTCCTGAAACAGGTAGCTCCTAAGACTCTCGAGCCCCAGTCGATAGGACGCTACACCGTGATTCTCACACCCCTTTGGCTGCCAAGATGCTGGGACAACCATGCTGGTACCACCTCTCCAGGCTCAAACTGGCACCTACTCAGAATACTTGGTCTGTCCAGCAGCTGGGACACTCCACCCTCCAGGTTTCCAAAATATCACAATGAAGGGTCAACCCACAAGTTTTCCTGGCAAATTCATCTTTGTCAGTACAACTAAGAAAGGTGTTAATAATCTCTTTACCCCTATAACTGACCTTTTCTTCTTCCTCAATAAATGCCTGAGGTCTCCAGGAAAGCAGTTAACTGGATACCACCTGCAGAGTGTGAGCCCACCAACTCATGACTCCTCCCTACATCATGCCATGCCCACAGGAAGCAGCCAGACATGAACCAGCATCCATATATCCAAGGAATCTGGAATGTTCTGGTAAAAGCTTCAACCCATACCCTGGAATTCATACATGCAAAGATTCTGGGTTGTTCTGGTGGAAGTTACACTCCAAGCCCCCACCCTATCTCTCTCCAAGCCCTGCCACATCTCAGAAAGTTTGACAAGTGATGACCCCTTCCCAGAGATGCTCAAGGCCACACCCACAGGGTATTTATACTGACCCCCACCCAGAAAACAGACCTGTAGTTTTCCAGTCTTTCTTTCCCATCTCCTCTCTGTGGGGCTAGAAAATCATGGTGCTTGTTCTAATTTGATTTGATTTGGTCTGATTTGGGTTGCTGTGTCAGTGGCTTATTGAGGATCAGAAATTTTCAGTTACTTCTGTTCTTTATTTCAATGGAGTTGTTTTTTAGTGTGAAGAATATTAAGAGCATTGGCTTGGGGAAGAAGGGAGGGCAAAAGGAAAAGAGGAGGGTAGAAGGGAAGGGGGAGGGGAACTTGAGGGAATGTGATAATTGAGATGGAGGAAGGGTAGAGATGAGATCAAGGAAAGAGATGTTTTGATTGAGGGAGCCATTGTGGAGCTAGCAAGAAACCTGGCACTAGATAAATTCCCAGGAATCCCAGCTAAGAACCTAAGCAGTAGAGAAGATCTTGGGTAAATTGACCGTGACTTGTAGAAAGATTGATGCGTATCTTAAATATCACCATAGAACCTTCATCCAGCAACTGATGAAAACAGATGCAGAGACCCATAGTAGAATACTGGGCTTAGTACCCAAAGTAGAGTTGAAAAGTGGGAGGAGTGAGAATATGAGAAAATAGGTCAAGACTGTGATGGGGACATACACTGAAACAGTTTACCTGAGCTAGTGGGAGCTCACAAATTTCAGTCAGATAGGGAAGGTACCAGCATGTTAGGGACTGGGGGTCACTAGACCCTGAATTTCTTGTAAACAACTTGTTTTCCTCTGCTCTGAACAGACTGCAGCTGCTCTGAGCTTGAGACCCTGATGGCAGGGGAGTGGGTTCTGATGAGTTTGTAGTTGAAAGACCCTGAGAGCTGGGCGTGGTCAGAGCCCTATATAAGCTGCCCCTGAGCACAATAAAGTGGGCATTCTTGGCACTCTTGTACCAAGGATGACCCGTGTCCGTGTCTCTGTCTGTCTGTGTGCATGTGTTTTTAAGTCTCCAGCCCAGTTTCCGGCTTGCTTACATACCTGCAGTGGCATGGGCACTACTGGTGTAGTCTCCACGTAGCACAGATGGTAGGTTTTACAAGTGGAGGCCCTCAGCAAGATCAGGAACTACGGATTCCTGAGATATCGCCCATAATTATATAGAAAAGGGGTATTATTCACCTTCTTGGCACACGGATGTCGCTCTGACCCCGTCTGTCTGTCTGTCTGTCTGTCTGTCTGTCTGTCTCTGTGTTTGTGTGTTTTTAAATTTTCAGCCTAGTTCCCGTAGCCCTTAGTGAATGGGGCTGTACTGAACTGGTGTAGTTTTATACCAACAAAGGTCCAAACTAGTCCCTCTGAGTGTGGGTGACAGTTGTATGGCTAGGCAGACTGCAGGGCGGATGGAGGAAATGGGAGGATGGGAGGGATGGGAACTGGGACTGGTATGTAACATGAAAAACAATAATTTGTTTTCTTTAAAAAGAAGAAATTATAAATTTATTTTAAAAAGAGACTGGTCCAATTGAATTTCTAATGTTTTCCCCAAATATTGCCTGACATTAAAAAAATTGTTTTTGCCTAATTTATCCCATACTGCAAAGCAGAGAATTCAACTAAAACACAAAGACATACATTGTAGAACCTCTATTAGGTCTATCTTCATAATACTTGATAAACAACATTTTACATGCAAGATACAGATCTGCACACTTGAATTACATAACTGATGAAAGGCCACATCAGCTCCTGCACTTGTAATAATATATAGTAAACTGTATATATTATGTTCCTCTATTACACAGTATGTGACTGTGTGAGACTTAGTGATTTTTACTCAGTTTTTAGTTCTTTGAGAACTTGACATTTTATAAAACATGTTTTGATCATTTCCAGCTTCCCTCTCTGTTTTCCCATATACACACCTACCCACCCACCCCTGTTCATCTAAGGTTGTTACTTTATATTTTAAAATTTCAACAAAAATTTGTTCTGTCCAAATATTCTTGAAAGTTTGACCATCTGTTGGAGTATGCCCAAAGTATCAGGGCCTAACTCTTAGTGAAAATTCTCTCTCCCTTTCCCAGCAGCTGACCATTGTCATTAAACCCACAGCTTGTAGTGGGATTGTGTTCAATTCATTCTAGATAGGGCTTACATAGCTTTTGCACTTTTGTAATTCCTGTAAATTTGTATGTGCATCTTCTCTGGTTGTCTGTTGTTTAATTTCCAGCATTGATATTGTAAAACATCATGAATTCTGTCTCATTGAGAACTTCAGCTTTTCTCTGAATCAGAGCTCATCTGATAGATTTTGGGTTGTTATTTTACTGGTGTTGTATTCTTTCCCCTTGCTCTTTATTATAAAATCCCTAGACTACTGTACAATCCAAGTGATTACCCATGCAATAAATTTAGTAATGCTTAAATAAATCTCACTGTATTTACCTATATTACTTGACTTTAAATTGCAGGTATGCTTAGAAGTTGTTTCTGCATGGCAGGCTGACATACTGGTATATATACACATACTAACAAGAGCTTCTTCACCCATGAGTGGAAATCATCTGAGGTAGGCTCTTGGCAGACCTTGGCAACAGGTCTCTGTAAGAGTTCCAGCTATATCTATGGCAACAGTATGCCCATGTTCAAACTTTGTGTTAACTTTACATGGTTTACGTTTTACTCTGTGACTACCACTTCCTTATTTAAACATTGCCACATATTTATATACCAGGGTTGGATCTTGTAAAATCCAAAATACATTAGTGTTTAAAATAAAAGTACATGCAGGTAAAGCATTTGAGTAATCCCTTTATTCCTTTTAATATGATTATTATTTGAAATAAATATTCTTTTACTAATGACCATGATTTTCCTAAAACAGTGAATACTTTGTAAAATGTTTCATACACTGTTCTAAAACATGCAGCCCTATTTCTCATGCTATGTGATATGATTACCTGTGTCTAACTTTCCTAATGTATTTAACACTATTCTCTGATATAGGTCACGTTTTATGCATTATGAATATGAAATCATACTAATATACAAATACAAATTAACTTTTTCTTACGTTATCAATTATCAGATTAAATTTTCCATATGGGGAATCCTTTATTATGACATAATTTCTTTCCAATAGTCAGTCAGCAACATTTCTTAACTAGTTGATGATTTGATGTAGAAGTTTTAATGAACAGAAATTACTAGACCTGTAAACTCTGAGATTGTTGTGGTAATGATTTTATAGACATGTCATACTACATGATAAATTACATCTCTAACTGATCCGTTATAAATATTCAAATGTTCCTTCATTTGTTATGGAGTTCAGGAATTTTGAATTTTACGAATTATAGGTTGCTACAATGCTCCATACTAATGAGACTCCCTATCTCATTGCCAACAGAGGGTGTTAGTGAGAATTTCTGTGGCTCACCAATTTGGGAGAAGCTTTCACCTCGACATTTGTACTGTGACATTGTTTTCCACATAGCATTTAGTGCATTCTAGAAAAGCACTGAAACTGGCAGTTGCTCACAGTGCTGGCTATGGGAGGCCAATTCTCTGCTGGATCAAAGATAAGTTAGTTTCAAGATAGGAAGTGAGAGGAAAGTAAAAGCAATTTCTCTCAGTTTCCCCCTGAGCTCCCGGAAATTCTCATTGTCCACGAGGGGCTGAAAACATTCTCTATCAAAGGTTATAATCCAACAAAGAAAGGTACAAAAGTTCTGTCTAATGATGATGATGATAGACAGATTCTTCACATTTAGTTAGAAAGTGTGTTTTTTTTCTCATACACCTCATCAGCTAAGTATTCGGCTTCTCACATTTGTCTGTGTGAGTGGGGACGAAGGGCTATCAAGAGAGCCGCTATTAGTCTGGAATCAAGGTCTGTGGCTGACAAGCCACAGTTGATTGCTGGAAATGGATTGTCGACTAAAATGAGAACTATGCCATACATCTACTAACAACCCCTCCAAAGTATCTTGTAAAACCAGAGGTATCTTCCCCCAATGCTCCAAATAGTTTCACATGGTCTATGTTCCACCCCCAAATCATGTTCTACTTATTTAATATTGGAATAATCTGGAAAAACTCCTTCTGAAATTAACCTTTGGTGAAATTATCACCCTCAAATGACAAAAATATATAAAATCGAGTAAGATAAATTTAGTCTGAAATTACGGAAAGCCTTCATTAAGCCTTAATATATGCTGTCAGCTTTGAACTAAATAATAGATGAGATTTTAACATAATCAGAAGAAAGCTGCCGCTACCTGCCTCTGCTGCTGTCACAATGAAATTGACAAGATAATTCTGAAAATAAGGCCTTCTCCCAGTCACTTCAGGGATCTGACAGGCACACGGTATTTAGAATCATATCTATTCATACAGAAAAGGGTTTATCGAGAAGGAAGTAAGAGCTGAGGGAAAATCAAAAGCGCTGTGCTTTAGGGAATATGGCATCGCTTGATTTATAAAATGAGCAGAGCCACATCATCTCAGAGCAATTCCTTGCTTACAGAAGTGTCCCCATTGTTACCTCATGTATCATGACTTCCAAATATGTGTTATGTGTTTAGACAATCTTCAAGTAACCAGCAAAAACAAGACCTATGTATATGTATTACATGTCATTGGTATGCCCATTTGATTTAATAAACTCATTCTTCTTTACTAATTTATGGCACTCTCATTATAACTAGTAACAATAAGTATTTTGCTAGTTCTTAAATAATTTAGAAGGTTTGAAAAATAAAACTATTATACTTACATCATTTATACCTATGTATTAGAGCAAAACTTAAGTTTGTGCGAAGGTATTCTAATATTACAGTGCTTAATATTAAATATCCAAACACTGGTTTCCTTTCGAGGTGAATACTAACATATAAAAGAGAGAAATGACTTGAAATTTTAAATTCTGTTGTGGGAAAAGTGTTACAAAACTAATGGTTTTTTAATTATATATGTATTATTCAACTCTCCAACTACTTGCTAACTATTTCAGTCATTTTTTTCCAAATTCAGACTTAAGTTAAAATGCATTTCATTTCTTATGTGAAAAGGGATTATTTCCATGTTAAATATCAGCCCATAAGCAAACATAAAGAACCAGAAAGTCTTACAAGCAGTCAGTTATTTATATGAAATACAGACTAGTGAAGGACACAAACAAACAAAAAATTCTGTGTAACTGCTTATTATCAATCTACAGTAATTAACTTAGAATGCAAATATAATTTCTTGTTAAAACTTTTCATTATATTTTATATACACTTATAATTTGGAATAACAAGCTCTATGAGATGTTGGAGTTAATAGCATGCTTGTATAAACTGTGCTGCTTAAATGCAGGAGTGATCATATCTTTTCTATTATTCTTCCAACCTTCTAAAATGGGACAGGAAGAGACACAGCAGGGAGACGCTCATGAACTCACCGGAAAGCTAAGTACAATAGACAGGTCACATTTTTGAATGGTCAACTTTGAAGTGTCTTTACTTCTGTATTACAAATCATGTCATATTCAGAAAGTTTAAACGCTGAGGATCTATTGAGCACTGTCCCTGATCTTCAAGAAGCCTGAATTTCCAAAGAGACACATAGCTTTTTTTTTTTTTGTCCTTTCCATTATATGTTTCCAAGCAAAAGTTCAAGATGGATAGAAATAAAAAAAAATCAAGAAAGAAAGCTTAGGAGCTTAATCTGAAGGGATCCGTTTTGGATCTTAATAGCAAAGGAAATAACAGTAATTGGAAATGAAAATACAATACTTCTAAAATGCTCCATGCATAAATAAAAGAAAAAGATAGTTAGCTTAGCATCATAACTTATTTATAAATATATAAAAAGCTTAAGCATCTAGGTCTCATTCATCACCAAACAACTCAGAGCTTTGTATCCTGAACAATCCTTTTATTAGGGAAAAGTATAATTGTCCACATAGGATTTCATATTGCTTCTTGGAAAAAATGTATATTGTTGAAGAAAGGAAAGAAATATAATTCTACAAATTTCATAGAACAATTTAAACTTGTGTTAGATATTGAGTCCCCAATAAGACTTTGAGTTACCAAGATGTTACGTTTAAAATTTTGAAAACAGGACAAACACATAATTTATTATATTTTATGTTTTCTACACATAAAATAAAATTACAAGTAAATAGTTTAGTAGCCTGTTAGTTATTTTATAAAAATTTTAGAAGCTCACCAACTCCAGCTGGACAGGGAAGGAACTAGCACAGGACCAAGCTAGACCTTCTGAATGTGGATGACATTTTTATAACTGGGGCAGACTGTGGGGCCCCTGGCAGAGAGATCAGGATATATCCCTACTGCTTGTACTGGGTTTCTGGAAAACATTCTCTTTGAATGGATACATTGCTAAGTCTGGATATAGTGGGGAAGGCCTTCTTGCACTTCTTGTTGATTAAATGGGGGTGGGGTTGGGAAAAAAATAGAGGGAAGGGGAGGAGGGGAAGGATTGGGTACTAGAATTAGTATGTAAAATGAAAAAGGATGTTTTTTTTTTTCTTTTTTATTTTTTGAGATTATTCTGAAGACATTAGGCCCTAGTGGGCTACATCAAGAGCAATTCGAGTTGCTGGAACATAGCAAAAGAAGAAGTCATCTGTAAAGAGGTGCGAGGTGACTGAGGCAAGTGGCCCCTTCTACCCGACGACGTTCTCAGCTGACCTCCCTGTTGCCTTTCTCTGCTGATTTCCAAGGCTCCAGACTACCCACAGCATCTTCCTCTTGCTTTCCTGAGATCTCACTATGAAGAGGCACCTGGTCAAACCTACTCTAACGACACAGAAGTGGCCTTTTGGTTAGTGCATACTCTCCTCCAGGACTGTGCTGCTCAGAGGGGGTGCTGGAAAACCAAATGCTATTCAGAAAGAGAGGCTCTCCCCAGGTAAAAGCGTGCGTGGATAAGAAAATATCTTTGTCTTCCTCGTTTCTTCTTAACAACTTCCTTTTTCTTGGAGGTAATTATTCATTGACAGTAATGGTAGTATAGCTATAATAACTGCAAATAATTTTCAATTCTTACATTTTTGCCTCTATTGATTACTTACTAGTCTCTTGTGGGCTTATGCAATTTTATTAATTTTTTAAAAAAATGCTATTGCTTAATAACAATTGAAATGAAGCTAAAAGCTTCTCTGATTCACACTGTTGACAAGAGGTGTATTTATCTCTGAACTCCTTTGCACCTTTATTAACTAGTCTTTGGGTAATACTCTAGAACCCCGATATTACCTGTCTACTTTATCTTTTATTGTTAATTTACATATATTACTAATAGAGCTGAGATAATTCACACTGTGACTTATTTGGATTGATGAATGTATATATTCTTTAAACATCTTTTTTCTTATTTTTGTCCTTTTGATAAGATAACAGACTTTTAATATTTATTTAATTATTTTACTTAGTATGGAAAATAATGGGTTTCATTTGAAAACAGTTTTACATATATTTTAGTCTATCTTGACTGACTTCTCTTTTTTTTTGTTTGGTATGGGATAGAACCCAGAGCCTTGTGCATGCTAGGCAAGCACTCTATTACTCAGCTATGTAATCATCACTTATTTTTAAGTTTATTTATTTATTTTTATAGACAGGCTTTCATGTTGTTTGGGCTAGCCTAAAACTTGCTGTCTTTCAGTGGCTTGTTTTGGACTATTGTTCTATGCTTACCCACAAGTGTTGGATTTGCAGGAGTGTATGTATAACCACACCCAGATGGTTGGTCGTGTTTCCAAACTATTTTTGCCTTATTCTAGGTTACATTAATGCCCTTAGGAAACTCTTGTCTTTTAAAAATATATATTACCATATGATATCTCTTCTCTAAGGCAAACTGATTTTTACCAATAAATAGAAGTTGAATGACAGAAAAAAAATAAAAGAAGATGCAAAAAATAAGATGTATGGAATAAAATTAAACTGTAGTATCTAAAATCAACTAGCTGGCTTAGTACAAGTGCATCTCATATAATTTTTAAAGGCCATTTTTTCTATTTAGTTTATACACACACACAAGCACACACACACACACGACCATGATAGGAATATTTTTATATCATTTACTGGTGCGTATTTATTTATATGCATTTGTACCTATTGCAAGAAAATAGAAGTCCTTTACAATAAATGAAATCAAGTTACTAAAATATATGAATCCACTAGTTCTACTAACAATGATTCTCAGTTTATTATGGATAACTCTTTCTCAATAGACTGTAACTAAGCAGAGAATTCTTGAACAAATTAAATAAGAACATTGGCAATATATCCCACAAGAGAGGTAGTTTTCTGTACCAACCAGTGCAGTGATAGCAAAAAAAATTAATCATAATGGCTTACACTGTACAGTTAGAGCACTTTCTAAGGGTCAGTGCAAGAAAATATACAATGAAATTCTGTGAAGGAGCACTGGGTAAATACTTTAGCTATACAACATAAAGAGCTTGTTTCACCTTAACAAGGTACATGGGATATAAAGGACTAACTTAGTACTTTTGCAGAATATAAAGATATGGAAGAAAATGTTACGTGTTTCTATTGATGTGAACCATTATATGAAAAAACCTCTTTCTCATAAATTGGTTATGGCACATGTCCAAAATGTCAAGACCAATGTTGCAGAAGCAAGAGTATCAGTTGTTCAGTGTGGTGAGGCCAATTTGGAAATCTGAGATTCTGTCTCACAATAAATTAGCAAATAACAGTAACCTAAGAAAAAGCATCATCTTAGCATTGAAACGTGGTACATTGAATATTCTAAGACTATGTGGTAAAAACAGAAAAGGAGGCCAAAAAACATCTAAGCATATCTTTATAAATTGAATCTATATGCTATGTTCTTTTAGAGAGAAAACGAGACAGAAAGGCTAACTTTGCCCCAAATCAGAAATCAGTATTCCCCCAAACTCGCAAAAGAACATAGGTACTAGAGTTTTCAGTGTTTAGTTAATGAGTTGTTTTCTCTCTCTCTCTCTCTCTCTCTCTCTCTCTCTCTCTCTCTCTCTCTCTCTCTCTCTCTCTCTCTCTCTCTCTCTCTTTCTCTCTCTCTCTCTCTCATCCATTTTTAGCATTAACGTAATGAACTAGCTAGGAAAAAGAAAGTTAAAAATAAATTTTGAAGTTAGCATGTCCCAAGTACCTACAAAATTTTAACTAAGAACCATCATGGAAAATTGGGTTAATATTTTACCGATGCCGGTAAAATCATATTTTCGATAAATTTATGACATCAGGACATGTCTCAAGAAATATTTTTAATGGAATAATCATGGTATTGGTGTAGAGTTAGAAATGTGATATTGTCAGATTCCTGGAGTGTCTCAGACCTGGGGGAGAAAGTCATTACAGTTAAATTCACATGAGGTTAGTTTATAAACAGGTTTGCCAATATTTCAAATTATATCGTAGGGATAGTCTAGGGCTTGACAACTGGGACAATAGTGTGGCAAGGGCATACCCTACTGGGTAGGTAGTTCCTCTAGGAGACAAAATTATAGATTAGAAGTTTCTCCTGAGATCACAGAATTAGAACAAAGGGAGTAAACGGTCTTAAGGGATCATTTTATCAGACAGTGGTAACCTGATTAGTCGCCCTTCCTTACTGCTCTGTTGATGTTTCTATCCAAATAACTGGGCCAAGCTACTAAGAAGGCATAGCAGTTCTCTCTAGCTAAGTTCCTCCAGTCTCTAGGACCTCATGTCCTCACTACAGATATTCAGTTAAGTGTAATATTTTAGAAAATAGAACGTAGCATTGATTGGAGCAACAAAAAAAGGAAACTCAAGATTTCGTGAACTAGTGGCAGTATAAATGCTGTATTACACACACACACACACACACACACACACACACACGTATATATCTTAAGATGAATTAGTATATGTCAGAAATGGAGAACATAATATTCCTGTAAATCTTAGACGAAAGGAACTAAGAATTTGTATTTGTGCTGTTATGACAATTAGAGATGGAAACTAAAACAGAGTACAGAACAATTTGGTGCCCAGAAAAATTAAATTCGTCCTTCCAAGGATCCCACGATGATTATTCCAATAGATTTTCATAAGACCCAAAATTTCTAGTTAACCATATGAAAAACTGATGAAAATTTTCCACAAAAGTGGATAATATGTAGCCATAGGGAAGAAAGGCGTGAAGAAAAGGAAGTACAGATAGTTTTCAGGGGCTTCTCCTTCTAGTTTGTTTTAATACGATCCCTGCTTGTCTTAGCTGGACTTGCTGACTTGCGTCTGAAATCTCATAAAGATTACCCAGCAAAGTGTAATATTACAGTTTCTGGGTTGACCGTGAAAGGCGGAAACCCTTTCTTATCTGTTAAACTGTTGTACTCCATCTCTCCCTAGACACGTGGGTGTGGGTCCTGCTGAAACAAGGGGAAATACTCCTTTGATCTAAATTGAAAGTCAGTGGGGGGCTGATGAGCCTTTTACGCCTCCTGCTCAATGTTGCTGTGAACTTAACACTGCTCCCTCAAAGTTTGTTAATTTCAAACGTCAAATACAAACTGAAAGCTAATGCAAAGGATAAAGAGAAAGCAGCGCTTTGCTCTCAGACCCAGACTTGCATTTTTTTTTTTTTTCTGTTTTCAGTAAAGGAGGACAGAGCTCCACTTCCCCTCCGAAAGGAGTCTTTGTTCTATGCTTTCTGAATTCTTTTCTTTAGAGCAGAACTTTTGAACTTTTGTTGTTTCTTTGTAACATAAATATGGAAAATACAAATGAAGCATAGGGAAGATAATGACGATCTTAAAAAAGACCTCCCATTCATTTGAGGAGATTGTGAATAACTGAGGCAGGGATTGAGAAATGCACACAAGCACACACCCGCAGTGAAGGGCAAGGTAAACACAGCAGTTATAATTTATATCTTACCAGCCTCAATTTCCCCTGACCTGCTGCTAAGATTTTATTATTTTTTACATTAAAACAATCACAATGATAAAATAGAGACAGCATGTCAAAATGGAAATTTAAATTCATTTGTTTAAAATCTTTCTTTAAAAAAACGAGAGGAACGCCCATATCCTTTAAATTGCTTTTTTTTCCCTTATAAAACCTTAGCTACATTCTGAAATGCAGGGCAGCATGAAAAAAAATAGCTTTTGGAGGTTTTTTAATTATAGATCAATAAGTATGTCTGAGTGCAAAATCAATTATTAATTTATGTAAGCTGAAAAAATGGTATACTTTATAAAGTTGGTTTCTGCTTTCCAACTGATCCATGATTTTGGATAACATATTAAGAGGATAATGTATTTTTTAACTACTTCTAATGTTTTACTATGTTGAGAAATGATAAGCATGAAAAGAATCTCAGAATTAGTTGAGGAAGCTAGACTCAGACGTGATATGTAAACGTTAAACAGAAAAAAAGTATAGTATCTTATCAGGTAGAAATTCTACCAGCTGGTTTTCTAGTGCTAAACAAACAGTTGAGGCAAACCAGATGAAAACATTTTTTACTGTAGCTAAGATGTTCTCATATAAAATCTAAAAATGATTTATCTTTGGTTGAGTGAACTAGTCTTTTTTTTTTTTCTTGCACATATACGATAGAAATAAAGTCATGGAACCATGCAGTAATAAAGGGCATGTTTGGTGGTCTAAAAACAAGCATCAAAGAGGAGAAGGGCCCAGACACATCTTAATTCGCACTATGTGTAAGTGGTATCAACACTCCGAACTACATGCAGAGTTCAAACAGATTCTCTTTTTAATCTCTCTTCAAAAGGCAAAGTGCTGAATGACAATCAAATACGAACAAACTGAAAATGAATCTGCAATAAAACAAGCGATGCACAATTAACCATTTGCTGTTTTACATAACACAAGTAACACGTAAACTGAAAGCGATGTCCTTCCATTCAGGCTACCTGCCTTAAGTCGCGCTTCTATCTGCATCTGGCTCTATTCGCACTAATTTAATATGTCTGAGAACTTAGATTTGTAAAAACCATCTACTCTAGACATCTTTCCTCAGTCACTTTGACATAAATCGGTCATTTTTCTCCCGCCTCCCTTGCTAACAGGGCATAGAGACTGAAAACCCTTTACAGTTCAGCTGCTTCTCTCTTGTTCATGGTGGAAAGAAGGGCAAACACCAACAGCTGGACAATGTAACAAAGTAGGAAATTTTTCAAGAGGAAGAAAGGAAATATTTCCCATTTTGTTTCAGGACAATATCACAGGAGGTAGGATGCTTGGAACTTATATAGCCAGTTTGTTCTAAAAAGATAAAAATTCTATCTGTCTGTTGGTTCACATTTCTGTTCAACACAGTAGATTCCAGAAGTCCTAGGAAAATTCAGGTCCTTACTTTCTAGCTCAAACAGTGAACAGAGAAGCACAGAATATCAATCCATTTCTCTGTGAGAGAAGAACAAACTTTACATTACTGTTACAGTTTGAGTGCCCTTTACTATTTGTTTTTCACCAATATTTCCTTTTACGCAAAAATCTCTACCCATAGGCAGAGAAGTGGTGCTCTCTAGAGTAACAGAAGCATATTCTCAGTGACTCTCCATGCTGCACATGCCAAGGAGACAGTCATTTCCAGTGATCAACGAACATCTTAGATCTGTTCTCTGCCACGGATGAAAATTGTTCAGTAGAAGAGTCGGATTTTTTTTTTTTATGACCACGAGAAAGCAGAAAAATCTATGTTAAAAGAGCGATAGGACATATTTTGAATGGACAAATATAATTCAAGCTCAAACCCAAAATAAAATGTGTGTCTGAATATGTAAGAAGAACCAGAGACAGCAGATATAGGTGTGGAAGAAGTGAATCTCAAAAGTGATTGTTGAGTAAAAAGGAATTGATTTTGAGCGATTAGAAGAAGTTATATTTTCCTTAACTGTTGAAATATAACTGTTGGGAAATGAGTGGAAACATATGTTGAAAATCTTTGAATGAAATGAATAGGTTTTTTATACATTTAGGTGCCTTCCCAAAGTCAGGTCATATACTCCATGTAATTAAAGCTTTGAGAAATTCAAGTACATATTTAGCTATTTTAGTTGTTAATCTTTTATTGTATTTAATAGCATTCCAACATCTATCATGGATATTATTAGAAATATAGCTTATTTTGCATTGGGCATTAGCCTTCTTTCAGGCATCTGCTGCTATACTTGAATACCATGTTGATTTGAGCAGGTTATTGTCATATATATAATAAAAACTTGTTTGGTTTGTTTGAAGTATATATTACTGAATCCACAACTATATTACTGAGAAGCAAGATGTTTTCTATGATAAAATATTTAAATAACTAAAGACCATGATGATCTTGTGAGTATAATTTCATAGGCCGCTTTTTATAGAGATATCAAAGTTCAACATGTAAGAAATCCTAAAAGATATTGTAAGTTTGTTATCCCTATTCAGATTCAAATATTAGAATTGAAGAGATTTTTTTATTTAACTTTAAACACAGTCTGATAAAATGTCTAGAGATAATTAAAAATAATACTCAAAGCATGCCTGACAATCAGCAGTGGGTCACAGCAGTGTTTACCAAAGAATAATTACTAGATTTAACAAAAGTGGAATTGTTTTGATTTCTTTCTTCTCTATGAGCTGTCTGTAAAGTGAATCCATTTGCTTTTCAATGATGGGCTAACTTCAGCAATTAATGTTTTGTTTCTTAAATTTTATGGAGTTTATCTTCTGCAATTTCATACATGTATGATGTGCACTTTGAGATATATATTCCCAAGTCTACCTCTCACTCCTTATTCACTTCCTCCATCTTGCCCTGCATCTAAGCAAAATTGGGCTTTAGAATAAATTATTTTTAAAGTTCACAAACAGTATTATGAAGGAGTTGGTATTAGAAATTAAAGTGAATTCATATTTGAGAAATAACAACCAAAGTCTTAGTAATTTAAAGATTTAAAAGATGATTACTTGAAAACATCTTCAAATTAAAATTTTAGAAACAATTAAATACAAGTTTTGAAACCACTGATGTAGCTTTTATTAGAGGCTTAATATTATGAATGCTATTAGTAGTAGTAGTAGTCATAGGTATATGTTTAAATATCCTATCTATTCGTGTGATATGTATAACCTAGCAATTTTTAAATAAGTTTTAGCTCCTCCAGATAGAACAATAATAATTAAAATATATTAGAAATAAATTAAAAAGAAAAGAAACCCAGGCAAAATAGTTAATATAACACACAGTTATTCCTGCATAAATTGAAAACTAAGGAGAAATAAAAGAATAATAGAAAAAGCATAAAGTTTATCCTAGCTATCATTCACCTGGACACACTCCTGTTTTCTTGAATTTCCAGGAACATGGATGAGTTATTCACAATGCCTTAATTAGGCTTACAAAAGATTTATGATTATCTTTCATGTTAGTCTTTCAAGTGAATAATCTTTACATACCCATTTTTACTCGCATATGAAACTTTTAATAGCTAATTGTTGCATGATATAATACTGTGTGGTCTAGAAATCTAGCTTTCTATTTAGTTAAGTAGGTATATGGGTTAGAGCTCAGACATTGTCTAGTAATGGCTGCCAAATAGACTATCAATCTCACATATCAATTGTCTCAATGAAGCTGTCGAGATAATGGAGGTTCAAAATGGTGTCTGCTGATAGCAGACAATGCTGGCTTTTTGTTATAAGACATTTAAAACTGCAGCCAGCCAATATCAGCAGAGGCATGCTCAGACGCTGTCAGGGAAATCCAAAATCACTCCTTTAAAAGCAGTGGCTCATCTTCCTAAGGAGGGAAAATTAAAGACACAGAGTTCTACACCACTGAACACGGAAGCTAGGTCATTGATATCACTTTCTGATTAGTTTGTGTGCGATCATTATATTTTGTTCTACGCACTTTAATGATATTGGCCAGGAAAGGGATGGTAGTTTAGTCACCTGAAACTATCGTGAAGCATGTCATCATTAGAGACTGGCTAGCACCTTTTAAATGCACAGACATGCACATACTTCCCCCTTCTCTTTCACACATACAGAAGCACGCATGCATGCACACACACACGCACGCACGCGCACACACACACACACACACACACACACACACTCATTTGGGCCATGTCAATGGCCGTCATGAAATTGTTTGAGGCTTATGGGCTTTGTGTGTCTGCTGGCTTTTGTCCAGCACTTAAAAGAGAAGTCAGTCATTAATAGAATCCCCTTCTGCTGAGAGGAGTCTTTGTGAAGCTTCCAGTTGCAACTACAGGATCCTGTTATATTAAGCAAAAGGTACAATGGACAGACTATAAAAGAGCATCCATATGCCACAGACACTATGAATAGTGTTAAATTAGTTTCTGTTGGAAGTCTTTCTTTGCATATCTTTACCCATGCTATCAAGTCCATCCAGGCCTAAGGCTTCTGTACTTTAAACTGAGACATTTTTTTCTACTTATCAGCTTACAAATTCCTTAGTGGGAAAATTGTGACAGCACATTCTTTGAAGACATCAGTAGAGTGGTTGTAACAAAATATTGTTTGATCTCAATATAAACCTGTTTTTGTCACTTAATTACTCTTGCTATGAAAGATGAAGGGAATAAATGTGACAAAATAATAATTAGTGCAATTAGCAACATGTACTGAGTGACTTAGCAGTGTTTCCTTAAATACACTTTACTCCTGAATTCAAAGGGAATTTTAAAGCTTTTGCATTTGTGTTTTATTGTGGTTTTAATTTTTAAGATTTTTTTTTCTTTTTCCTTTCCCAATCTAATTTAATCATGTTTAAAAATATGCATTTTGGGAGGGATAGTTATCAATTTTGTGGAATCATTATCAGTATTATCAAGATTATAGGTATTTGGAAGATATAATTTCTAGCAAAGCAAGTTTATATGCAGATTAAAATTGTTTTGATTAGAAACCTGTATCGTGCAATAGGAAAGAAACTAATGCTAGCCCTGCAACCATCAATGACAATCACCGAATCATGAAGCAGCTCATGAGTACAACCACAGTGAAGTGATTTCTAACTTATGATTCTGTAGTTATGCGGGTTTGCAAGTATTTATATATACTTACATATATTTGTAATGTCATCTTGATAAGTATGTTAATTACACCAGAAACTCTAAAGGGCATGCACAATTGCTACTCGATACAATGCATTAATAAACCAACTAGGTCCACAGTGCATGATACATGTTTACCTGTGGCTTTAGTGTCATGTTTCATATAAAGAACTTTTCCTATCTCAATTGAAACTACGCATCCTCTTTGTAGGTGCAGTATTTTGACTACATGATGTTAATACAATGTTTAATTTGTGTCTAAATGCTTACAAGATTGGACATTTTAATTCCAGTTCTGGCTCTTATGATAAAGCATTCAGTTCATTTAAGAATGTTATTATAGCCCTCCAGAGCTCAGACTGATGATAGCTGTAGCTGCTTGAGGCTTTCTAAAGAGCTCCTTCAACTCCTCAGTCAGACTTTCCGTGGTATTATCTGTTTGCTTTTTAGGACTCTGACTGCTGGAAGGAGTAATTATCTGTCTTTTATCTTTCAAATAAAATCATCAGGTTTTGTGTTATATTTTATAGTTCTTTCTATTAACATTTAGCTCTTTTTCTTTAAAATTCTAAATGATAGATATTTTGTGACAACTTTCAAGCTGCTAAATATTAGTAATTTTCAAGTTTCATTTGTATAACTGTTTCTGACTAATATTATAATGAAATCAAGGAGATAACAACAACACGAATTAGCAGAGTATACATTCTATGCAAAAAATAATGGGACAACTACATTTTTTGTATTCCTGATTGACATTGTCATTTGAGGTCAAACTGCTATCCCTCAATTGAGTTTTTTTTAAATACAGTTTTAACAATATTTGAAGCTGTCTAAGTGTACACTTTTAGAAAAATTCAATTAAAGCATTTCACATTACACATTATTTTCACCTACATATTGTGACTTTGAATGTTTTTATTATCCTATGAACTAAGATTACCCACCAAAAATTGGGTTTGGAAGGGAGGACACAGCTTGGTGTTAGAGATTTGTCAATGATCCCTGAGTACAAGGATTCAATAAGCTGAACTGAAAATATTGAATTAAACTATTCTGGTATTATTTAAAAGAATTTGTCATTTAAAGATAAAATAAAATATCAAAACCTTGCCTATAACTGTTATTTCTTGGTGGGAAACTAAAAATCTGATGCTAGAGATGCATAGAATGTAATGACAAAAAGTATTAAGGTTATAATCAAGAAAAACCCATGTTTGTAAAATGTGTATATAAGATATAAAACATTTTGATGTGTGTTTATATAGTACAACAAATATTATGCTAAGTTCAAAAGAAATTGAGTACTATGAAAAAATACAAAAGTCAATATTATTATGTAAAATGTATGTCTAAATGTGTCGAAAAGAAAACATTCCCTTTAGAAGAAACAGAAATAGTTATTGCTTTGCCTGTTAGTCAATGGTTTTTTGAGCACCTTTTTGAGAATCCTCTATTACAGAAACAGGGAGCCAGAACTACCAAACTACCAAGAATAAGGATCTAAAGAGTGTTAATCCCTAAGGGATTATGTAAACTTCATTGTCCCTCTTAAAAACTCGGTGATCATTGGAGAAGTGTCCAAAGAGAAAAGAACAAGATGTACAAAGAGATATCTTCTGGAAGCATCCTAGAATCTTCACGTGTAAACTCAAATCTTGTGACAGCATGCAGGAAAGCTGTGCAAGACCATACCAGACAAAATCCAAGTGTTAGCTGTTGGTAGGGAAGACCATTTCTTCTGTGAGGTATTGCCTGCTAAGATGAACCCGTTTTAGTGGAAGATCACATACACAAACATATTTGGGTATCCCAAATTGTTCTTGAAGTGTTAATAAGAGACACAAAGTTGTGTAGGTAGGCAAGGGTGGAATGACCTGGGAAGAATTGGAATGTGAATATAATAAGATCACACTGTAAAATTCAAGATTCACATACATGTCTTCCTGATACATAATCACATCTATTTTAATATACCTACTTACTAATATACTGAATATTCCACAATATGAAGCTCAAAGTTAACCATGAGTTCTTTTAAAAATATTGTCATTGTTAAAATCTCAGAAACCCTAGGTAACTATAAATATTAAAAATTATTTTGACTTAGTTTTAATTCTGAATTACTATTTTCAAATAAATCTATGCATGTTTCTTGCATGTTTATAAGGTGGCATGTTTTCAAATGTGCCCACAAGACCATAAGACTTCATTTTCAAAAAGTAAATACAGGCTTTCAATGTAATTGTTCTCAGATAATTTTTCATAAATACTTTATTAATTTCCTAAATGGCTACTTTTTAAAAAATATAAGTATAGAAAATCACATCTACTGTTTAAAAAAAGAAAAAAAAAGAAAAGAAGAGAAAAGGAAAGGAAAGAGAAAATTACCAAAATTGGAATAAACTTTCTTCATTTTGAGTCATCTCTTAGATATATCTCTGAGAAAATTTCTATGGCACCATAAAGAACCAGTATTTTATAATATCTCTTTCAAACACCAAAACCTGATGGTTTGGAACAACAATTACTATGTTTTTAAAGCTGCCCTGAACAGAAACAGTGAACTAAAGACAGTAATACATGTAGGGAAACTCAATGCATTAAAACAAATAGACAAAAATAAACCAAGAACATCAAGAGCACCAATGTGATTCTGTAGCCCTTGGAGGACTTCACGAAATTTCCCCCATCAATACAAACTGCTCCTTTTCTACTTTATATTTAAACGTCCATTTGTTGCTATTGCTCTTATAATGGATGTTGTTATGAGACTATCTCAGGGGAATAAGATGAAAAGTCAAAGACTTGATTTGTTATTGGCAGTTTTAAGTAGCAATCAACATCCTGCCACTCACTTGGCATGTGGAACACTTAAATGCTCTGAGTCTTGGAATATTTTTTTAGTGGACATTAAAATTTTTACCAACAATCTATTTGTGCTCTAAGAGTTACAAATAGATTGGGGTACACTTTGAAACTGCCACATGTTAAGATAATGTTTTCTTTTCTTTTCTTTACTTTTTTTCTTTTTCTTTTTTTAGTCAGTAATGGAATCTTATGTGAAAGAGTGCAGAATGTAAATGATATTTCAAGTTGGAAAGGAAGGACACATAATTCTCTATTTAAAACTGAAATCATGTAGACTTGCCTGAGACTGAACTAGTGAAGCATTTCGCTCGGGAATTGAGTGCTTTGGACTGCATATAAGTACTTTAAAATGCTTCTGAATAAATGCTTCCCTATCGTCCAGTTCATGGGATGGAGTTCTATGAAATGACACTTCAGACTAATAGCTAAATTTAGCTATTTATTGAACACTGTTAATGTGTTCCTAAATACAAAACGGATTTAAAGATTTTTAGAATAACATTGTTAGGTAATTATTTAAATAAAATGCCACTTTAAAGATATCAGCTCTGTGCACAGAATGGGAATATAACAAATTCTATTCATTTATTCACTTAGTAAAATTTCATAAGTCCACACTGTAAAGTATTAACTAGGATCTCTAAATATATCTATCACCTTATAGGAAACAAATGAGAAAAAAGAAAAGAAGATATGCAGCAAGATATCTCTGAGGACTGAAAAATAAGAACTATGATTTCTGTGGCAAAGCAACAGGGAATGCTCTCTAAAACATTCATGCAAATGCACACAAAATTGATTGACATAGCACCTTTTTCTGGAAGTCTTTATTAGCCTGATTAATAATTTGAGCATTGTATAAGTTTGTTATTGTATATGAGCAACCCTAATTCTAGAAATTAACAAAAGAAAGAAAATCTGTTAATGATTCGTTGGCAAGAGATATGGATCAATACTTCTAACATATAATACAATTAATCTTGGTTTTCATCTTGGGACTTAGGGTTGATATGAGATCAACCTCTGGCAAATGCTTTGAGTGAGTTCTAGTGACGTAGTTGAGGTGGGTGGGAAGAATCACCATATTTACGGATTACTCCTTTCCATTAACTAAGAACCAACACCAGTTCAAGTTTAAAAGTAAGCCAAGAGCAAGCTTTCTTTTTTCTCTGCTTCCTTATGGTGGATACAATTTGACGGGTTGCCACAAGTTCTTGCTAACATGACTTCCAAGTGATGGTAGACGTTATCTCTCAAATTGTGAGCCCAAATCAACTTTTCCTTCCTTAAGTTGTTTTTCTTGAGTAATTTGTCAGAGCAAAAAGCACGTAACTAATGCACTCTGTAATTGTGATGAGTTTAGTCTCCAGAACCCACTTGAAAAGCTGGCCCTGTGTCACCTGCTAGCAATTCCATCACTGGGTAGACACAGTTGATTACCTGTACTGTACTTTATAGTAAACCTGAGCAATGTGTGAGGCCAGTGAGAAAACCTGTCTTTAAAGCAAAGTGGATAGTGCTCCTGAGGAAGGGCACCACAGGGTTGACCTCTGGTCTCCACCCATGCCCACACATGTACATTCATAGACATGTATAGGTATACTCATTAATATACAATACATGCATGTGTACATATATGTATGTATGCATCTAAACAGACATATATACAAAAAAATTTAAAAAATGAAGATTCTTTGAAATTCACATCCTATCCTAAAGGGAATGCATGATGTCTCCTGTATCATCATCTAAGGTATGAGGTGTTAGCACCATGGCCTCCGGTAGAGCAACCAACACTCTATTTTGAGTTATAATCAAATTTCTCTTGATACTATTTATCTTGCCATGTTTTTTTTTTCACTAAATTGTTCATACTACTCTTAAACTTGAAATCCTTCTGCCTCAAAAGTAGTTGGAATAAAATGTATGTGCCAATAGGCCAAAACATATAACTGTTTTTAAAGAATCATTTCCTCTGAACTGCATTTTACTAAGGTTATAATGTGCAAAAACCAAGTAAATTAATAGATCTCAGTGTGTATGTGTAGTAAGGTTTCACTGTGTAGCTGTGACTAATCTGTACATTTTATATAGACTAGTCTAGCCTTGAATTCTTAGAATTCCACTTGCCTTTGCTTCCAGAATGTTAAGATTAGAGAAATTTACCAACCTACATGTCTATTTTTAAACATATATACAGGAAAAAATGTAAACAAATCTATCTATGGAACTAGAATCCTAAAATTTGATTTGATCATAGATTATGCCAAGGTTTTGTAAATGAGACTTGCAGCCAGAAAAAGATATTCTGAAAATATTGAAAACTGAAAAAAAAGTTGTGAGTCTACCAGCTTATATTATTATACTTAATATGTAAAAACTTACAATTACAAGATCATTTAACTAAAAATTAAGAAGATGAAGTATACTTCCATGTAGTATTATTTAAATCCATACTTGCTTGCCTTTTAATATTTTCACTCTAAGGTTCTCTAAAAGCAAAGGTTAATATATTTTGACTACAAAGCTTTAAGATAAAAGTTTCTTCAAATTTAATTTACTCAAGTAACAAAATTTTATTTAAGAAATGTAAAGTGGATGTTGCAGGATTTTTGACATATTCATGGACTCACAATATTTCTGAGAATATAAATAATATTAATTCTAATTATAATATTATTCTAATATTTAAAAATTTAATGGAAATATGCTAAAATCCCTATCTATTCTAGAATTTATTTCCTATATTTATGTATAAATTTATTGTATTTTCATTTTATGTATTCTATTTTCTAAGTTTATTTTTAATTGTCTTTTTTGTCCATTTAGAATCAAAATCCAAAATTAATTACTAGCATCCATGAGAAAGCTAAGTCTATTACCAAATACCATACTTTTGCAAATTGAGAGTGAAACTAATCAGTGTACATTTGTTTTGTGTGCACGTTGCTTTTCAGTGTTTGGATACACAGGATAAATTAAATTAATATTCTCCTGTGTTCCACAAAGTAGATTTCTATATTCTTATCATATCTTTGATATGTGCAAGTCAAATTATGCTATGTGTTTGTAAATCTTACTTCAGATTTTTACTATGCCCCTGATATAATGGAATCCAAATTTGCCAAGCTGTAGTGTGTGCTTGATAAGTTTTCCTTCTCTCATTAAGTGTTCCAGTTTCATTGAACAGAAAGACTAATCCACCATCTCTTTCTGAGGAACCAGGGTAACAGCTCATTTATTTTGATGGGAACAACATTGCAGTCTTGTTCTGTTTACCATTTCTTAACCCTGCTCTGAATTCCTGGCCCTTTTTCTGACATCCGCAAGACAAGTATTCATTTGGAAATTAATCCACTGGAACCAATTTGTATCAGATGTGAGGCTCTTGGAGGTACTAGTCAAATCATTGGACTGGGACAAAAATATCTGCTACCAAATGCTATTGCCAGTCAAATGAAATAATGTAGGTATCTCCTTGTATAAATTTTTTCTTTTCTTCCTTTTTTGTGAAATGAGATATCTAAAATATTTGATGGGGACAGTTTCTTGAGTTTTATAATAGGCTTTGGAAATAGGATGATTTTAAGCCTCAAGCCTTTGTTTTCCATATTCCCTTTAATATAAGTGTAATATTTGATCAACAAAGAAGAGTGTTACAGTACTCTACTACTTGCTAAGTAAGGATTTAAACAAAGTGAGAATGAAATTATGTCAGACACTTTTAGAAACACATGTGTTAAAAAGACTTTGCAGTCATATTGGGAAACCAGTGCTTCTTCCAGCACTGATAATTCATGCATAAATACTTGACCTAATAAAAGGAAGGCTTTTCATCCATCTGAGGAGTATTGCCCTGGAAAGAACCACCTTTTCTATTTTCTCATAATCCAGACCCTGCAGCAGAAATTAATTATCATAAAATGCTTGTAGTACTTTAGGTGAACTGCTTTTTCCTTAACAGCACTGGATAACATTGATAACAATTTTTATATAAATGATCAAGAATGACTTGTATTTTTCTAAAAAGCTCATAATAATAATTTGTAGACAAAAAGGCGATTGCAGAATTTGTTTCTATCAATGAATTCATAAATAAAATTGCTAGCATACATAATACATGCTAGTCAATACCTTTCATTATATCATTCTGATATGTTAATATATCTTGCTTTAATCATGTCTTCATTCTCTTTTGTCTTACTTACCCTCCCCCAGAACTCAGTATACACTTTTTTCTTTATAAATGAAACAAAAGATGCCTATGCAGAGTGAGTGAATGATGCTCTGTGAAACTACAAAGTCAATTAAACTAGGGAGTAACTAGGCAGGACTGTATGTGAAAATGCACACACAGACCTCAGACAAACACTGACTCTACGTCAAAGGGACAGTCAGATTTGTGCTATACATTATATCATACTGATTGTTAAATTGACTATTTTCCAATTATTTATTTAAAAATCATAAAGATATGCCTTTGGATTGTTGTGCTTTCATATTGGGCATGACAATTTCCCATCCTGAAACAGAGCGGCTGAGATGACTGGATACGCTTCTCATAAAACTAAGAAGGTCGATATTCAATCATAGAACTAATGGGGGCTCCTAGAAATGAGGAAATCTACATGAAACTCTTGGTAGATATTCACAAGCTACACTCTTTTCTACCATTATGTAGTGTGGAGCTGCGGGTGGCTTCCCACCGCCCGGCTCCCAGCCACCGGCTAGCTTTACCCAAAATAACAACACACAAATTGTATTCCTTTAAACACTGCCTGGCCCATTAATTTCAGCCTCTTACTCACATCTTGACTAACCCATATCTAATAATCTTTGTAACACCACGAATGGTGTCTTACCGGGAAAGATTCAGCATGTCTGAACTGGTGGCTGGCTCCATCGCATCTCTCTCATCTCTCTCTTTTTCTGACCATATGAGCCTTTAAATTACTGAGCAATATGAGTAGAATTCAAGCTGCGGCTTTGACAGCTGGATCCAGCTCATTCTTTAGCTTTCCAGCCTCATGGCAGAGGTACCGGATGTAGCCATGTTTATCACCACAACTCTGTGGCGGTTCAAGTTCCCTGCCAGCAAGCAAGCTGCAACAGTGTTAAACAACAATCAAAAGCTCCATAGTCAGGACCCCCTGCTTGAAAGAGTCAGAGTTTGCCCTGGCAGGATGGCCCAGAAGGCTGGCATTTTAAAACAGCACAGCTTTAAAACCGAAAAGCATGCAGTCAGCTTTTCATCAACAGTTTAAGTGTTTTGTGACCTCTTAATGAGCTGCAGGGTTTTGCAGCTAAGGCTGAGTCAGGAAGCCTCTCTTAGATGAGAGTGCCTGCTTACCTCAAGCAAGCAGAGCCAAACCCGAGAAATTGCCACTATCAAGAAAACATGCTTCACTCCATTCCTTCCCAAGCTTTCCCAAGCTTTTTGTGGATTCAGCCATCCACGTTGGCGCCATTCTGTAGTGAGGAGCTGCGGGCAGGCCTGCTTTTCGTCCTGCCCGGCTCTCGGCCACCGGCTAGCTTTACCCAAAATAATTACACAGAAACTGTATTCTTTTAAATACTGCCTGGCCCATTATTTTCAGCCTCTTATTCACATCTTGCTTTAACCCATTTCTAATAATCTGTGTAGCACCACGAAGTGGTGTCCTACAGGAAAGATTCTAGCGTACGTCCATCTTGGGCTGGAGCTTCATCGTGTCTGGCATCTCTCTGAGGAGAGGCACGGCAGTCTGACTAACTTAGGAGAGGCGTGGCATCTGACTGAGCCATCTACCTCACTTCCTTCTTCCTGTTCTGTCTACTCCGCCCACCTAAAGGCTGGCCAATCAAATGGGCCAGGCAGTTTCTTTATTAGCCAATGGGAGCCCTCCATCACCATTATAACCAATCAACTTGGGTGAGATTTCTGAGTGCTTTGACTGTCTAAATTAGGTTAAGCTAATTGAGAGTCTCTGGCAATCTGGTAAGCAACAATTTGGAATAATAATAACAACCCAAAACTTCATTGATTCACCCATACATATTGAGAGGAATAGAATCCTTTCCTTGGTCTGCCTTTGTCTTCCCTACTGACAACAAACAGAAGTTTTCATATCTATGTAGAAAGAATTAGGTTGCACATCAACAAATTAAATATCTATATAGTGATCTATAATAATGTCAATTATGTGATGAAACAGAGAGATATGTTTGTTGGGATACTGCATAATTCAATTGCATTCTATATTTTATGATATTTTATTTTGTTGTGTTCTATTTTAAATGAGGAATGAAACAGAAAGGCTCAGGAATTTTTGTCTTAAAAATAATAAATATGGTTCAATACATTGTGACACGTATTGGTATAATTTATTACTGCATTTAGCCTTGATCATAATTTTACCAAGATCCTGGAAAGATATATTCTGTCTCTTTAAAAAAATGTTTAATCTCCTTGGAATCTAGAAACAGAAAAGACTTCAGTTTAGCAGCACAGCCTATGATGAACTGCTAAATGTCATTTGCTTAGTCAGAGCACAGAGACATGTAGGCAATAAAAAAAAATCTGTGAGCATGTTTGTAAAACATAAATGCTTAAGCAGCTTTTCGTGGTCTCAGCTTGTGGAGTAGATGGAATTCAATCTTGAATAACAAGACGGATGAAGTGAAAAGTAGCCATCGTTTTATCATTCTTCAAGTAGGCTACAAAAACCATTGCTTATATATGCATAAGGGTGAAAGTTTTATTATTCTGCATGACACAATCATATTTTAAAACTCTATTAGGAGGCAATTAAATACAAAGCTTGGTAAATGGAAATATTGAAAGGAAACTAAAATCAAGCACTGTGTGTAGAATTAACATTACAGTCAAGCAACTTTGACTTACAATATATAAAATGCAAATTGAAAGACTAACTTTAAACTCTTTTCTCTCAAGTGTCTCAACTGTTCCATTTGCTGACATTTCAATTGGTTTGAGAAAAAGCACAATTCTGTTTTAAACACCCGTGTTGACGTGTTTTGCTTGAATTATAAAGCTACTCTTTTAGGATCAATATGATGCTTTGAAAAACCAATTCAAATGAAGACACAATTTCATGTTTATAACCGTATTGCTACTGGGAAACTGACAGAACATATATGAATGTTCCATTACTTAAAGAGTTAGCTATGAGAAGCAATTTATTAACATTTTACTGAAAAGGCTCCAAAAAATATTTTCTAAAATATACATCTCTTTATTTTAAAAAGGCAGAGCCAATGTATAACTTCTGCCAGGTCAGTGTTGATGGTGCTATAGGAGTGATACCTTTTATCAAGAGGAACTCATCCTTCAGAAACGTCTTCCTGTCCAAAATCTTGCTGTGACAGAAGAGGAACTTTTAAAGTGTAGCCACAAGGCACCGATGTCTCTGTACAGACTTTGCTAAATAAATGACTCTGACATGAACTTTTATGAATAAATTCCAAGAGAACAATTTGATAACTAAATGTCCTGGTGCCTGGTTAAGCCCTTCTTTTGGATTTCTCAAATTAATAGTCCATTCATTTACTTATAATCGAATATTTTCACAAAAGCATAGTGAAAACACACACATGAGAAAAGAAGAAGAATAACTGAATTAATTACTGTAGAGCACACTAGAGAATAAGGTTAAATATAAAAAATACTTTCAAGAAGTAAAGGTTATATAAAATTACTATCCAGAGTGCATAATCCTCACATTTAATTATTAAAATGAAGGAATTGTAAAATTTTCATAGAAGTTTAACATCTATATGATTCATTTATTCCTATAAAATTTCATATAGTCAAAGTTATTGCAAGATATTGAATGTAATCAAGTAGCTTTTAATCATTTCAAGCAATGATTTACTCTTTTTATACAACTGACTGTTTTCACACTTATTTTGTCACATTTTAAGTATTTTATACTGACTATTAATGCTGAATGTTAATAAAAAGAAAGTAGATACCAGTTTAACATTTATCTTCAAAAAATGAGTCAAAATAATGATGAAAATGCAATATAGTAGAAAATGTTTCAGGGGCTGGAGAGATGGCTTAGAGGTTAAGAGCACTGGATGCTCTTCCAGAGGTCCTGAGTTCAATTCCCAGCAACCACATGGTGGCTTACAACCATCTGTAATGAGATCTGGCACCCTCCTCTGGCCTGCAGGAATACATTGAGGCAGAATGTTGTATACATAATAAATAAATAAATCTAAAAAAATGCTTTTGTAGTATGAGAGGGCATCTCTTGGGTATATTCCCAGGTGTGGTATTGCTGGATCCTGGGGCAGGTTGATCCTGAATTTTCTGAGAAACTGCCACACTGGTTTCCAAAGTGGTTGCACAAGTTTGCCTTCCCACCAGCAATGGATGAGTGTTCACCTTACTTCACATCCTCTCCAGCAAAGGCTATCATTGGTGTTTTGATTTTAGCCATTCTGACAGGTGTAAGATGGTATCTCAAAGTTGTTTTGATTTGCATTTCCCTGATCACTAGGAGGTTGAGTATGACCATAATTGTCTTTTGGCCATTTGAACTTCTTCAGTTAAGAATTCTCTGTTCAGATCAGTACCCCATTTTTAATTGGGGTAATTAGCATTTTAAAGTCTAGTTTCTTGAATTCTTTATATATTTTGGAGGTCAGACCTTTGTCTGTTGCAGGGTTGGTGAAGATCTCTCAATCAGTAGGTTGCCAAGAGATGCCCTATCATACTACAAAAGCATTTGTTCAACTATGTTCATAGCAGCATTATTTGTAATAGTCAGAACCTGTAAAAAAACCAAGATGCCCCTCAATGGAAGAATGGTTAAAGAAAGTGTGTAATATATACACATTAGAGTACTACTCAGTGGTAAAAAAACAATGACATCTTGAATTTTGCATGCAAATGGATGGAAATAGAGAACACTATCCTGAGTGAGGTAACCCAGACCCAAAAAGATGAATATGGTATGTACTCACTCATTAGTGGATTCTAGCCATAAATGAAGGACATTGAGCCAATAATTCATGATCCTAGAGAAGCTAAATAGAAAGGTGAAGCCCCCCCCCCCAAAAAAAAATAAAAACCATGTAGTTATCCTCCTGGATATTGGAGGTAGACAAGATTTCCAAGCAAAAATGGAGAGCTTGGGGGTGGGATGGGATGGGGGTAAAGGGAGATGGGGAGAGAGAAGTGAGAAGGGGAGGATGGGGACAAACTGGGGGAATGGGACAGTTGGGATGGAGGAGGAGTGGATATGGGAGCAGGGAAGTATATATCTTAATTAAGGGAGCCATTTGAGGGTTGGCAAGAGACTGGACTCTAGAGGGGTTCCCAGGTGTCCAAGGAGATGTCCCCAGTTTGTTCCTTGAGCAGCTGAGAAGAGGGCGCCTCAACTGGCCCTATACTATAGCCACTCTGATGAATATCGTGCATACCACCATAGAACCTTCATCTGGTGATGGATGGAGATAGAGACAGAGACCCACACTGGAGCACTGGACTGAGCTCCCAAGGTCCAAATGAGGAGCAGAAGAAGAGAGATCATGAGCAAGGAAGTCAGGGCCCCGAGGGGGTGCACCCACCCACTGTGACGGTGGGGCCAATCTAATGGGAACTCACCAAGGCCAGCTGGACTGGGTCTGATGGAGCATGTGATCTAACCGGACTCTCTGAATGTGGCTTACATGGAGGGCTGACTGAGAAGCCAAGGACAATGGCACTGGGTTTTGATTCTATTGCATGTACTAGCTTTGTGGGAACCTAGTCTGTTTGGATGCTCACCCTACTAGACCTGGATGGAGTGGGGAGGACCTCGGACTTCCCACAGGGCAGGGAACCCTGACTGCTCTTTGGACTGGAGAGGGAGGAGAAGGAGGAATGGGGCAAGGGGGAGGGAAATGGGAGGGGGGAGGTGAAAATTTGTAATAATAATAATAATAATAATAATAATATAAAAGGAAAAATTTAAATAAAAAAGAAAATGTTTCAAATATGAATCTATCTAAATAAGACCACTGTAATCCAAAATATTTAATGGGTATTAATATTCTTAAATAACAACACAAATCTGTAAGTAAATCAAATGATCATATTTATGTGTATTTGTATTTAGAATACACATATAATGTAGATAAAAGTCTTAATTATAACTAAGTTCATAACTTTGACTCCACATTGTAAACCACACTGATCCATGAGTCTCTAGAAGCATGTAAATTGCTTTATGACTTAGATTCTTCTGTATAGTTTTAAATTTACAGTGATATGATTTGGAAATGGAGGATATTTAATTCTTACAAGATAATGGGAACTATTTAAAAGTGGCAATATTCAAGTTGAAGGAAAAAAGAACATTGGAGACATACAAAACATGAAGGATGTGTCAGGTTTGAGAGCTGCAGTCATATATCAGAACCAAGAGAATGGGTTTATATTTAAAGTAGTGACGGGCTGTCGAGGAAGCAGATTAATTCAAAAATGACGGAACAATGGTTTGTAATGTAAATTAATAGGCGTCAAATCAATTTTTGTTTTGTTTCCTAAGAGGACCAAATGATGGCACTATTTTCCCAGTGAAACAATAAGTCCAACCATCTGGGAGACCATAAAAGCTCATGTCGCAGTTCTCTGTGAGAGTTATAAGTCTTGAACTCTAATAAGATCATGATTTTTTTTTTTTACTTTTCCATATCTTTGATTTTTTTTAATACGAGTGTTAAGTAAAAATTCTATTGGTTAATAAACATTCCTGAGAAAAACAGAGTTTATCATGATAACATTATAAACAGAAGCTTGATCTTGGCATGCTCCGAAATGGAAGAGAGACTTAAAACCAAGTGTGCAAGTCCTCTCAGAACTCTTAGAATCTTCTTAGGAGACCAAATGTGACTACAATAAACATCATCAAGAAAGAGATTAATTGACTTCACATAACTCTTTTGTCTCAAACCCAAGATGATAGCCATCTGCCACTGTTTCTAGTATTTTGTCGTTTATGTATCTGATGAAGGGCATTTGAGAAATCTAAAGAAAATGAATTAAGGCTATGACATCTTCCTCTTAAATATAAAATAGCAATTTGGCCTTTAATTCCCCTAATGGAATTTCGTTACTTAGAAGTTCTCAAAATGTAATGTATTAAAAAGAAATAGTTACTTTAATTCATAAAAATGTTTTACACTAAGTAAGAAATTCTTGCTTTTGCATTTTATAAGGAGGAAAATGACAGAGTCTTAACTTTGAGAATTATAAATAGCATTCTACTTTATTTAACCTATAACTGAATATTCTGATTAGAATATTTCTACTTATAAATTTTTCCCTAAAAAAAACTGAAGCAAGAATTTTTACACCAGCCTTAGCTTAATAGCAAGCCACCAAATCTGAATAAACATGATTGATAGAGATAAAGGAAGAAAATAGAAAGACTTTCAAGTTCAAAATGATATGTGTATATGTTTCATTTATATATAATTACATTTCAAACATAAAAGAATTGAAGAAACTATACAGAAAGAAAAGGAGAAAAGAGAGTAGGAAAGGGAAAAGATTTAAGGAAAAAAAGATGGATCCAAATCTTTTAGAAAGTCTCATTCAGAAAACAAGCAACAAGTACGCCAAGGATTCTCAGATTCTCTAGTGTAAAATAACTCCAATCTGATTAGATCAGCAAAATAATACACATGGATGGACAGTTTATTACATTTACATAATTTCAATCTTGTCTGCAGATATCATTTTTAAATTTAATCTCTAATCTTTCTTTATCTCAATCCATCAAACTTAAAAATATGTATATTCAATTAGAAAATCAAACAAGAGGTAGTTCCAAGACAGGCACAAAAGCGACAGAGAATCCTTGTCATGAAACCCCCCCCCCAAAAAAAATTCAAGTAAATTATTCATTCATAGTCTAATCCAGTATAATCTGAAATCTACCAAGATATAAGATTGTATGTCTTTTGGGGCCTACAGAATTCTATATTGCCATTTGGTTACTTTATATCAAAGTGCAGTTTAACATCCAGCGTTAATCATACTGTTTGAATAAAGGATCCCATTTCTCACACAACATTATTTATGTGATTTAATATAATAAGATTCCCATCAATATTTCCTCTACCAAAGAATATAATTCGTGTGTCTATCGATGTACACACCACATTTCAGGATCCCTCAGGGGCAAGGGGCAGATTGAGCCTATACAGATGAAGACACCAAGACGCAAACCAAGATTACCACTGCGAGGCGTTCATGAAAGGGGGCTTTATTCTTAATTACAACAGAAGCAGTTTAGAAAGCTTTAAGAACAACAGGCAAAAATGACATATAATATGTAGAACTAAGACAAAAAATAACTGCTGAGCTGCTAAAGCTTTCTTTATAAATGAGTTAAAACAAGAACTCAGAAGCAAAATTTTAAAATTATAGATATGTAAATGATTTCCAAATGGAATTTTTGTCTAGATATCAATGGCCATATATCTAACTGAATCTCGTATCCACTATACATCTTCTCCAGCACTCAGTGGGGAGAAAATGCCTCCAGACAGGATACAGACTCAGCAAAACAGTCAGACCCTGCGTAGCTATTAAATGGGTCACGTTAACCTGAACAAGTACTTTTAGCACTCAGGGACCCTGGCTCAGCAGTTTCATTTTTGTTTTTAGATAATGCTAAATTAAGGAAGAGATCTAGCATCTCAGAGGATAATACAGAAATTATACTTCAAAGTCACTTTTAACTTTAAATACTATCCTAAATAGAAAGAGCAAATTTTCACTTAATACAGGAAGATGAAACAACAGGTATGGAATCAAGCAAAGCAGAGTGTGGCCATCTACATCAGGGCACTTAAGAATCTCCATAACAATGGAGCGTTTCAAGCTCAGGCAATGTTTTGCTATATAAAAAAAAGCAAAACTTTTTTAGAGCTGTACTCCTGATGAGAATAGCATAGCGAGAATTAAAATTAATAGGTTTTGATGCATTTTATTACTTCAAAATGGTGAGTATGTAGATGAATATGCTATTATATTACATTTTTGAAAATGACCTTTGCTGGAACACAATTTTTTGAGCAAATTTAATTGAAGACTTTGAGATACCATCTTACACCTGTCAGAATGGCTAAAATCAAAAACACCAATGATAGCCTTTGCTGGAGAGGATGTGGAGTAAGGGGTACACTCATCCATTGCTGGTGGGAATGCAAACTTGTGCAACTGCTTTGGAAAGCAGTGTGGAGGTTTCTCAGGAAATTTGGGATCCACCTACCCCAGGACCCAGGAATCCCACTCTTGGGAATTTACCCAAGAGATGCCCAATCATATTACAAAAGCATCTGTTCAGCTATGTTTATAGCAGCATTATTTGTAATAGCCAGAACCTGGAAACAACCTAGATGCCCTTCAGTGGAAGAATGGATGAAGAAAGTGTGGAATATATACATATTAGAGTACTACTCAGCGGTAAAAAACATTGACATCTTGAATTTTGCATGCAAATGGAGGGAAATAGAAAACACCCTCCTGAGTGAGGTAACCCAGGCCCAAAAAGATGAACATGGGATGTACTCACTCATAATTGGGTTCCAGCCATAAATAAAGGACATCGAGCCTATAATTCATAAAAAATCCTAGAGAAGCTATATAAGAAGGTGAACCCAAAGAAAAACATATAGTTATCCTCCTGGATACTGGAAGTAGACAAGATTGCCGGACAAAAAATGGTAACATAGGGGTGGGGTGGGATGGGGGGAGGGAGGATGGGGCGAGAAAAGTGTGAAGTGGAGGATGGGAAGAGCTTGGGGGAATAGGATGGTTGGGATATAGGAAGGGTGGATATGGGAACAAGGAATTATATATCTTACTTAAGGGAGCCATTCTAGGGTTGGCAGAGACTTGACTCTAGAGGGGTTCCCAGGTGTCCAGGAAGACGCCCCCAGCTAGGTCCTTGGGCAGCTGAGGAGAGGGTGCCAGAAATGTCCAGATCCTATTGCCATACTCATGAATATCTTGCATATCACCATAGAACCTTCACCTTGCATTGGATGGAGAAAATGACAGAGCCCCACATAGGAGCACCGGACTGAGCTACCAAGGACCCGTTGAGGAGCAAAAGGAGGGAGATCATGAGCAAGGAAGTCAGGACCGTGAGGAGTGCGTTTACCCATTGAGATGGTGGGACAGATCTAACGGGAGACCACCAAGTCCAGTTGGAATGGGACTGATGGAACAGGGGACCAAACCGGACTCTCTGAATGTGGCTGACGGTGGAGGAGGACTGAGAAACCAAGGACAACGGCAATGAACGTGAATTCTACAGCATGGACGGGCTCACTGTGAGCCTTGTCAGTTTGGTTACTCACCTTCCTGGACTTCGGGGGAGCTGGGAGGACCTTGGACTTAACATAGTGAAGGAAACCCTGATGGCTCTTTGTCTTGGAGAGGGGTGGAGTGGGTGTATGGGTGGAAGGGAGGGGAGGGAAGGGGGAGGAGAAGGGAAGAAGATGGAAATCTTTAATAAAAAAAAATGAGGAAAAAAATAAATTTAAAAAAAAAAGAAATATACCTGTAGGTTAAAATTACCTTACTTATTCATTGATTATTTTTCTGCCAAAACAACAGCAGAAATAGCAATATTTTATAATGGGCAATGAGTATACAAATAAATGAATCTATAGTTGGCTTTTGAGACATAAAGGATGACTGCAGGTTCCAGGAAGAGCTTTGCTACCAGCAAGAAAATAAGCTTGATTTTCTTCAGGTTGTAATCCCTAAGTGCTGTGCTGTTTGTGTGCTGCTGTGATTCTAGTCTTCATTTCCTGGTGAAATTCTCTTTTGATTCACCAGAACAATGAAATTCAGAGAGAAGTAGTTAAATTCGTAACTCTAAAGCACTGCTCGGGGAAAAACTGATTGGTAGTCAAGCCCTATTTGTATGTAACCTATAATTGGAGAAAACAATTTCATTTTCAGGGTCTAGGGGGCAATATGCAAATCCGAATTCATCTTCACAATGGAGTTTCTGATTTCTTTCTTTGTAACCTATCTTTATTTGTGAGCTCCTTACTTGACAGAGGGTTCAGTAACCCCACTTCTCCAGTGCTCTTACAAAGACCAAGAGAACAGATTTCTTTCCAGGCTGGTAGTCACAAGTAAGCAGTTTCAGAGGTCTGCTAATGAGGCAATCCATAATAGTTTTCCTAACTGAGTTGCTTCTCCAGCCATAGGGAGCAAAAGTAATCTCATAGCCTGTTTTAAGGAAAAATGTGCTGCATACACATTCACTCACACAAATGCACACACGCACGTGCACACACAAACACACATGCACAATCTATGCCCTAAAAGACAGTCAGCAAGTACCTATATGATATGATCAATCCATAAAACCATCTTGAATAAAAATCCCATACATTCATTGATGTGCTCTCTAGACTTCTGTTCAGTATGGACCTCAAAGAATTAGAGTTTTTTTTAATGTTTTATAAATATATATGAATATATTATAATTAGGTTAAAATCGTTTTGTAAAGGACGATTATGTTCAGATAAAAATATATGGCTCCATTTCTAATTATGGTCTCAACTTATTTGTGATATGCACATATTTTTATATATTATACCTTTACAAATATAATTTGCATATGCTAAATATTACAATGAAAATAGTAATTTCCTTCACATTTGCTAGAAAAAAAATAAATAACCTAGATTATTTACTGTATATGCCTATAATGTTTTCTGATATTTTTTCCTCCTTTATATGGCTAGCAAGTGTAATGACTAAAACTCAGTGATTATTCTTTCATCTCATGTGAAATGAAGCTTAATAATAGAAGGTGACTGCGTCACTGGTGTGAACAAAAAAAAAGCTACATTAGCAATCTTGGGACTCTGTTTTTAATAAATATTAACTGTATACTTATTAACTGCTATGAAAAATTATTTCTAACGACACATGTTATGATCCTTTCAAGGCCCTGACACCAGGATCATAAGACTGGCTCTATTATTTGCATTTTAGTACATAAGCTAGATATTGTTTTACATATGCAAAAAATCAGGCAGTTCTACTCAACCCCTACACAAGGCATGCCACCTACCTCGTGCTCCTCCCAATTAGAAAAGCAACTCTAATTGTAAACACAGCATAACAAGGCCTTAAGAACAGAAAATGACTTTTGAATTCAACTACTTACAGCTATCCTATAACTTGTGGGTAAAAGAATATGCTTCAAGTGTCAATATATGTAAATTAAGTAAAGCTTATTTTTGCCCAAATCTTTGACTATATTCTAAAATGAAATCCTTCAGTCAGATATATCCAAGCCCTCTACAGCTCTCTGCCACAGTTCTGCTACCTTTTAGCCCTGTGCTCTTTTAGCATGGTTCACTGAATGGTACCTTATCTGGCTGTACCATAGAAGTGCAGTACTGGCTAGAGTATGAAGATGCATTTTAATTTTTTTTTTGAAATGTTTAAAAGGAATTATTGTACGAACGACCCAGAGTAATTCACTTATTGAGAACATGTCCAAAGCCAATGAAACAGTGTGTTAAAAGAGCGCTGCTTGCTCACAGTCTTTGTGGACAGGAAATAGAAAGGCATAAGTGTCTATCACTTGATGAATGGATAAAGGAAATATTATGGATACGTACAGCAAAGCATTGATCACCATACAAGAATAAAATGTTATCATGTGTGACAACATGAACAAAAACTGGAGATCATTGTACAAAATCTGCCAGCCTCAGAATGACAAGTAGCAGCATGTGATTCAATTTGTTTGTGAAGAAAAGATGTTAACAACTGGGAAGGGCAGGGCAGGGAGTGACAGAGAAAAGTTGATGAATGGGCACAAGGTTAATTAGATAGGAACCAGAAACCCAGATGTGCATTGAACAGCCTATGACTATCGATGGCAATGACTATACATCCCAAATAAATGAAGGAAAGGACTTTCAGTTTTACCACGAGTTAAGGAATTAAATATATGAGAAGTTAAAAGATTACCCTATTTATATATTACAGAATGTGCACATACATCAAAACATCACAGTTCTTCATAAATATGTACAATTTATGTGGTTTTGTGTAAATTAAAATAGATGCAAGTTTAAAAAAACTGTGAAAAGGCAAAATGAATCTGAAATTTCTATTGTCTTCAGTATCAGTTACTAGATCTTGTATCTATTTGTCAGCAATCAAGTTTTTAAGCTCACAAAGATTGAGTCTTTCAGTTGCCTATTTTCTCCCAAGGTAAATTTATATATTTTGTTCAGATCATGTAATGTTACATGTACATATATTTTTTTAGGGATGGCCATTTTGAGAAGAATACTTCTGTTCTTCCCATTCTTTAATTGCTTATAGTTCTTTTTGCTTGCTTGCTTGTTTGTCTTTTGTCTAGCATGGAGGCCTGAGTGTGTTTCACCCTTCCGTGTTAACATGTTAACAGGACTATTTGAATCATTCTTGTTCAGCCTGTTTGGTCAGTCAAGTTGAGCCTTTATGAGTGTAGCTACTGACATTCCTAATAGAAACAATCTTACAGCAAACTACCTATCTAGCTCTTCCGTATTTAGTAAACCTTATCTTCCCTATGATCCCTGAACCTTAGGTATACTGTGTTGTTTGTTTATCGGTTGGAACGGGGCTCAGGCTCAGTCTCTCTGAATTTTATAATTGTGTCTCTTTGTTGCAAAGACAAGCTTTCCTGATGAGGGGTGAGAACTACTTTTATCTGCAGTTATAACAACAAATATTTAGAACAAGGTAAAACATATTCTGGTCAGTGAAATGGTTGTATGTTCCTTCTCCAGTATCCATGGCTTCACTAGTTCTTGGTAGTTGGCAAAATTTCCAGTACAATAGTAACTTTTTTTGAGGCAGGGTTTGTCTTTTTAACAGCCTTGGCTCTTCTGGAACTCACTTTGTAGACAAGGATAGCTTTTTCATTGTTACAAAAGTACAAAACAAAACCAAACTTTCTTGCATCCCAATGTATTATTTCTGCCATATGTTTATCTCTTTAAACACCCTCCCCAGTTTACATCTTTCACAGTTGATAACACATTGTATGTTCATTTTAAATCCCTTCATCTTTGCTTCTTCAAAAGACATCTAGCAAGAACTTCACAAAATTCATCAAATTTTCTCCAAAGACTGAGATAAGTTTTAGAATCATTTTTTTTTGCCAAAATGGTTAATAGTGATTTGTTTTTACTTTACATCTGGAAAAAAATCCCTAATTTCAGTAATAAAAGAACAACAGAAGATTAATTTGAGACATGAAAGATAATATGGTGTTTATATAGATTGTACTTGTCATATTATTGATCCTGGTCTCCTATTTTATTATGTGATTATACACATTAGGACTTCTTTCTAGTTTTTCTGATAATTCAATTGTTTGGCACACAATAGCCAGTTACCAGCTGTGAATTAGTACAAAGAAAAATCAATGATATCCAATTCTGAATCCATATAATCAACATAACCAACATTTTAGGTTATAATTGGAGAATGTGCATTAAGAGATAAAGTAAAGAAGTCTACCAAAGTTTATACTAAATATAAATACAATTTAATGTTTAATTAGATAAGAATAAAGCATTATTTTTGTTAATTGTGTATATGTATTTCTAAATGAGGCACATGTTATGTTCATGTCTTTGTCCAAAACCACAGCCTAGCAAAAATAACATGCAAACATCCTTATTGCTTTCAACAGAATAGGAGTTTTATGTTTCTTTGCAAATTTTATAACCCTGCATTTTAATATCTTATAGTTTATCTCATTATATAGTTAGGTAATAATAAAGCTAATGCTATTATTATGAGTGATAAACTGAGCTTTAAAATATCATGTGACTTCTCTAATCTGACAGCAAAGCTAGAACATGACATTCAGGACATAATCTCTATCTTCTAATCACACATACCAGATTTCATTATAAATCAGCTTCCTCCATATCAAAACCAGACATGTATTGAGTTCTCAAATAAAGTTCTTTCAAAATTTAAATAGTATTTTACTGCTAAAATGAAAAGCAATTAAGCTAGGACTTTAACTTTCCCCATGGAATACTTTCTACCAGCCGTATTTTGAGGTATTCATCAGAGTACTCAACTACTGTCAATGACTCTGAACTTTCTTTACAACTCAGCAACTAGCAAAACTCTCTGAATTAAGCTTTATGCTCGTTTATAGTATTATCAATAACTTAAATAATCTGAAGAAGCAAAACAATGTTAGAGAAAAACTCCTTAGGCCTAGAGAAAACAGAAGTCAGTGGAGAAAAGAGATGGTGATGTAGATGTCTCTCAGTTATTTTCTGAATGCCTGTTCCTTTAGCAAGAAAGACGTTGTGTAACGTTCCATTTTTGTATCATACCATTTTTCAGCCATAATGGGAAAAAATATATGGACACATAGTTTTCAGTATTTGTTTTTACCGTGTTCTTTCTATTGTTTTTATTTCACATTAGGTATGAATGAACTATATATCTGTGACTAATATGAATTTCATAATTCATTGGAGGAAAGTACTTGGTGTCTTAAGGCCAAATAATTATGATAAATTAATAATGTTACTTTTTCACAAGATAACTTAGGAATTACTCAATAAGCACTGTACAATTGGTTACATATATATATGTATATATATGTATATATATATATATATATATATATATATATATATATAGTGGGAAAGGCTACTTCTAAACCTATCCCACATTCAACTAAAACTGGGCACAAATTCTCTCCCATTTTGAAGGCTTAACACAAATCTTTGAATTCCATTGAAGCCATAGAAAAACACAGTATAAAACAAGTTTGAACATTGCATCCCTAAGAACTGAAAACTGATGTGTTCCTTGAATTTAGAATTCATCAGAGAAAAGTGTTCACAACTTTTAGAAGAACGTTGCTTTAAATAGCTTTCACAGGGAGATTTAAACTGATTGAAAATGAAGACAGATATTTTTGCATGAAATTGATTGTTTGTTGGAGATAATGGTGGGCTATTATGACTTCCACAAAATGCTGAAAGATAGAAGCATTTTCCAAGGATGATTTGACAGTACAGCTGCTGAATCCCAAATGAAGGATTTTAGACAGACAATACCTGCTCCATCATTACTTAATACTGTATTGTGAGCTCAGAAGTTAAAGATTCTTAAGCTGAATATCTTTATCAAAGGACTTATTATGTATAATGTTGACATTTGAAGTGTTTAAAGTATTTTTAGTCAGATACTGTCTATTACTGTCTATTATACTCTATAAATTCTATATTGGAGAATTTTGACGATCAACATCTAAACTCCAGTAAACAAAACAAGAAGACAGTCAAAAGACATAATTCATCTGTTAATTTTCTCCCAACCCATTCAGCCAGCACATACCACCCAGCAGTCAAAGTTTTGGAATATTCCTTAGATAAGACATTAAGTCACTTGAGTCTCATTTTTGATATATTAATGATCATTTATGTAGATACACTTCCATGCACCACTTCCACTTTAAAAGTAATTTATACAGCTTGGTGGGGTGTTATACTTCTCAGTGGCATGGCACATTAAAATTTTTAAAAAATTTTGTGGATAAAGTTATGAAGTTTATCACAACTAAAAACACGATCCCAGGCTCTTCTTCATAAACCTCACCTTATAATAAACATCTTTCTGGGAGCTGCATTTATGTTGCCATTTATTTGGTAGTTCTGGATCTTTTCCCAGCCTTCTCTGCTCTGCAGTAACTTATTGGAAAATGCTACTTCACTGAACTCATAAAGGATAATCTGATACCAAGATCTCATTGCTGCACTGTGCCTATGCTTAGTAATTTTTGCAAGCTAAACTTTGAGCATAGGAACCTGATAAAAACATTTTATTGCGCCGGGCGGTGGTGGCGCACGCCTTTAATCCCAGCACTCGGGAGGCAGAGGCAGGCGGATCTCTGTGAGTTCGAGACCAGCCTGGTCTATAAGAGCTAGCTCCAGGACAGGCTCTAAAGCTGCAGAGAAACCCTGTCTCGAAAAACCAAAAAAAAAAAAAAAAAACATTTTATTGCTTTCGCTTTGCACACTAGGCATGGCTTCCCCACAAGAGAATCATTAAGTCGAGTAATTTATAGCTGGGCTTTCTTTTTTGAACTCTGTATCACTTTGTCCACTTAGAATTAATTTGTTTAAACATGTATGATAGACAAGGTGGGGCAAAGAGCTGAGTTTCAGACCAGAAATATACCATCTACTATTTGGATTAAGTAAATGTATTTGTAACCTTTTGCCTTCATTTCTTAATTCTATATGTATTACCCCTTATTTGGAGACATTTAAGTTGAAATAATTCTCACTAATGGAATTATAAGTGGTTTATCCATCAAATTTCTGGATATGTGCTATAAGCACTATCATAAAGAAACAACAATATATTAATAAATATATATGATTCGAAAGTAATCTTTTATCCAAATTTTATTATTTATTAAATTATATAAGGTGGCATATAACATTTAAATGGCAAAAATAAAGCATTTCAAATAGTATAGAAAATAGGAACCCAAGCTCCATTAGTAGGTGTAGAAAAATATGTTCATGCCCAGTTTAAAAGAGGTTATACATTTGAATATATTTAACATTTCTATTGTATTTAGCAATTTTATCATGATTGAGTTTTATAGGATACACAACCATTCTTTTTAGACTAGGTATTAAAATGCACTCAGGTAGCCACGTAAAGCCAAACAAAGGACATTGTGTTAGGACCTTATAGTAAGAATGTTAAAGCCTTTCTCAGCAGTGTCCTTACATGTGCTGGTTAAGCATCTTAGCTACTGATATACTAAACTCTCTCTGTGATGATGAAGCAGTATGAGATGTCCCACTATACTTGCGCATATATTTTATTTTTTTTTTGTATTAGATGAGAAGCCTGCAGTTCTTATAGTCTTTACCTTAAATAAGAAGAAACTTCAGAATAAGAGCACTAAGGAGAGGAGAAAAACTAATTTTTTTTTTACTTTCTTTTTTTTTTTTTTTTTTTTTTTTTTTTTTTTTTTTTTTTTTTTTTTTGGTTTTTCGAGACAGGGTTTCTCTGTGGCTTTGGAGCCTGTCCTGGAACTAGCTCTGTAGACCAGGCTGGTCTTTTACTTTCTTTTTTAAAGACTAAGAAAATGACCAATGTTAGAATGAAGTGGACTTAATAATTTATGTAGTTAAGATTTAAACCAGACCTGGATTTCTTTTATCTGAAAAATTAATACAAATATTCAAAAAAACTATGTTAGTTCACTATTCAAATCTCATTACATTTATATCCATTTATATATGACTAGGCTTTTTTATATTCTGGGCTTCATGTATATTAAATCCTATACTCCATAACTTTTATTACTTAACACGGTTCTTCATTAATACTTTGCTTTTACTTAAGACAATGGTATTCAGTTTTGCTAGCCATGCCACACTGACCTCACCTTCCTTTCCACGTACGCATACCTCCTTCCTAGCCACACATCTTTCAATCTATTTTGAAGAAGAAGAGGAGGAGGAAGAGAAGGAGGAGGAGAAGGAGGAGGAGAAAGAGAAAGAGGAGGAGAAGAAGGAGGAGGAGGAGGAGCAGGAGGAGAAGGAGGAGGAGAAAGAGAAAGAGGAGGAGGAGGAGGAGGAGCAGGAGGAGAAGGAGGAGGAGAAAGAGAAGGAGGAGGAGAAAGAGAAGGAGGAAGAGGAGAAGGAGGAGTAGGAGGAGGAGGAGAAAGAGAAGGAGGAGGAGGAGCAGGAGGAGGAGGTCAGATCATTAACTAGAGCCTGCACTTAGCAAATGAAACCAATGCTGAAATAATGACAGTCGAACATTTTTCAACTGTCCAAAGGCTGTGTCAAAAAAAAAAAGAATTGTCAATAGGGCTTAAATTACAGGCAGACACAGGAACAATGTCTAATATAAGAACGAGGGGTAGATGAGTCCTTCCAGAGAATCTCTAGTGAATTTAGCTTATTCTAAGCAAATCTATCCAAGTTTAGCTTAAGTGTCCAACATCCAAAAGTCTTGGGATTAGAAGAGTTTAGGAATTTGAAATCATGAGCAGATTTTGGAACATTTGAAAACAAATAATGCAATGATTACTTGGAGGTGGGATACAAGTCTAGACATTGTTTTTTATTTACATTTCGCATAAAACTTACAAGCAATCTCAGAAACGCATACACTATTTTCGGTGTACATATGGGTGGAGCGATAATCATCACAGCAGATCCTGTGCGGAATTTTACACTTTTGGTACTGGGTTGGTTTTCAAAAATCACAGATTATAAAACATTTTACATTTCACATATTTGTTCCTGTGGTCTTTTTTGTTTTTGTTTGTTTGTTTGTTTAAATACTGAATCTCACTATGTAGCTCTGACTATCATGAAACTTACTATGTAACTCAGGATAGTACAAAACTCACAGAAATCCACCTGCCTCTGCCTCCCAATCGTTGGGATTAAAGGTGTTCCCCACCTATCTTGTTTGTCTCACACCAATTTACAACTGAGCATGAGTCAAAATTAATAAATTATCCATACACTTTTACAATTTTTATATATGTGACAAGATTGGTGTCACATTTAAAAGGTGAATGATCAAGCTGCTTTTGGTATTAGATAATAGGAATTATTTTTATTGTTCTTAAATATTTTAACAAAATAATTTGTACAAATAATGTAAAACTCATATGTATTTATTTATAAATCCATCTATAATTTAAAAGATTTTAAACACACTTCTCTATATTTCATAAATAAGCAAACAACCTTCTCAGTTTAAATGAAGAAATATCATACAATATGCAATATATATATTTATGTGTATGTATATATATAATATATATACATATATCTGCACCCCAATATCAGTCTCTTAGGTGAAAAATATGAGATAAAATGTTTTCGGTCACAAGTAAGTGATAGCAAAACTTACTAGGCTTTTTGTTTGTTTTTGTTTCTGCTCTCTCTTTTCTGTAAAATGATACCAACAGAAGAGTCAGAAAATAGATTAAACAAATCTGTGTTTCAATACTTAATTCCCCACACTGGTTAAAAAGAAAGGAAATCACTTGCTGTGCTTATTCATTTGATTGTCGGGCTTTTCTTTTATTGCATTGTAAGCTATTCAGCTCAACTTAACCTATACAAAAGTCTACATGAAGCAATTATTCAATTGTAAGCAATACCCGAGTAAGTACAGTAAATGAAGCAAAACACCATAATATTAACAATGTTCAATGCCCCGAATTTCAATTTTACTGAATGACACATAAAAAAGAAAAGCTGCAAGGCCATCAGTAGTAGGTAATTAGTTTGCATGTACATTTCTAGGACATATGGCAAATTTAGTACAAATGAATAACTTTTAGTAATCAATATTCAACCTGAGACAGAATGCAAGAGAATAAATGATTTGCATCCTGCTTGAGCTTTGAAAACATGATTATTCTGCATGAATTAATTTCTACATGTTAAATAATTAATATGAAGAGATGACAACCATAGTTGAAATTAGTTCCTAAATATTGCCTACACTCTTAAAAATAGAAACGCTTGTGTAAAGAAATATACCAAGGCAGCAAGCAATAACTGAGAAGCATTTTTAACAGCAAATGCTCCATTTGTTTTTCATGTTCATTTTTTCATTTCTGACCCAACCATGTTACAGGACAAGAAATTGTTGTGCTAAAGCAAATTAAGTAAAGGATGGAATTATACCTGTAAATTCCAGCAAGCCAGTAAGTTTTTCACTTAGCCTTGTGGTCATCAAGGCTACGTGATTTTCAGAAAGGACTGTGTTCCTCACCTATGATTATTAAAGCCTTCAAGGGCCCAGAGATGTGGATTACCATAATCAGTGAGGAACACAGAATCTTTAGTTTCCCTATTGTGGAGGCCAATGAATTCTGTAGGATGTTTAAACAATAACAGAGTATTATTTGATTCCCAAGAGGTTAGCAAAATCAAAACAAGAACAAAAACAAAAATCATGGCTTTAACTGAAAAAAGCAACCTGAGTGCAAATTATTCTCCTCAAAGTTAACCCACCAGCTTTGTCTGTATTAATAACTTTAAATCCTTTCATATGCATATTTCTCAATCTTTTTAAAACATGTAATGTCCACCAATTCTAAAATGTCTTTAGGGAGAAAGTCTATGATATTGAAATGTATCCACGTTCTTCTATGAGATGGCTTGGCTATTAATTTTGAATTTCCTGTTCCTCGAATTACCATAAAAGGTTAGCATCTATTATAATTTTTATATCAGGTATGTTATGTTAATAGAGATTATAGTTCATAAAATTACCTTTAAATTTTTGATTCAAGTTTAAATGCTGGAACCCATATTTGAAGCTATATGAGGTGGTGTACATATTCTTATCTGCAATAATAAGAAAACGGATGCTCCATCCACTGACACACTGTTGGTAACCAAGAATGAAATTTTCTCTATTTTTGTTTAAGTACTCAGTAGTATGGTTCAAAGAAACATATATGTCTTCCTTTACCTAATTTTTTCTCTCAATGTTTTAGTATTTTATGAGAGATAGACGTTGTTCCTTAAATTGTACAACTGGGAACCTGAATAAAAAAAAGTATCTGTTGCATTGATCAAGTGTCCTCGCTGTGTGATATACAGTCCTTAACGTTTATGCCCAAGACTGATATAGCAGGGTCTTGAGAAAGATCGATTCCAAATTTTCTGAGGAACTACTATATTGATTTCCAAAGTGAGTATAAATTTGCACTTTCACCAGCAATGGAGGAGTGTTCCTCTTGTTCCAGATCCTCTCCAACATAAAATATCACTTGTGGCCGGGCAGTGGTGGCGCACGCCTTTAATCCCAGCATCGGGAGGCAGATGCAGGCGGATCTCTGTGAGTTTGAGGCCAGCCTGATCTATAAGAGCTAGTTCCAGGACAGGCTCCAGAGCCACAAAGAAACCTTGTCTCGAAAAACCACACACACACACACACACACACACACACACACACACACACAAATCACTTGTGCTTTTGATCTTTGTGCCTTGGAGCTCTTGTCATGTCTCACTGTGAAGTAGTTTGGACTGTAATTAACTACTCTTCTGTGGTAGTTTGAAAGAAAATGCCCCTGAAAGAGAGTGATAATACTAGAAGGTGTAGCCTGTTGGAGAAAGTGTATCACTGTGAAGGCAAGTTTTGAGGTCTCATATGTGCTCAAGCTATGTCCAGTGAGACAAGCAACTCCTCTTGCCTGCCTATCAAGATGTTGGACTCAGTTCTAGTACCATGTCCGCCTACATGCCACCATGATGTCACACCGTGATGATGATAAAATAAACCTCTAAAAATGTAAGCCCCCACAGTTAATTTTTAATAACAAAAACTCTTTCTATGTGTTGCTGTGGTCATTGTGTCTCTTCACAGCAACAGAAACCATAACTAAGACACCTTTCAGGCAATATTCAAGTAGGAACCTCACAAATTCATTACCATCTCTTCAGATGCTCCCTGTGGGAAGAACTGTAAGTCACCTTTGTTCCTTCATTCATTTTCTTCACAAAAAAGTCAGAACCAAATTTAAGTATACTTTAGAGATTAAAGATGGAGACATATATCCCAATTCAGGAAAGTGAATCCATTTTACAGATGATAACCAAAGATAAGTATGTGCATCCACAAACCAAAGAAATTCAGCTAAGTAGAAGGACAGCACAGCAGGCTGAATTATAAAACATATTTCTTTTCTATGCTGATTTTCTCTATGCAGATCCCAAGAAGAAGGCTGAACCCAAACTGTATCTTTGCCCTTACTGTCTTTCTTCCTACTGTAAAAGCATTTTGTCTATTGATACTTTGACAAAATTTGATATCAATTATTTGTCTTAGTATTGAGTTTAGTAATCTGTAGTATTTTGTTGAAAAACACAGGCACATCCACTATAGGTTGATCTGAAATGCAACTTCACGAACATCAACTTTATAACCTATGGAATCAGAATGTCAAAGATCTATATTTGAATGAACAACCTAGGTAATTAGAAAGCGTCAAAGTTAGAGATTCATTGGTTAAGCAATGCTGACTATAAAGCTTGAAAGAATACAGAATAAAAATATTATGACTAATATACTGCTAATAGTTTTAAAAATGAACACCATGATTTTGCATGTTCTAAGATATTTGAAAGTACATATTGAAGGCCTACAAATTTAAAAACACTTTTCAAGGCAGGAAAACGATAGTGCATATTTTATGAATTGATGAAGTCAGCCAATCTGAATGACATGATTGGAATCTTCAGCACTTTATGCCATACTACCATGGCTACATATGGCTCGGTTTTATCAGTTTACTGGTGGGATTTCATATCATCCTCTTAAAATAGATTAAAAGTACAAACAAGATTCAAATGCCTGTATTTTACACCTTCCTTATTTATTATGTTTGTTAGTGTTAATTTGTTTTCAGATCATGTTTCAAGAGCTAGAAAAGCAGTAGCTCAGAAAATATAGTGAAAAATGAATGTGACCAAGAACGTGATAAAAAGGCACGAACCCTAAACAGGAGCTTGATAAGTAAATCCCATGCTGATTTTGTGTAAATGCTCTATGCTCTAAGCAATTGAAGAATATAGAGTTACAGAGTGTAGCCATTTCTGTACAATCTTAAGACGAAAACTCTAGAAATAATATTTTCTAAGAATATGTATGTGAAAATTGATCTTAGAAATCTGATATAAAAATATCATTCATATTATAAAATAAAAGACATTGTAGTATATGGTTTTTCAGGTCAGGCCATTTTGAAGCAAAATAATAGGAAAGGTTACACTTTTAGCACAAACCTCTTGTGTTAGATAACAAGAGTCTGATGGCTGTTCTCTAGGAAGAATACTTTTTTCATTATGAATGGCATTGGCATTACTATGATGTTGCTTAATCTAGCATGAAATGCCACTATAAATAATATATTATACACTACTTCCCACAAATTTGCAATAATTAAATATCCTTGTTGCTTAATCCCTAAGAGAAAATATGTTTGATGTTGACAACACAAATTGTCCCACATAAGTTTTGATCTTATTTTAAATTAGTCTTTAATCTATGTTTATAAAACCTAACTTTAAAATCAATGCACTTAACCAAAATTTTATTTGAAGTGAATAGTTTGTAGTTAGAGAAGCATTAAAAAGGCTCTTTGAACTAGTGTTAATAATACACAATGTTAATAAATATATTTGAATTTGTTAAGAGATCTTATAGTCTACTCTACTACTAATAGGTGACTCGAAATAAAAGTATTTGAGTATATACAAAGGTTTAAGTTATTTTAAGTTATTTATATGGAAATAGCATATTTGGTGGACATTTATATTTAATAATTTTACTACTTGCAAAACTGTAGTTTTGAATCATTTACAGTACAGATTAAAAGTGAAAGTGTAATTTAAGAAGACTCCTTAGACTTCAATCAAAATTTCTAAATAAAAGTTTCTGAAAATACATTCAAGCAAAACCCTTGTACATACTCACATGTGATAATTCAAAGACTAATACTCTAAAAGTGCATTTTAAATCCTGTATATGAGAAAACCTGTTTTTATAAGCCTGTGAATAAAGCATCTCAAAATATAGTTAAAAATGAGATATATGCACATTGTATATGTAATTACAAAACTAACAATAATTTAAACTGATTCTCATTCAAATTAAGTTTTAGATCAAAATGGTATGGCCACACTGTTTGAGAATTTTAGATATAATGAGTTTATTTCAGACTTGCAAAAATCATTCATTATTTTAAAAAAAATTATGAATGATTATAATTCTTTAGGTACTAAAAACTTCAACTGAAAAAGCCAGAACAATTGGATAGCTTCTCAGGAAAAGGGTAACACTATAGCATCTACAACTGATAGTTTATGTTTTAAAGGAAACAGCATTTCGACTCCTGCTTTTCCCCTAATACCACACAGATAGGAAGAAGAAAGTTCCAGAAATTCATGAGAAATAGAAGGTAATGTGAACTTAAGTTTGAATAAAAATGTAAAATCCTAGAGGTGGTTACAAAAATCCTTAGGGGGAGCTAGTAAAGTGCTTATTAGAATTATCAGGTTAAGAAATTCCATGATAAGAATGTAACTCAAAGTTGCCTCTGGATTGCTTAGCCAGCAGAAAGATCTGAAAATGGGACGTTTGAACAGTATTCCTCTATCAGAAAATGTGTATGTATGTGGGGGGGGGGGCATGTATGCAGTATGTGATATACTCTGTGTGTGTGCATGTGTGGTTAGTATGATATGTTATTTGGTGTGGGGGTGTGGGTGTGTGTGGTGTGATATGTTGTTTGTATGTGTCTGTGTGTATATTCAACTTACTCAGGATTTAAAGAGAGAGAGAATGAGAGATGAAATGAGACAGGAGATTCACCAGAAAAACTTTTTAGTGAGGAGCGGTAAGCTTTCTATTGCAGTGGCAAATGCTTTATTCTTACAACTTAGGATCAGGGACTGGTTTTGGCTCATAGTTTCACACAGTGCCTACCTGTTAGTGACAGGCCTATGGAGAACTGTTTGATGAGACTACATGGACCTAGAAGCATTTTATGAAGGCTAGAAAGCTAATTAAAAGAAAAATGGTTGCCAAGGTTCACAGGTTGAATAGAGACCATTGTCCTTTGTGGGACAGTTCAGATCCAAATCCTAATTATCACATGTGTCTTCCTGCCATAGATTTATATTCATTTCTCAGGCTCAATTTCACTCATTTATTGATATCTAGGAGAGAATATTTGTATTGAAGATTACATTGTCCTTGCGCTAATTAACTGGGAAATTCTCATGAAGGAGATGTTTTAAAACACGGAAATGGTCAGCTGTGGAATCAATTTATCAACATACCAGTGTCCTCGCCAGCACCTTAGCCTTGGATGAGATTTGCATTTTACACTTACAAATATTCAGAAAGTGGATCATACTATCAGAAAATGGAACATTCTATCAGTATTTGCACCACCTTTATTTATTTTTGTTTTTCTACAAGCTTATCTCAGATCTATACAAGCTAAGGCAATCATCTTTGCTTCTAAGTCTTTATATTGAAAAGACCAATATACCCAAAAAGCAAATTACTACTGCCACTAAGCAATAGATACTAATTTTGTACTCAAAAACCCTCTTTTTAAAATGATGTTTTAAATAAATATTTTTGAATCACTCAGTATTCATCAAAGAAATACACAGCTTTCCGGAAACCTGCTGCTACCTTCCCTGAAATTATACACAAATATAGATTAGTTTACTTTGAGCTTGTTGCTTGAAAGATTTTATGACTTTCTATTAAGTCTAGTTTCTTAATTGTTATTTTTTCCCTTTATTTTCCAGAGCCCATAGATTTTTCAGCAGGGAACATCTTACCTCCATTAAATCAGTCTTTGTCCCTTCATTGGAGATTGTGCTGGCTACTTTATGGCAATTTGACACAAGTTGGAGTCACTTGAGAAGAGGGAACTTCGGAGGAGAAACAGCACCTCCAGATTAAATTGTACACAAGTCTACGGGACACTTTTTTTAAAATTCACGATTGTTATTTTAGGACCCAGTGCATCCTAAATGTTGGCACCACTGGCCTGGTGGTCTTAGGTGTTTGAAGGAAGTTAGATTAGTAAACCTTGAGGAATAAGCCAGGAAGCATGTTTCCCTCATGGCTTCTGCTCCAGTCCCTGCCTTCCAGTTGCTGACATGGGTTCTTTCCTTGCTTCCCTTGGAGATGAACTTATAAACTGTAAGATAAAATAATCCCTTTCCTTTCCAAGTTGCTTTTAGTTACAGTTCTTTACCACAGCAATAGAAATCCTAACTAAGACAGATACTATTGTAGGTAAAGGCTGCTTGTTCGTTTCCCAGCATCCCAGACGTGAAATAATACACTGAATATATATTAATTAAAACATTGCTTGGCCTACTAGCTCAGGTTTCTTATTAACTAACTATTACATCTTAAATTAACCTATTTGTATTATTCTTTATTTTAACATGAGGTTCTTGGTTTAGCGGTAAAGTTCTTGGATATATGTCTCCTTCAGCAGCAAAGAGACAAGGCGTCTCTTTGACTCCACCTTCTTCCCTCATCTATCTGCTTAGAATTCCCACCTTATGCTATTCTGCCTGTAATAGGCCAAAGCAACTTTATTCATTAATCAATAAGAGCAACACAAATACAAAAGGACTTCCCACACCAGACTACAAGTAGATTTATCTATCATTTTCTGTTAAATGTTTAATACAAGACTGGATTAAAATGGTATATTTTAAATTAGGAACCACAGTGGTGACATCATACCAAATTACTCATGTGTCATTGAGCAATTTCTCCTTATAGCTTTTAAAAATCTGTCCTTAGATAATCTCCAGTTCCAAAATTGTGGAGTTCAACTACACAGAATTGGAAGTAAATGTTAAAAATGTGTAATACTCATATAGAGGACCTGAGTTCAGTTTCCATCACCCATATATCCTGCAACTAACAACTGCTTTTAACTAAAGCCTCAGGAGACCCCAACAACTCTTTTTTGTCATGTATGCAACCTGATGTACATTTCCCCCACACACCTGTATGCATAGTTAAAAAGAAACTAAAAATTAATAAATTTTCATTATGCTTATTTATTTTCACATACTTGACAATAGAATCAATATATATTTTAGATTATAATATTATTGGAAACACATTTAAAAGAATAAGTTACTATTTACTAATATGTCATATGTTATTTTACATATTGTTGCAGTTTGAATATAATTGACCCCATTTAGGTCATAAGAAGTGTCACTATTAGGAAATGTGGCCTTGTTGAAGTAGGTGTGACCTTGTGGGAGGAAGTGTGTCACTGTGGGGGCAAGCCTTTAGGTCTCCCATGTTCAAGCTATGCCTAGTTCAGTCTACTTCCTGTTGCCATAGTTGAAAATAGAATTCTCAGCTACTTCTCCAGGACCTTGTCAATTTGCATGCTGCCATGTCCAGGCATGATGATAATTGGCTACACCTTTGAACTGTAAGCCAACCCAATTAAATGTTTTTCTTTATAAGACTTGTCATGGTCATTGTGTCTCTTCATAGCAATAGAAATACTAAGACAGAAGCTTTAGTGCCGCTTCCTAAGAACTTATGGAGGGAGGCCAATTACATTCAAACTACCACACATAACCTTTGTAATAATCCATTCTAGAAATAAGAAACATATATTACAAGAATAAGCCAGAGTACATTACCGAAACAATGAAATCACATTCCAGTAATTACTCTGACTCTAAATCCACCTACTTCTTCTGGAAGTCTCTTATAGAAAGAGGTTGCATCTTTTTTAATATAATTCATAAAATCTGATGTTGGTCCTGGAAATCTGGCACCTGAGACACTTGAAAGAGTCTATTGCATGTACTGCTTCTCAACCCCATCTTCAGCAAAGTCAGTTTGTTAGCTTGTAATCAGTAAGAGTTGGTAGATCTTTATGTACAGAAAAAAAGGAATCTGTTACAAGGGAGGCCCTTCCTCCTCCCACAGAGCCAGTTGGTAATAATCTCCTAACACAATACTTGGAGTTAACCTATATTGTACTTGTTAGGCCATTCATCAGGGAAATCTAGGGCACTTTGTTTTCTTACATTTTTAAACTTATGCTGCAATTTGATGAGCACTTTCTCTGTAAAGAATAATCTTCCTTATTTAATTCGGTATAATAATTAAACATAACAATTAACAGCTAAAGTTCACATAACTTGTATGTGTCATAACAACTTTCATAAATACGATTCCATTATATACCCCACCTTGGGACCATTTCTTTGTTTCGGGAACCTGTATAGGACTTATTTGTTAACTTATGTTCTACTCCTATATAATAAAAACTGAAGTTTCTATGAATGTTCAGCCCAGCAGGTTAAGTGTATTAAGTTTTCTGGGATTTTTTTTTTCAGGTGAGTTCATGAATTCTACTACAACTGAGTACAAACTTATCTTTCCCTAGTCTTAAATTAGCATCCCAAACCTTTATAAAAAATGTAGCATCCCCACAGTAACCTCTTTTCTAAATCATATTACTTTTCTTCTTTATCAACCACCATTAATACATCAGTTTACAACATGTCTTCCTCATATCAAGTTAAAATTTCTATAACTGCCAATAAAACATTTTCGAAGGCAGAATGAATTATTATGCTTCAGGGTACCCTTATTAAAAGGACTGCTTGAACACCTGTTTTATTTGAAAATGACACCTTTGCATCCTGTCAATGAGACTGTTTTTTTATCAGTCCTTTGGCCTATCTAACCTTTCCTGTCATTCGAATAAAGTCAATTTAAGTTTGAGATGTGTCGTTTGAGAACACCTTCTAAGAAATCATTCTAAATTTCCTCATTAGATTTTCCTGAAGCATAACGAAAAACAGGCCTGCCTCCATCTTAGGCTTAAAAGCCATCTTATAGCAAAGATAAACTAGCCCCGTTCCTGTTTATGATTAAACTTCTGATTCGCAAGTATTGGGTTATCCCCCACCTGTAACCTTAACTACAAATGGTACTGTACTGCCTGTCCCAGGAAAGGTAATAATGTCTTTGTTTCAAAAGTTGCTTATAATCATCTTGCAACCCTGCTTTTGTTTCAAAGGTTGTAAGAGTACATGTGACTACCTTACTATGATTACCTGTTGTTACGATTCCATTATATACCCCACCTTGGGACCATTTCTTTGTTTCGGGAACCTGTATAGGACTTATTTGTTAACTTATGTTCTACTCCTATAATCTTGGCTACCTCTGTCAAAACCCACATTTGGAAACCCTTTAGCCCCGTGCCTTCCTCAATCCAATGCTGACTTTTTGAACTCCTCCTGACTGGGGAAACAGAAATGTACATAAATTAAAAAAAAAAAAAAAAAAAAAAAACAACTAGCTTTAATCAATTGCTTTCTTGAAATAATTTGGTCATGAGTATTTGTGTCAAGGATTTTTCTCTTCCCTTCTTTGGGATTAACACATGGTGCTTCATTTTTTTTTTTTTTTTTTTTTTTTTGGTGTAGTTCTTTACTAATATCATTTACAGAGTTTGAATTATATATTATATTTCAGATTTTTTAAGAGTGTTTCCTCGTCTCCATTCACAATAACAATTTTTCAGTTCTAGATTGCTTTCTGTTGCTGTGTATTTGGGAAGGAAGGAACAGGATTGTTATTGTTAGACCAAATCCTCTCAGCTCAGGTTAAATTCTGAAGGATGGGCAGGGTGGTTTGCAATTCCCTGGTGCCAGTGAAAGCAGGAAACACGCAACAAACTGGCTTAGGAGTTTATTAGAGGCGATGTGTACAGGCCTGTAAAGTCGGTGTGCAGAGAGAGAGAGGGCTGAAGATAGCACATCCAGCTTTTAAAGGCTGCCAAGTGCATGCACACAGAAGGATTACCTGGCTACGTCATACATGAATGACGGAGCTAATGCATGTACACAGGGGTTCACGTAGCTGAGGCACACATAGGTGATGCAACCACGCCAAACGTGGGTCATGCAGGGCCATTTAAGATTCCGTACAGCTACGTGCCTGAGGGCTTGTCCACACATGTGTGGCCCTGAAACCCAGAAGAGCCAGCCATGCTGGTTTGGCTAAAATCATCACATGGGTCCTACGTAAATACCTACAGTCAGCATTCCTCAGGAACCTGTGAAACAGGTTTCTGCTGGACAGAGGAAGTCACTAATATTTTCCCTTACCTATTCCAAAAGGACAGAGGGCTTTCTAATGACACGTCCCTGTGAAGTAAGTATATCAGCATATTAAAGTACATGATCCTCTTATGGCCTCTCTACTATGCTAGCTCCTGGATTCCTTCCCTGCCCCACACAGAAACTACTCACTCTTTGTGTTTTCCTCACTTGGCTCTTCTTTCTGCCTCTGAAACCTAGCCCTGGCCATGACCAATTTACTTCCCTCTCTGCATTGCCCTCCCCAAAGTAGCCTTGTTTTCTCTGGATTATTGCGTAGGTTTCTCACTACTCTCATATCTACAGGAATAAAAGCTTCTACCTAAAGATCAGTCACTCTGGTGGTTTCTCTGTGTCATTGCTTACAATTTATATCTTAAAGGTTAGAGTCCATCATCCAGGACAGTCAGAAAGGAGCTTAGGGCTGAAACTGAGCCCAAGGCCATGGGGGAACAGTGCTGGCATGTTTGCATCCTCTACCTTTCTCAGCTATAGACCTTACTTAACACAAAAAGGACAACCTGCTCACAGGGTGGTATCACTAATAGTGGGTCAGGCCTCCTCACATCAATCACTGGTTATTAATCAAGAAAAAGCCTTACAAACACTCCCATAGGCAATTCTCAACTTTACTCTTTACATATATTTGCATTCCATTGCCAAAAACTAGCTAGTAAACTTGACTATCGTATTTTCTATGCAAGTGATTTTAACCATTTTTAACTGCTTTGAAAACTCAAACTTCAAATAATTTTGTCTTTTTTTTAATTCACTTTTTTTCCTATTTCAAGGCTAAGTTAGTTAAGGCAGAAAATATGAATTTTTGAAGGGTATCTAACATTACATACAAATTTCCTAGAAATAGCAAATTTGAAATGAACTGAGTAAGTAAAATGTCGGTGGGCATATAATGTTTTGTCAGAATAAAAAGAAGAGATAGGTGTAACATGGATACGAGTTGAAATCACAACAGATAATGCACCACAGTGCTCTTACTTGAAAGTTTCTCCAATGCTAATAATAGCCGGATTAGAGTGGCAAAAGCATAATAAACATTCCTTAAAAATCGTGTGGTGGTAATTCAAATGCACGAATTGTGGAAGATGGTGGGCTTCAAGGGTGGATCTGTATGAGTGCACACGTTTATGGACTTAATCATTTTAACAGGGGCTTGGAAGCAGAAAATGTATTGCAAAGGCTCTGCTGTTTCTTTCATCTCTTGGATCAAACTTGGTACCATGTGTTCCTTCTTGTCTTTCTCCTTTCACACATCGAGCAGTGATGAATGAACTGGGGAAGATGCAAAGAGAAGAAATCAGTCAACTGGAAAGAGAAAGGGGCTGCTGCAGAGAACACTCCTGGGCAATGACAGGAATCTGTATGTAAATCTAGTAAGAAGGGAAACAGGCCCCTGATATTCACAAGCTCTGTACTCTTTAATCTCCCATCCATTCTTGTTCTACTTTCTCCCCTCAGGTGTAGTTGTCTTAGGAAGAAAATATGACACCATCTGTCTTTTAGTATGTCCACGTTTTTTCACATCTATTGACAGGATTCACTCAGTACAATTTCATAAGAAAGTTCTCATTTAATTTTAACATTGTCATTGTGTTTTTTATCATTTATAAACTTACAGGTTAAAACAGCATTTACCTAACTTGCCACCCTGTCCTTATTCCTTCCCCACCAATATCCTCTCCCTCATTGTCTTCCATTCTAAATTCACTGATAATAATACTATTCTCCCATTTAACTCTCCATTTGAGGTTTAAAATCTGAATTGCATGGGATAGCACAGACACGTCTTTTATTTTTGCGTACTGAAACTCTGTGCTTGCGCTATATCTCTGAAGAACCATTTCTACCCTTAACTCCAGGAAAATTTCAACCTTGAAACCCTGTTAAATTCAAACTCACTTTGAATTCACCTTGGATTCAGTGTGGCACAGACTACAACTTTTAAGAATATCCCTATTCTATTGTTTCCATTTCTCTGACTATAATCTTATAACCTCATATACATTCTACTGGAAGACAATAAGGAGTGTTTGGAAATGTTTATCAAGAGTACTGAGGCATAATTGTGACTATCCTAGTCAAAGGGCTTCTTTAGAACTTGTAAATGTAAAGTCTGTAATTTTATGTTTTGAGACATAAGTTTTGTGATTCATCATGCTAAGTCACAAATCATTTGTTAGAGATAATGACAAGTTGGCTATAATCAATCATTGTATATTTATTTTTATTAGTTTTTAGGAGTGTGTCTGCCTGGCTCTATGTGCAGCACAGGTGTGATTGTGAGACTTCATTTGGATGCTCAGAATTTAGCCCTTTGCAAGAGCAGTAAGTACTCTTAACTGCTAAGACGTGTCTCCAGTTTTGGTGTTCTTTTAAAAGTACCCTAATTGTTATCAGAGAGCCTTCACCCGAGAACTGATGGACGGAGACACGGAGATCCACAGACAAGCACTGGGCTGAGCTATGGTCGTCCTGTTGAACATAGGAAAGAGAGATTGCACAAGTCAGGGTGGTCAGGGTCATGACCTTGAATCCCACAGATACAGTTGCCCTGGATCCTGGGAACAGCTAGGGAACCTGCACAGGTTTGACTTAGGCCTTCTGCATGTAGGTGATAGTTGTGTAGCTTCGTCTGTTTGTAAGGCTTATGGCAGCGGGATAGAATCTCTCCCTGGCACTTTATCTGGCTTTTGTGTACCTATTCCTCATGCTGGATTGCCTTGCCTTTGCCTTGAAGCACGAAGAGGAGCTTGGTAACTTGATGTGCCATGTTTTGTTGATGCCCATGGGAGGTCTTACCCTTTCTGATTAGAGAAAGAGGACAGATGTGGCATGAATGGCAGGGGCAGGAAAGTAAAAAGGAAGGCAGTGGAGGGGGAAAGAAAGAGGGGACAGGTGAGGAGAGGAAGGAAGGAAAACAGCAATCAGGATGTAAAAAAAAAGTGAAAAAAAACATTAATTAATGAAAAGGAAGAATGAAATTGTCATATATTGACCACTATGAAAAGAAATAAACAAAAAAGTAAAAAATCATACATAAGGATAAAAACTCTGAGCAGAAATACATTGTCTGTAATCTTTGTTCAAAAAGAAGGTTGCAACAACTAATTAGACAGTCTCTTTCTCAAGTGTTTTTAAACTCTTCTTTTCCTCTGTGAGTAAAGAGTGGAAAGTAATATAGTTCAGTGGAAACATAACAAAATGGTAAAAAATTAGAAGAGAGAGAGAGAAGGCAAACAAAGAGATAAACAGTTCCAACGTTCTGTTTACAGATCTCCTGGTACTTCAGTACACTGCTTAGTCAAGGAAGATGACAACTCTACTAACTAAACACATGCTTGGTGTCGGAAGTCCTTCTGTATGTGTTGCTTTTATTGCTTAATGAATAAAGTAACTGCCTTTGCCCGTGGTAGGGTAAAGTAGAGCTAGGCAGGAAAAACTAAACTGAATGCTTAGAGAAAGGAGGTGGAGTCAGGAGACTCCATGTAGCCACCGCCAGGAATAGATGTGCTAGAACCTTGCGTGTAAGAAACAGCCACATGGTGATATACAGACTAATAGAAATGGGCTAAAGTAAGATGTAAGAGTGAGCCAATAAGAAGCTAGAGCTAACGGGCCAAGCAGTGATTTAATTAATACAGTTTCTGTGTGGTTATTTCAGGTCTGAGCTGCCAGGCAGTCAGGAAATGAATGAGCAGCCTCCCAGAACACAGGCTTAGTGTGTACATGCTGGAAACTAGGAACTGGAATCAATTTCTGACTTGTTTGAAAGAAGTCAAGTTTGTGTGGTAGAACATACTCCTCTCGAGGTTTTTATTGCCATGTAAATTCCATATAAAAACATAAATTCTAAGGTTTTCGGCCTATTGGTCTCTGTGAAAGTACTCTGCATTTTATAACGAATAATTTGTTTTCAATTCTTTACCCAATATCTTTACTATCTCCTGCTTGGCTTTGGTATCATTATTTCTATATATTTTATCAATCTGAATGCTAAAATTTAGCACTCTTATTTTGTTAGGCAGACATGCAATAACATTTAGAGCCATGGATTATTCAAGTACAATTTATATAAATTATTAAACTTTGCTGTTACAGCCTTCGGGAGAAAAGTGTCCTCCTAGAGCACATTACTACCTTGTATTTCCCCTAAAAATTTTTCAGTATCATCTTTCTTATGCCAAATTAGTTTTTATATTTCTGTTTTACAATTCAATCAAAATCATAGAATAAGGGGGAAGATAGAGACTGAGTATGGGCTTTATTTAAATATTTAATGTAGTATTGAAGCTTGATAAATTTAACAGAATAAGAAACTATGGCTGACGACCAAGTACTTTAAAGAATTTTGGTAGAAGTGTTTATACTGAGATAATTATGGAATTATTTGCGCATGTAAAATATGTCTTCTTTCTATATAGAAAAATCTATGTAATATAATTTTCCATATATTTGCATATATGTATATAATGATATATATATAAACAGAGAGAGAATGATATATATGAGGATGAGAGATGATAAATAGGGGATAGATAGAGAAGTTGATATAGAACTTTAGAGATTATCCATTCTACATAAATGGCACAACAAAAGTTAAATATCTCTACAAATGTTCGTTTCATTATTTCTTTTAAATCATTGGGTAATTAAAATTTATTCATAAATTTGCAAAATAATTTAAGTCAATGAATTCTCATCTTATAAAATATAACCAGTTTTAAGTGTGAGCCATTGGAAGGCAAGTTATCTTTGCACCACTAGGGGGCACCAAGGATGGTTAGATATCAGAAGCAGTGGAGGGATAAAAACGAACATGTAGTAAAATGAGATAATCATACAAGCCTCTTAGCACATTTCAGGAAGAGGAAAATAAAATGATTAAATTTGTATTTGTATTACAAATAAATAATACTAAGTTTATCCATCAAGTGTGTTGTGGGACAACAGATAAAACTTTGAGTAAATAACAGTCAAGAATTTGGAGTGGGCCATGAATTCTGATGGAACTTACTGTGGGAGCATGTGCAATGATTACAGCAAACAGTAGCTAGCGTCTCAGACTCCCAAGTATTTATGTTATCAGCTACCGGGAATGTTTTCATCAGTACTAACAATGTTCCTAAATAGTTGCAACATGGTTGCCTTCTGTTGCTGTGTCATTGCCTAAAGAAGATATTGAAACAGACATCCACCATATCTCATACATCCTTCATATGTATAATACTACAAGTAAGCAGGCATATCTGGACAAGTAATCCAATCTCCTCATTTGAAACTTTCAAGACTCTGTCACCCAAGTCACAGTATTAAATATTGGAACAACTAGGTATTTTGCTAATAACAAATACTAGAAAACCAGCCCACAAATCACAATCCCAGAGAACCCAGACAACAATGAGGACCCTAAGAGAGACATACAAATATCTAATCTACATGGGAAGTAGAAAAAGACAGTTCTCCTGAGTAAACAGGTAGCATAGGGACCTTGGGGGAGGGTTGAAGGGGAGGGGAGAAGTAAAGAGGGCAATAGAAAAAATGTAGAGCTCAATAATTATAATAATAAAAAATACTAGAAACATTCACACCACAATTCAATAACAGAAGTTATGCTAAGGAGATATATTAGCTTTTATTTTATTTGTGTATGGTGTGAGTATGTGTTAGTGTATATGTATGTGTGCAAGCGCGACTTGTGTGTGCTGGGTGTAATTGTATACCCATTCATGTGGATGTTAGAGGTAAGCTTCTGGTAGTGACATGTATCTTTTTTGAGTCAGGGTTTCTAAATGGCTTGCAAATTGCCAAATAGACAAGGTTGCCTTCCAGAAAACTGTAGGTGTCTGTTTGTCACCATCTTCTTAACTCTGGGATCACAACTACAAACCTAAACCTGGCTATATTTTTAATAACATTTTCCTTTCATTCTATACACTGTCCAGTTTCCCCTTCTTCCTCTCCCTCCTCCTGCCTCCCCATTTAGCACTCACCCTCTTCCCCTCCATTCCTCCTCCATTCAGAAAGGGGCAGGCCTCCTAGGGGCTTGTACAAAGCATGGCTCATCAAGAGATGGCTGGGTCAAGTTCCTCTCCTTGTGTAAAGACTGGATAAGGTAATTCGGTATGTGGAACAGATTCCCAAAAGCCAGCCAAGTGCCAGGGACAGGTTCTGAACTCATTGCTTAGAGCCTTACAAAGATACCAAGCTATACAACTGTAACACACATTCAGTCTTTTTGGAATTATCTCTCTTCATCCCCAAGTTATTTTTTTTCTTTATTTTTTTTCTCATTTTTTTATTAAAAATTTCCATCTCCTCCCCTCCTCCTCCCCCTTCCCTCCCCTCCCTTCCACCCATACCCCCACTCCGCCCCTCTCCAAGCCAAAGAGCCATCAGGGTTCCCTTCACTATGTTAAGTCCAAGGTCCTCCCAGCTCCCCCTAAGTCTAGGAAGGTGAGCAACCAAACTGACAAGGCTCACAGTGAGCCCGTCCATGCTGCGGATGGGGAGAGAAAAGTGTGAAGTGGAGGATGGGAAGAGCTTGGGGGAATAGGATAGTTGGGATATAGGAAGGGTGGATATGGGTACAAGAAATTATATATCTTAATTAAGGGAGCCATTCTAGGGTTGGCAGAGACTTGACTCTAGAGGGGTCCCCAGGTGTCCAGGAAGACGCCCCCAGCTAGTTCCTTGGGCAGCTGAGGAAAGGGTGCCAGAAATGTCCTGATCCTATTGCCATACTCATGAATATCTTGCATATCACCATAGAACCTTCACCTTGCATTGGATGGAGAAAATGACAGAGCCCCACATAGAAGCACCGGATTGTGCTCCCAAGGTCCTGATGAGGAGCAAAAGGAGGGAGATCATGAGCAAGGAAGTCAGGACCGTGAGGAGTGCGTTTACCCATTGAGACGGTGGGACAGATCTAACGGAAGACCACCAAGTCCAGTTGGAATGGGACGGATGGAACAGGGGACCAAACCGAACTCTCTGAATCCCCAAGTTATTTTAAAGAGAGAAAACAAGTATGTTGTCTTCCTTGGATTATATCTGCTCTGGACAGTTATGGTAAAGTTGTTTCAACTCTGACTGATCCTAAAATTCCTGAGCCTTCTCTGATTCACTCCCTTGTGTAGGGATGAGGTCACCAGTCAGAGAGATCTCATGCTCCTGACATTTTTTCTCTCTTCATTTTGTTCAAAGTTCATGGGCCAAAGATTTACCCAAATTTCCCAGTTAAGACCCTGAATCGCTAAGGCAAGATTTTAGTAGCTAGATATTGGAAATGACAAATTCTTAAAGTCTGATGTGAAAGACCTGGATAAATCCAGGTCTCCCCAAAGAAAGCCCTGGATAAATCCAGTTTTCCCCCACCCCACCCCCAGCAGGAAGAAAATAGCCAAAAAATCTAAGCAGGAAGTGAAGAATCAGAAATGTAGGATTAGCCAGTTCAGTGACTGTGTTTCAGGAACCAGCTGAAGATAAAGTTAGATTGTAATCTTGAGAAACAGGGAGTTTCCCCCTTGTGATTATTATTGATATTTTTGGAATACTGTGTTTCAGGAACTAGCTGATTATGACCCTGAGAGTGATCTTGAGAGGCAGGGAGTTGCCCCCTTGTGATCATCACTGGTATTTTCGAAATTTTCTGTGGCACCCTCCCTACCCCCTTGGATCACTGGGCTGTGGTTCTTCCCTTAAAAACCCCTTCCCTCGGTCACTGGGGTGGAACTCTTCCCCTGCGTGGGTTATGAGTCTTGGCCCCAGTACACTGGTTCCTGTCTCATCTTATTAAACCTTGTGTGATTGCAGCAAGGACAGTCTCTCGTGAGTTACTGGGGGGGGGGGGTCGTCTTATCCTGAGACTTGAGTGAGAGTCTTCCCCTCACTGGGGGTCTTTCAGATGAATCTTTGCCTTATGGAGTGCAAACTCCTGGATGCAGATAGTACTCCTCGGAGCTAGACAAAGAGACCTTGGATCCTGTACCCATTTAGTCTTCTCATCTCAACAAATGCTTACAAATGGTACCCCTGGCATGATGACCATGCAGTCACCACCTGAATTATAACTCTGGAGGAGGAGTAACAATTCTTTCAACTAAAGATTTCTGCATACTGATTCTCACTCTTACACTTTTTTCCCCAGAAAACTGTACCAAGACTCTCTCTGCCTTGGTGACTCAATTCCAGTATCTTCACCTATGAGACAAATAAAGGCAATACACTGAGAGCAGGCTGGAGAAACTGAAGGATTTTGAATTTGTTAAGGTGCTACATAAGGATTTTGACCCACTTGGCGGTAAAGAAAGGAAATGGCCAAATTCCCAAAGTGGTCATTGGTTCTGGTTGTTTATGGGCTATTTATTTATTTATGTATATCAAAAGGAAATTATATTTAGATGCCTGTAATCAGTTTCTTAAAGTAAACCTTTCCATTGTTTAAGGGATAACTTTCAAGAGAATATACTCAATTTAAGCCAAAAATACAACTTAGTTGTTATGGTTTTGGTCCCTGCCACTTTAAGAGACAAGCCACGCCCACTCCCTCCCCCTTCCGGAGGCAGGCTGATATTCAGCTTCCGGCCTGAGCTTGCTCTCTTTTTACATCTTCCTCTAGGAGAGGCAGCTTTGCCTCTGCCTCTCTCCCCACTTCTCTGCTTACCCTGCCTCTGTCTCTCTGTCTCTGTCTCTGTCTCTCTCTCTCTCTCTCTCTCTCTCTTCTCCCATCTCCCTTCCCCCTTCATAACCCCCTTGAATAAATATTCAACCTCACTCTGTAAGTCATGTCTACCCATGTTTCTGTCTTCTGCCCGCCTGCCATGTGTCTCCCTGCCTGGGACCAGCCACTGCTCGGGGTTGGCAGCCTTCTCTGCCTGGGACTGGCTGCTCACAGGACCCTCTGTCTGCTGCCACATGGCCTACTACCACCATATGGGACTTCATAGCATTTGCTGCTTGCCTACAGCTGCCACCTGGGACTCCGCAGCATTTTTTTTTCTCATGGTTTATTTTTTTTTTTATTTTTAAAAATTTCCATCTCCTTCCCTCCTCCTCCCCCCTCCCTCCGCTCCTCCTCCCCCTTCCCTCCCCTCCTTCTCCTCCTTCCCTCCCCTTCACTCCACCCATACCTCCCCTCCCTCCCTCTCAAGGCCAAGGAGCCATCAGGGTTCCCCACTCTATGCTAAGTCCAAGGTCCTCCCAACTCCCCCCAGGTCCAGGAAGGTGATCAACCAAGCTGAGAAGGCTCCCACAGAGCCCGTCCATGCAGAAGAATCAGAGCCCAGCGCCATTGTCCTTTGCTTCTCAGTCCGCCCCCGCTGTTGGCCACATTCAGAGAGACAGGTTTGGTCGCATGATCCATCAGTCCCATTCCAACTGGAGTTGGTGATCTCCCTTTAGTTCTGTCCCACCGTCTCCATGAGTGAACGCACCCCTCACGTTCCTGACTTTCTCCCTCATATGAGGAGCAAAGGTCAAGGTACCAGGGCAAGGGGCACAAAAGAGAATTGGAAGAGAATCCAGGTCTGCTCTATAAAAGGGGCAAAATCAGATAGCCTTCGTTCCAAGGACTTCTTCCTAAATATAGAGAGCATTTGTGTATTTGGGTATAGAGAATAGACTGAATCTGCTATGGGTTAACATGATTCAGAAAAGCTATCCCCTTTGACAATGAAGTATTATTATTTGACTCTTTCTACTTCCTATTGCTTTACGACTGTGATGAAACACACAGAGATTAAGTTTTCCATTTTATCCACTTCTAGGAATGAAGCTCTTTGGCATTACTTATCTTCACATTATTGTATATCCATCATCACTATTCCAGAACATCTTTCATTAGTCCAAGGAGAAATACTGAATGTTGTTTTGAATCTTATTTTAAGATTGTTATTTATACTGTGACGATTTCATAAATGTGCACTATATTTTGAACATATATATGCCCCATTTACCTTTCTTATCTTCTCCTGCTTTATGTCTCAGTGTGTGCGTGCGCACGCGCACGTGTGTCCCTTTCTCTTGTGTGTGGATGAAGAAGTGAAAGGCCAGCTCCTACCTCTGTGCTTCTCCTATATGTTACATGGATTATAACATGGACTTTATCCATCTGGAATGAATTGCAAACTGTTGGATCTTGATAAAACATTTGAAATTTGACAAGCAAGTTTAAGACTTGCTTCAATCACTGAATTATTATATCTGTAGTAAAGGGTATAAACATCATATTGACTTCTTATAATCTTTTGGGAATGTTATCATCAGTGAAACTTCTATGTCCAGTGTATGAACTCACGGTAAAATTACCAATTGTTATTCAGGAGTTTATATATGGCCTTGTTTCTTTTTTTTTGGGAAACAATTCACAAACTTATAAAACTGACATGTAATTTTAATTGTTAAATTTTTATTTACTGTTCGTGTGTGTGTGTGTGTGTGTGTGTGTGTGTGTGTATGTGTGTGCACAGTGTTTTATAATTGTGGGCAAATAGGTAAATGTGCCCATGATGGAGAAGTGGAGGCTCAGAGGACAACTTTTGGGTACTGCTTGCATTGTTTCACCATGGGCTCCAGGACTTGAACTTAGATTGTCAGGGTTATGGTCAGGTACACCAAACCACTGAGATACCTCATCAGCCCTTGATTACCCATTGCAGAATATTTCATTGTGATATTGTAGAATATTTTAAGGGGTAAAGGATCTTCATGTATACTTATGATATGGAATGAAGAACTTATCAATATTGAATTTTTGTATGCTCTTTAAATTTTCTATTTAAATATGCATTAAAAATCAATCTCTTTAAAATAGTCATTTTATATTAGTGCTGATTATTTTTCAATGCAAAAAAAGTAATCAACATTTTATGGCTTACTAAATCTATACATGCATCTATTATTATATATTCATATTACTTTGGTATTTCAGTTTCAGCAACAAATTACATTGGAAAAAATAATCATATACAATTGTCTTTTCCCTGAATTGTCAAAGTAGCAGGTCACATACTGAATGCTAGAGTCCTTTAGGGAACAGGTTCAGGAAAGAAGAATTAGGATACAAAATTGCTATCTACACATTGTTTTCTTGTCTTAGAAAAAAATTCATATTTTTGTAATCATACATTTTTTGTATAATCAACTGCAAATCCCGAAGATGGATTAAAAAATTAAACAGTAACAATATCCTATCCTGCAAAATCTTTTTCTTTTTAACTATGTTTGCAAGGGTTGTACTTAGCCAAGGCTGCCACACCTGCAAGGCAAGCATTCTAAAGCTCACCTGTGTCCTGCATCTTTCATGACTTCCTGGCAATTCTTTCCTCAGATACAGAAAATAGTTTATAGAGATAGGAAATATTACAATGAATGAAGTCATAGGAAAGAATATAAAATACTGACTAATCCAGGATATGACCACAATTATTTTAGCTGCCTAATGCTGGATTGCTTAAATTGAGTCAGGACTTAAAGTAAAAAAAATAAATAAATAAAGATAATATAAAATATGCAGCGTTCAAGATACATTACAAGTTCTAAACTATTGTCCTAACTTAAGTATAGGAGGTATCACAATACTACACATCTTTTTAAAAATTATTTATTTATTTATATTTTATGTGAGCTGCCATGTAGTAATAAATCACCAGGCTCTTTGGAAGAATGTGGAGACTGAGAAATGCAGGCCCATTTCCTCCTTGTCTGACTGTCAGAGAGTTTGGAGATTTGACAAGCACAGCTGCCTGTCCTACCTCAGAAGGTGATTGCTTGGTTCTTTTGAAATTGAAATTGAGATAGCTCAATGCCACCCTGATGGGTGGTCTGGATATACAAATGTATTTCTGCACCTTCCTTCTTAACTGTGAGGTCACCTAGGAAAGGGCTGTCTTCAGTGTGTGTTACCTAGAGCACCTTCACTACCTAGACAACAGAATGCTAATGAGTTGATGTCTCAGAGTTGACTGTGTGAGTTACCCTTTGTATCATGTTAATAAACTCTTTTGTTACCTTCTTCCCCATTTATGTTGGGTATAAAAGCTGCAAAAAAAAAAAATAAAATAAAAGCTGACAAATTTGAGAATTTCAGCCCCTGGAACACCCTCCTTATACTTTCTATGTTTTCAGAAGAACAGCAAGTGCTCTTAACTGTTGAGCCTTCTCTCCAGCCCACAGCACTTCAAATCTTAAACATAACCCTTTAAGTTAAAAAGAATATAATTAGAAATAATCTATTCTTCTAATGACAAAATTTTGAAAATATAAAAACTTCTATTAAAAGGTTAATAAAACTAGGTCATTCTTCCAAATGCTAGCAATGTTTGTAGTAACACTATTTATAGATTTGTGGATTTTATTTTTTTTCTTTACAAATGACTAAAACATTTTATTTCTCTTTGCACAGTGATGTGATGATGGAGCCTAAATATATCACTCAATGGTAGAAAATTAGAAATTGTCATTTCATTAGGAATGAAGAAATAAAACTCTTGTGTAATTTAAATGGTGGAATAACCTTACAGATATAAATGCAAATGTTCCCAACTCAATACAAGTAACAACCCAATTTGGTCAAGAGGAAAAACAGCAGAACAGACATTGGGTCCTAAGACTTGGTCTTTTCCACCCTGTTAGATGTAAAGAAGAAAGTGCAAATTGGGACTTGATCCCCTGCGTGCCTGGAGAAATCAGGGAACACTCAACTGTTAGTGAACAGACTGAACATATCACATTATGATGCTCTCATGCTGATCAAGCAGGCTGAGGATTTCTTTTCTACAGCATATTATAAGCCACAGTGACCATAGTACATGGTTACATGCACAGAGAATTAATTATATACCAACTGAACAGTTACCTTGAGTACAAAGTCAAAAACCAGCAACAAATGGTATGGCCCAGTGCTGATATCAGACCCAAGAGTTAAAAGAAATATATTTTAAAATGCTTCTTCCAGAATCTTTAGATTCAGGAGGCTAGTATGAAGTACATCTACCAGGGCAAATCGATACTTCATAATGAGATCATGAAGCTGATGCCTGACACCTGCTCTGTCCATCTAGAAGCATCTGAAGTAGAATATGGAGGGGCTGGAATTATCAGAATCTTGCTTGCTAATCTACATCTGCTAGATGGTGGAGTCTAGGGTAGGGTCGCCAGTCCATACTGAGTATTTGAGTTTCGGGATAGCAATGATCTTGATCTTCACCCTTCTGGTGCCTGGATTCACCAATGCCTGGATACATAGCAGTGCTACCAGACAGCACCCTGGTGGCACACAGGTCCTTCCAGATGTCCACATCACACTTCATTATGGAGTTGAATGTGATCTCATGGATGCCACAGGACTTCAAGGCAAGGAAAGAGGGCTGGTAAAGCACCTCTGGATACGGGAATCTTCCAGTGCCAATAATGATCACCTGCCCATTGGGCAAATTATAGCTTCTATACAAGGAGGTGATGTTGCAGCCTTGACCATTCATTTTAGAAAGTGTGGTGCCGGATCTTCCTCTAAGTCTTTCCAGTTGATAAAATATTTCCTTCCATGGGACACTTGGTTAGAATACTTCTCTTGCTCTTGGCCTCATGAACCATGAAGGAGTCCTATGATCTCATGTCCACCAAGGCACTCTGAAGTGGGAGGTGCTAAACAGTGGAGGAATATGGCCCTGAGACAGTGTCACCAACAAATCAAGCCATTCAAATGCTGGAGTCATTGTCAATGATGAACAGGGCCACTTCCTCTCTCAATCAGCAGAGCACAAGGAAACTGAATAGGAAATATATACACTGTGTACACCTTCAATAGGGAGATTCTACTGACCTTTCATGCCAATATTGGAAGACTACATTAACAGGAACACTGGAAATATGAGGACTATATTTCCTGGCCTTAACCAATTCTTTTGTTTATTAACGTAGATTTACTTTTGAGTGTTCTCTGTAGGCTGATATACAACATCTACTATCCATGTACTGATAATTTATGCCTCTTAGAACATTTTGCTCCTTTGTTAAGCCTGCATCAATGATCGTTTTTACAAAAAGTCATACAAACAGTCATTCAAATAGATAATCATCAGATAACTACTTCTAATATTTACCTGTGCTTAATGAAAACTATAGTCTTCTACCACTGTAAATATATACTTGGAAATTCACAATTGTTTATGCTACTATTGTTTCAAAACTCATAATGTCACCATGCTTCTCCCAATCAGCTTTGTCTTAGGACCTCATTATACTTGTAAAATTTAATGTCAAGTTCTAAACACCCAAATTCAAGTCATTACATATGAATAATTTCTTTTTGTTAGCCACAGATCTAACTATATTTAAAATAATTCATTGTAGTGTTATTGTCCTGTTATGATTTTACTTACCAATACCAACTCCAACTCAACAGAATGAGTTCTCCTAACTTACTATTGTTTCTAGATTTCCTCTTCTTCAATACGTTTTGTCCTCTATATGCCTTGAATTGTACAGGAAATTCAATTTTACAAGGAGCTACAAGGATGATACCAAATCTAATATTCTTATAGCTGATAAGGATTATATGAAGGGCTCCAAACAGATGAGAAAAATTTCACCTCTAAGAATCCAGGTAAATGGATCCTGGCTGAGAAGTCACCCACAATTTTGCCCTATTTACATTCTGAAATACCAAACGATACAGATTGATTCTTAAATTCTTTAAGCAGACCTACAAAGGAAGCTGGAACACAGGAGAGGTTAATAAATTATTATATTGAGGACCATAATACATCATTTATATTGGTCCTTAGTCTATGCTTATCAGAATACATCCATATGATTATCTTAACTTTGGATGGTATATTTTAATCATCTAATTGTAATGGATAATCATCAGTACATGTGGCATTAGAATCTGAATGATGTAAGTTTTGCCTCAAGAGATACCTAGAGGACTCATAGTGACAGCTGAAATATTAAAAGGCTACCTGAAGAAGAAAATTGCATTTATCTGATAGAATTGAGAGAACATACTATTATATTGGCAATATTTTTGTGACAATATGAGATAAATTTTGTTAGCAATTTTAAGTGTTTCTGTAGCCTGTGTCATACAATTATATAGCTATGTTGATAGAAAAGTTTCCAGCAAATGTCTATTGGGGACAGTAATTCAATTATAGCCAATGGGAGGACATGCATCAGCATGAGGGAACAGGATTGCTGCAATCACATTCCTCAATCTGCAGCTAATGGGATTTATCCTTCATACAATATCATTTCCTCTTAGGTTAGGATAGAATCTTTCAAGGCACAGTTAAATAGCTCACTCCTTAAACCCATATCAGTTTTTAAAACTTTCAAAATGCTCATGTCTTTATTTTATCTCTTTTTTAACTCTTTAAGAAAAGAAATCCCACTATGTTCTAACTAACATATTTCTTCTTTTTGTAAAGCTCTTTCCGTATCCCCCAATTTGTAACCCGCACTTTAAATACTGAGCATGTAATGGGAAGCTGCCAAAAGCGTCTTTGTCATTTGCAGGCATACAGAGAGGGCTCTTGTTTTCAAAGTTATTGCAGAGGGAATTCTGTACAGAGAGGTCCATTTGACATCATCTCTTCAGCGTTTTGATTATCATTATTGAATCAGCTATTCTAATTTTAAAAAGAGATTACCATCTCCCTCCTCCTGGATGTGTGGATTCTGAAAGGTCTGATCTAGGTAGTTCACATCCTCCGAAAAAGAATAAAATGAATGGGAAATTGACTCCAAGAGAATTTAAATGTCCTCATCAAAGTAAAGATTAAATTATGGACTCTAGTGTAATTCTTATGGGCATCTTTTGACTTGCTATGTCTGGCCTACATATTCCCATGACATTTGCAAATGAAGCAGTATTTTCTTGTTTAACTTGGAAAGTCTTCTGCATTCTTTATCATTTATATTATTCTGTAAAATTGGAATTAAAATTCTGTTTCCACATGAAATCTTTTCTAATAAAGTCCAAGCTTACATAAATCTTTCAGGTTATCCAGTACCTAATATTCAGCCCTAAAAAAATCAATACAAATGGACTGGCTATAGTTAAGAATATATTCAAATATATATATACAGATATGCATATAATAATAATTAAATAGAACACATAAATTCACAAGTGAGAAAACTGGTATATGGAAAGTTTCAGTGGGAGGAAAGGAAGGAATAAACGTACTTACAATCTCAAAAATCAAAAGAAAGAATTTCCTTATCTTTATTGCATCTCCATAGAAACGATTATAATTAATCACTTAAAAGATTTCTTTGCACTTTTCCTAGAAACAAACTTACTACTAACCCCCTTCATATCTTAAAAAAGAAATGAAAAACTTTTTCATGTCACTTCATTTTACCTTTTATCTTTCAGTTGACATTAATTGAGCTCTTTATGACTGACTGTATCTAAAATTACATAAACATAAGAAAGAAATGTTTTCTAGGCACTTTTAATCTTTGGGGAAGGAGAAGCACAATGACTAGCAAACTTAGGTGGAGCCTATGTAAATCAGGGAAGGCAGTTCAGCCATGTGCAGAATATATTTTAATACAAATTTAAACATGGCCAAGGTATTCAGAACCAGATATTTGAACAGTTTTCTGAATGGCAGCTCTTCTCTTTTTTTCTTACATCCCTTGAACATCAAGCAAGGTCCCTGCCACACTAAAATACATGATATTTATTATGAACATGCAACTGTCATGTCATGTTTACCACTTAGCTTTAAGGGGAATCCTCTGTTGTATAAAGGTATTCATAGTACAAAAAGATTCTTAAAAGTGTTTTCCAGTTGGTTGATAGTTAAGGATTTTTTCGTGCTTAAGATTGTGCATAGTTTATATTTTAGAATATTTTAGAGAGTGTCTATTGTCCAAGGCTCCTTTTCGGGAATGATAAAAAAATTGCTTAAGAAAACATATTAATTCCAGGAAAGATTTATTAAGAAATATTCCTGTGAAGCGTAAAGGGTGTTATCTATCTATTTCCTCTGTGGTGAATCACTACCTCTTAAGTGGGGAAGGGAACAAATTGCAAAGCTAAGGAAAATTCAAATGAGAAACAAGACAGACAAGGCTTACCTTAGGAACTACACAAAACTGAGGAGACCCAGGAATCTCCTGAAAATTCACAAGGCAGTTTCTCCCTAGGGGTATATCAGCAATAACCATTACTGGGGAGAAGAATCCCTAGAGCTGAAACCACTTGAATATTGTATAGGTAACTCCAGAGATGAAGCTTTGAATGCTATCACCCAGCTAACACAGGGTTATTGTTGAGTCCCTTCTGCTCCTCACCTCTACTATACTTAAAAATTTAACTACAACACAAACATTAACACAGGCTGGAGTGGGGTCATTTGTTTGTTCTACCATCAGTGTCCTCTCTGAGATGAATAAATGCTTGCTGCTCTCTCCCCAGGTCAAATTATACAACAAGGGAAAGCAAGAATAGGCAGCCAAAGTCTTTTCAATTGCGCATAGTTTTGACTTCCAAGATCTGGGATAGAGGAGAAGAGTCAGAGAGAAGAGAAATAATTTCAGAATGTGGCACACTTCTAGGACACCAAAGTGAGGGATCAATAGTGTTAGGAAAATACACAAAATGTTTTGATTTCCTCACAATGGCTTGAACAGAAAAATCCCACAGAGAGAACGCTACCTCACTGATGTTCAGTTGGATAACTGAGTTAGTAACATTGAAGAACTAGTGAGATGGCTCAGTGGTAAAGATCTTGCCATGTAATTCCAATGGCCTGAGTTCAGTTTCTGAAACCCTGTAAAGCCAGGCACAGTAGCCGGTGTCTATAATCCATGTGTTTCTGTGGCAGATGGGCATTGGGAACTGGAGAAATCCCAGAAATTCTTTGGCCAGATAGCTTGGCACATGTAGCACAAAGAACAACAAACAGACCCATCAAGGTAAAAGCAAGGGCAACACCTGAAGTTGTTTTCCAATATCCACATGTGTACCATTATCGGCATGTGCCTGCTTTCACGAAAAAAGCACCCCCTTTGCATGTGCACAAACATCCACATTCACACACATCAGAGGGGGATGAGGGAGTGAGGAAGGGGGAGACAGAGAGACAAAGAGAAAGAGAAAGAAAATATTAAAAGAGGCTTTAAAAGAAGATACTGACAAAGCCATGATTTTAAATGCCATATTCTTTGTTTTTCTACTGGGAAGGAATGCTATATTTATAGACATATATTTGCTTCCACATTTTCAGATTCTATCAAGATGTTATCTTATATATTTGTCACAGGAAAGAATCTGAATGGATGCATAAAGTCAACACTGAAATTCATTTTTGAGGTAATATATTACCTAGGATCTTTTTGTCACTTTACATAGCCCTAGTTATATATCTGACTCATTGTTTCAATTGTGATTTCTTGGTAGGCTGCTGACTCATTCTTTTGCTCTCTTTTTGCAAGAATTTGTAAAGCACGCATATGTTTTTAACATTTACTTGCCCTTTTATCCACTACTCTCTCCAGAAAAAGTCATTAAATAGGAAGAGCAGAAATAACATGAATTGCAGTTATTGTCAAAGCACTTTGCAAATATCAAATGAATAGTCAGTGCTGCATGCCTGGCCTTGAGATTCTGAAGGCAACCTTTTGTTTTTCCATTTGATTGCACATATATTACAAAAGATCTAGCATTTAATACAGCATAAATCACGAAGGAAATGTTTTGCTGGAAATGGTTGCTAAGGATGCCCAGAAAATAACTTTAAATTCTGTAAAACTTTTGGAAACAGGACATCAAGGGCACAAATTCAGGGACTGGGATTGAGTTAAAGTATAAAATACAGACTATATGTATGTATGTATATGTATATATATACAGAGTATATGTATGTATACATACATACATACACACACATATATATATATAATAACTAACCATGAATATTGATTCAACATGATATACAGTAAATACTTTTAAAGTGTAGAAACCAACAGTTTTCTCTCTGACAGTTTATATGCATTGCCTCTTAAATACTTTGTACTGCCATGCTTTTAGGTTTCAGTAATAATTTCTTCATATAGCAGCTTCATTCAGATGTGAATACCATTGTTTATTGTCCAAACCTACAAGACACTGCAATGCTATGATATATGTACACTATTAATGACCTCACTCATTGAAACAATGATATTTTCTCTTATCCCTACTCATCTATGATTGAGTAGTACTTCACCAAGCAAAATTATGGACACAAAAGGCAACATCTAGAAATATTTCAAAATGATCAATATGTGTGGTTACTGTCCAGCACCATGCAGATATGCACATAGGTGGCATATTGTACTTTGAATAAGGAATTGACAGATTAACTTTTAGCAAAAATGCCAATGTGTGGATATTCTTTAAAAGGTGCTGTGACACAAATAGACACATTGACACACACACATAGAACACATGTGTATCACACACATAAATAAATAGATAAATAAACAGATAACAAATAAACAAGTAAATAAATAATGCTACCTGAGAATATTCAGCAATGTCCTGGGAAATGTGTCGTCTCTCCAAGGTCAAGATTTTCACTCACCGAGTGCTATCTGTATGCCATACTTATGTGCTTTCCTTAAATAAACATCTTGCTTACGTAGAAGGAGACTTACTACAGAATCTCTTCTAATTCTCACTGGATGTCATGGAATGCATAGGAAACCTACAACATAGCATTTTCTGCCTTAAAAAAAAAAGACCAGATGAACATAAATATTTTTTTTTGTTTTGTTTTTAATGATGGAAGTTGGGTGGCTGCTAATTTAACCTGATTAGTAGTTCTCCATTTTTCTTCTGGTTATTGTAATGGTGACTAACTAAAATGTCAGTCACTCAGGCGATTGTTATTTCCTATTCAATCATTGACTACCTGATAGATTATATAGCTTCCCTTAACTTTCTAAAGAAGTTCAAAAATGAAAAACACTCCTATTTCAAAATGTTGCCCAGCCATATAGCACTGCTACTCAAGTTTAAGGATGTAACAACGTTGATGACATAAGAAGCTTATAATGCAAAGTCAAAAAGCTTTTGGCCATAATTCAGCAGCTTTCATACTATATGTAGCTACTATACTTAAATCTTTCCTAAATAAATAGTTTATAGTATAATGTAAAACGTAGTACCAAACATTTTGACAGGCATGACTATAAAATTGAGAAATGACTCAAATTGTTTTTTATATGTGAATCTGATCTTAGGATTTTCAGATTTATGTATTTAATTTGGAGTGTCTTTACAGATCAAGAAACTAGAAAGGGCCCACAGTAGAGAAAAGAAAAGAAAGGCGTTAGGGTAGGGTAATTATAGTAATATACATATTATATAGAAGTAGGAGGGAAGACACTGGGGCCTATAGGTTAAATCAAGATAGGAAATTGCTGCGGAATAATCCTTCTGTACAGTGTGAATACGTATTACTCTCATTGGTTAATAAAAGCCAATAGGCCAGTAGCCAGATAGAAAATATAGGTGGGACAGCCAGAGACCGAGGACTCTGTGAAAAGTAAGGGTGGAGTCAGAGGAGATGCGAGCCAGCTGCCTAGAAAGCAGGATGTGTAGAAAATGAGATAATAAGCCACAAGTCACGTGGGAAAGCATAGATAGGAAATATGGGTTAATTTATGTGTATGAGTTAGTTAGTAACGAGCCTGAGCTACTGGCTGAGCAAATTAATTTATATTAAGTCTCTGAATCAGTTGTTTGAGAAGCTGCTGTCAGCTATTTGTGAAGATGAAGATGGGACAGGAAAGCGTTGCTTAGGGAAAGCAATGTGTGGAGGAGAAAAAGAATGGAAAGATGTGTTAATGTACAAGTAACGATGTATGAGAACATTTTATTGAAACCACCTATGTTGTAATCTCATTAAATAATATATAATTATAAAAAAGAAGATTGAGTTGAGGTGCCCTGAATGAGTGGGCAATATTTCCCTTGGATGCCATAGGCTATTAAAATAGAATCTCAATGACATATGCGGGATACAACCCTATGAGCTTTTTATCAGTTAGGCCCTAGAACATCCATACAAAAAGATACAATACAGTTTATTCCCATTGTTTTTAGTTACCAACCATTGTTAGATGGTAAGACCTGCTGCGGAAAACACAATGTACACTGATTCCAGCGCATAGATAAATGAAGCTGGACTGACCTAGAATCTTTCCCCTACTGACCACAGTTATTGTTTATAAAGCCAGAATTTACAAGCCACAAATAGATAAAAGTTATCATTTTACTCATCCAATAGTAGAATCTGCTTGCTTTTGTAGCAACCTGTCATGAAAGATGTGTCTGTGTGTTTGATAGTTTCTTGACTATTATTTGGATAATCAATTGTCTTCTGATGAGACTTGAAGTCAACTTTAGAGAGGAATTAATGCCTGAAATTCTAAAGCTGGTCAAAAACTGTTGGATGAGGACATTGTAGGCCCTGGGGTTAAACCCTATCAGTTTTGTTTTGTTAAACAGGTGAGTTCGCAAACTGCCTTCTAAATACACAGCATTGTGTGCTTGTATGTAGATCAGTGCTTTTCTGGACCTTAATCAGAGAAGCTTCTTTTGTAGTAAGCAATAAGCAATGTAGAGACTCATAATTTCCAGGAGCTTCTCATCGAGAGATGAAGCATCATGATTTGCTCACCTACTAACATTGGGAATACTGAGAGGCTTGATCTTGTGTACATCATGTGTGTGTTATGTGTGCAATTGTCATGGCATGTCCAGAAGACAGCACTTCATATGATTCTTCCCTGTTATTTGACTTTTATTTTCTTTCTTTTCTCTGTTTTTGAACCTCTGAGGTATTGATATAGATTTACTAATTAAGACTGAGCACTGAAGTTTTACAATGTACTCCATTTTTCTTTTTATATTTTTATTGACTACTTGGGAATTTCACATCATGATTCTAGATCAAAATCATAAAATAGTTTTCCAAAGTCTACCCTGTCATTCTGTGACCTCACCCGAAGAAGATAAAAAAAGAAGATGAGGAGCAGAGGAAGAAGAAAACAAGTCCAGTTTGTGTTGCCCATATACTCATTGGACCATGGTCAATTCCCAGTTGCCAGTCCCTTAAAGAAAACTGAGTCCTCCCTTCCTTATACCCCTGCCAGAAGCCATCAGCTGTGGGGACCTATACATTAATATCCTATCACAATTTTTAAAAGTTCTTTTTGATGACTTTCTGTCTATGCTGCTATTTTTTTTTGGGGGGGGGTAGGATAGGCTGATATCAGTGGCCAGTGTTTCCACAGATGTTCACAATGATGTCTGTCCATGGCCTGTTCTGGCACCTGAAGCTATATGTACCTAATATTTTAAATTATTTATCTTCCCTTAGGAAAAAGACACACATATATTTAAAACTATTCACATTTACTCTCTGAAAATAATATGAATTTTTTTATCTAAATACAAACATAAAAATGATCACTTAAACACAACTATTTTTAGGGAAAAAATATAATAGAGATATAAATATAAAAATAAAAAAGAATTAAAGAACTGTATTTTGTTTGTATTTTCTTTATATTAGTTATATTGTTCATTTGCCTATATTATCTCCTCCTTAAAAAAGTTCAGAATATAAATGCCATAAAAAGTAAAATAGGCATTTATACTATGATGTCAGAGAAAAATTGGTAATTTGACAGGGAAATATGTTTTCTTTTCTTTTTATCTTCTCTTTCTTTTCTTTTCTTTTTTTAAATGAACTGTCACTTCTGCAATCTTTCAGGCACTTGTTGAGAATGAGATCAACCTATCCCACAAAATATATATTCACTATAACAGCATCCTTACCTAAAGAGATTGCTTTAGGAGTGTTAGACACCCAGTAGCAGACAGGACCTGTTTGTGCTGGTATATTGGAAACCAAACTGAAGATTATTAAAAGGAGAAGTTGTACACATATTGAAGGTTTTTCATTGCATATTTGGTATAGAGGCCCCTTGCCTCTCGTATTTTCTATTTCTTGCAAAGAAAGAAACAACTCTTTGTTTTTATGTGAAATGTCAAAATTGTCTCCATTAAAATATACATTAAATCATTATGTCAGTATCCTAGGCTATCACTCTACTTTGTATATATAATCTTTAACAATAGTCTTCATTATGCTAAAGAAACTGTTCAGGGTACTCTAGAAATTACCTCTTTTAGTTGTCTACAGCCTGGGCAGTCATAACTTAGTTGCTGGTTAAGAAAATGAATACACTGAACAATTAAAGCAAGCTGTCCACAAATGCATTATAAGTGAGAAACAATAGGACCATATTTTGTAAACATGTGGGTTATTCTAACTGAAGGGAGGACTTTACATGGAATGTGAAAGTGACTTCTCAGGCATCAGGACTGTTTGGGAATGGCTAAAATCAGAGGCCTCACCTTGTTCTCACAATCTGTTGTTGTATAGTTGAGTTATTCATTGTGTCTCACACATTCCATCCCAGGATTGATGGATCTTTTTCCCTAAGGGCTTTGAACATGTTTCATCTTCGTTGATAGAAAGGAAAGATGCAGAGGATAATCTTTGCTTGCATATTCTTTCATGTAAATGCCTTCTAAAATATTTATAAATTCATTCAATATTTTTGGGATAGATCTCCAATTAAGAAATAATTCTGGAGAGGACTATGGGTGCTGCTTATTACCAACTGATAAGTACTAAATCAGAAATGTATTTTATTGACATGCAGCTTTCTTTCAAATGGAAAAATGGAATGAAATTACTGTTAACAAAAAAAATCTAACTTCATACTCTATTCTTTCCCATGCTAATCTTTATCCTATAATTATATTGTTCTAATGCAAACATTACTATAAAGGTTAATTTTATGTTTTTCATAAAATATGAGTATAAATGTGGCAACATTTTATTTATTGCACCTAATAGAAAATAATTGGCACACCATATACAATTGTAGATCAGAATTGGAATGTTTTAATTTATGTAACCAGAGATCATCTAGCTATCAATGATTTCCTCTGACTAAATATAAGCTATATTTGTAAAATATAGTTAAGTATTTATTGAAAGACATTTTCAGTTATAGAAAATGTCAATATTTTATGTAATTAGGAAAAAAATTGGGGGCTGGGTGGTAGTGATGCATGCTTCAATCCCAGAACTCAGGAAGTCAGATGCAGTAACATCTCTGAGTTTGAGGCCAGCCTGGTCTTCAGATGAAGTACCAGGACAGCCAGAGATACACAGATAAACCCTGTTTAAAAAGTCATCCCCCAAAAAATAATTTAAAAAAATTTCTCCACTAGTTTAAAAAAAATGGACCACTCCAATAAATAGCTCATAACAATGTGAACTTGCCCCAAATCAATTCTTTCCTGTCATAGTATTCATTTGAAAGATTTTACTACATCATAGCCCAGTCTTATAAAACATGGATGAACAAGATATTTACAAAGACATATCTATGATTAAGATAGATTTATTTCCATAGAGTCATTCCATACTCACTTTGAACAATAAAACAATAGGCACACCTGTGCTGCTGTGTATACTATAAACAATTACATATTAAATGTATATAGAGCACATTTATCAGTATGAAATGGCAGAAACGAAGCATTGACAAGGGGCTGTGAGGAGAGGAAGGAAGCACATGTCATTCTCAGAGGAGTGGAGATATTACGGTGGATTCCTACACTAGAGGTGTGGGTTTGGGATATACAGGCTCAGGACGAGGCAAAGGCCGAAATCAATTAAAATTTCGTGTTCATGAAAACGTCATACATAAACCTGCTACTTTGTATAATAATTTGAAAGTAAAATATTAATAAGTATTGAGAGAAGAAAAATTATATGTTTTTGTGACGTGAAGGATAAACTCTAAATCAATTAAAATACTAGCTAAGGTTATTCTAATTCCTGTGGTAGGTGCTCTAGATCAAAGTTACGTAGATGGTATTAATTCAGTCCATTGAATATTTGTAAGAAATTGGGAAATTTTATAAGTTGTGTTGTATATAAAACAAAATAGACATTCATATGAAATAATATGTATGAAAAGCTATGATTAGCTTTCACATTATAATAATGTCAAGCAAATATATCTTTCTTTCTAAATCTTTACTACTGAATTACATGCATATGTTCCCCTTTTTCACGTATTAAACTTTTATTCCTTTTAAACATAAACACTCTGATAGTTATAATCAATATTTAATATATAATAGTTTGCTTATAAACACAGACATTTTATATAAAATAGGGAGTTTAACTCTATCCCTGAGAAAGCGATTGAACACCTTGTTTGTCATTGAATGTATTCTCTAGAAGCATTCATTCAGCCGTTGCTGACTTCTGCAAACAGATTGAAAAATAGAAATGTTTGCCAAAGCCTTCTTGCATAGAATGTGCATTTTTCAAAAGATGTCAGAGAAGAGGATGGGTGGCAGTAGAGGATGAAAGCTGAAAGCTGAAAATGGCCTCAACTCCAGTTACAGAATAGAAGCCAAGGTTTTTGTCTCTAGAGTGTAACTGTTGCCAGTAGAACACAAAATGAATTTAATGGAGCCCCCAAAACATAACAACTTGAATAAAATGCATTTTTTGTTGATGAAAAAAGAAAACACTCTTGTGGGTCACAATGTTTTGATCCCGTGAATTCAGTTCCCTTTGAAGGTTATTATATTGATTTATGGAGTGTCTTGTTATTATGAAAGGCTACTGCCTTCACTCTAAGGCTTTTCTTTTGCAAAAAGAAACACGATTATCCAGCTGATATCATTAAAGTAAGAGTAAAATTACATTAAAATGCAATATTTGAGAGGTGAACATGAAAGTCAAAGATTTTGCCTCCCTCATCTAAATTTTCCTAGCCTAGAAACCATTTTCGGTGAACTCAGATCAATTTTCAAGAGGAAATGAAACACCTGACTTCTACTATCAAAGATTTTTTCTTCAGTAATTTAGGAAAGTTTAAAACATTTCATTTTTCCTTTAATCTAAAATCAACAGCATAAAACAAATAGCATTCCATTTAAGGAGAATGAATTACTTCACAAATATGTTTTATATGGATGCAGCACTACCCAGAGTAACTAATTTTACATAGATTTACCATAGCTAAAAAAATATTTGTCAGAAGCACAAGCAACTTTTAAAGATTGTTACACATACATGAATCTACAATGTCATTTTGTTTTTACACCTTAGATACTCAAACCAACTGTTTACATTATGACTGTTTTAAGTCGCATACTGCTTAGTACCATATACTTAAACTTAAATCTCTTGCCTTGTTGCATTTCATCTTCAGTGATAATAGCTTTAAATTGCCTAACTGTTGAATCATTAAATAAAATAACCTAAACAGAAAAGCAGATAGGCTCACTGCTGATTTCAATAAAATCTTTCAAGAAAAAACACTGATTATCATTAAGTTATATAAAAATACTCATCTAAAAGATGATTTGCATTGACTACCTAGGGTCCATATCAGGACAATACAATTTACAACATATTTAGATTGATAAGTGTGATAAATCTGCACACATAAACCAACTGAACATAATACATAGTCTAGAGTTTTACATATGTACCTTCATCTGATTGTCTATAATGTTTTAATAAATGGTTCTAGGACAATTAATATGAATAAATCAAGATATTGTATAAACACGTAAATACAAAACATGACACTTTGAAAGTACTAGAAGAAAACATTGATGAAACACTTAATTAAAACCTCCCTAAAAATTTAGGAAATAGAGTTCAACAAATCTTTTTCATAGTAAAGTGAATGACAGAGTCAAGAGAAACTAGAGTGGGAAAAATGCATGCCAACTGTACTTCCAACATCTAGAGGATATGTACAAACCACCAGCAAGCAAGAAAACCAGGAGCTAATAACTTGGTTAAAAGTGAGTACTGACTGAAGGAGTCATCTTTCAAAAAATACACGAACATCAAAATGTATGTGGAGGAAAGGGCCGTCCTCAGTTAAAATCAGTAGACTGTTGACCAAAACTGTAGTATGATACCTTCTCCTAAAAAATGACATTGCCTTTAAAAAACAGATAAAGGAAGCAAGTGTTGGTGAAGATATAGAAAAAAAGGAAGCCTTTGCCTCCTATGCGTGTGGTATAGAAATATCTAAAATTATTTAAAGTGAACTTGCCTATTAATATATACATAAATTAGCCAGGTGGTGGTGGCACATGGCTTTAATCCCAGCACTCAGGAGGCAGAAGCAAATGGATCTCTGTGAGTTCGAGACCAGCCTGGTCTACAAGAGATAGTTCCAGGACAGACTCCAAAGCTACAGGGAAACCCTGTCTCGAAAAATAAAATATAATAAAATGAATATATACCTAAATAAAGTAGATAAACACATTCATTAACATATCAATTTGTTTCACCATTGCTATGGTATAACCAAAAGAAACATGGAGTTGTTATTTTACTTATAGTTGCATGTCACAGGCCATCACAAATTTAAGCAAATTCAGGAACTCGGGGTTTGAGCATGGAGACTGGAAATAGGTACAGAACATGGAAGAACTAATCTTATTGACTAATTCTAAGGCTTAAATTCAATTGTCATTCTTTTGGCTTACCTTTGTTTTTTAATTTTTTTATTTAAAAGGTTTCTAAAAATCATTTTGTGATGTGGTATGTTATTCTGCATATGTGTTGCTTTTACTGGTTACTAAATAAAGCTTTTCTGGGCATTGTCTTAGCAGAGTATAACCAGGCAGGAAATCCAAACAGAAAGAAAAAGAGAGAGAGTAGGTGCAATCAGGAAGACAGGGTGTAGCCACAAAGAAGAAAGATGCCTATGGGAGCTGGCTGGAACCTTGTTGGTAGGCCATGATCTCATGGTGATACACAGATTAATAGAGATGGGTTAAGGGTTAATTTAAGATATAAGAGCAATCTGCCAATATGCCTAAGTGATTGGCCAAGCAGTGTTTTAATTAATACAATTTCAGAGTGATTATTTCAGGTCTTGGTGGCTGGGTACGAACAAGCAGCCTCTGCCAACAGAATGGCTCTAACATGGCTGACTATACCCACATACAACCAGGGAGATCTTGGAAAGAAAGGAATTCTAGACAGAAAAGAACAGAGTTTAGTGCAGCTTCTTGTTAACCACATTTTTTTTTTCGGATGGGCTCTGCTTGCTGGTAGCAAACTGGGGTGCCACAGCTCCTTTAAGAGAGGTCTTCCTGATTTAGTCAGCATTGGCAGCAAAGACTAACTGGCTTTTTTAGGGGAGGGTTTCCTGGTTCATGCTAGTTGCACCAACAGCTCTGGCTCATTCATGAGACAACCGTTTCAATGGGGTTTGTGAGCAGAATGCTACATGAACATAGACCTGCTGTGTGCCTGGAAATGGGACTATGAGCATGGCTTGCAGAGCTGGCCCTGAACAGACATCTGCCATGTTGGACTGGGCACAGCATGCCTTAGTCCTAGCCATGGTGTTTAGCATTTTAAGCAGTATCCTGGACACAAAAGGATTACAGATACACAATAGGACAGATTCAGAAATAAAAGACACGTAAATGAGACACAGTGTGTTCAAAAACATGTATGTAGGCTTGGGAGAGAGAGAGAAAAAGGATATAGATGGATATATATATATATATATATATATATATATGGTTTTAAAAAATAAAACAAAGTCTCTAAAGAAACAGAGTAATGAAAAATAAGCCATATAAAGGCAGAATATATACAGAGAGTCTGGATTATGCATATTATTGTGTTTTCTTTGACACAATAATAAGTTAGCAATATGGTTAAGTGATTGGCCAAGCAGTATTGCAATTAATATAGTTTCTATGTGATTATTTGGGTCTGGGTGGCCCGGAACAACAAGCAGCCTCCATCTACAATTTTACATACAAATCAGTTCATCCTCCCTCATCTCCTCCCACTCCAATCCACCTACATGCATCCAACCCCCCATCCCTACTCAGAAAGGGCAGGGCCTTCCAATAGAAGTATACAAAGTCTGGCATATTAAACTGTGGCAGAACCAAACTTCTTTCCCCTGTATCGAGGCTGAACAAAGTATCCCTCCATAGGGAATGGGCTCTAAAAAGCCAGTGTATGTACCAGGGACAAAGCTTGGTCCCACTGCCAGTGGCCTTACAGATTGCCCAAGTCACAGAACTGCCACCCATATTCAGAGGGCCTAGCTTGATCCTTTGCAGGTTCTCTATCAGTCCTTAGTCAGAGAGCTCCCACTACCTTGGGTTAGCTGTCTATGTAGGTTTCCCCAGCATGATCTTGACCCCTTTGCTCATATTATCCCTCCTCCAATTCTTAGACTGGTCTTCCCAGTGCTTAGCTGTGGATCTCTGCATCTGTTTCCATAAGTGAGTGGATGAAGGTTCTGTGATGACAATTAGGGTAGTCATCAATCTGATTACAGGGGAAAGACAGTTCAGATACCCTCTCATCATTGCTAGGAGTCTTAGCTGAGTCATCCTTGTGGATTCCTGGGAGTTTCAATTGCTATTTTATATAGCCTGAGGCCTCCTATCCACAGTAGACTGGGGCCTCTATATCAGTTTGTAATCAGAAAAATGTCCCAGAGACAGCTTTCTATTGGATTTGATAAAGCCAATTTCTCAACTGATATTCCATCTTCCTCTGTGTGTCAAGCTAACAACCAAGATCAACCATCATAATACCTATGCTACAGATATCAGCATTCCTTGCAGTCAGGAAATGAGAGAGAATTAAGTGGTCCATCATGATGAATGAATAAAGAATATTTTCAATCATTTAACAGAACAAATCTCTGTTCTTCATAACAATTTGGATAGAACTGCATATAATTGAGATAAATGAAAAAAATTGAAAGATGATCATCACATGGTTCCATTAATTGTGGAGTATGAAAATGACTAAATAGAAGTTAAGAGGAAATAATGGTAGTTATCAGATTCAAGAGGAATGCATGTAATAGAAGAATAGAATATATTAGGAAAACCAAATTATAGTTAGAAGCAAGAAGCTAAAATGGGAACTTTGCATTCAAATAGTCATCTTCTGGACCCCTAAAAGCTAATTTATCATTCAAGTGTTAGAGTCCCATAGAAATGTATAATGTGCTACATATTTTAAATATCTAAACACAGAGGTTTTACCAGTAAAGAAATTGTAACCATTTGAAGACAGGTATGCATGTGCTGTATTTACTTATTAGTTAGCACTGAGTAACATTCTGGGGTCAATAGGTTCAATGGTGAAGGAAATGTGTCCTAATTGTCCTTAGTGCATCTTTCTGTCTTACACACACTAAATACATTAAATTATTTATGGAGTACAAAGCATTACACATGAACCCAAGGCAGGTTTTAAGACCAGTCTTAGACCATAGTCAGACACCACAGGGAAGTTTCAATGAACAGGAAAGGGAAGCACTGAAGTTGAAGAAGGACCTGCCACACACACCCTTTAGCAGGCAAAGACTGAAAAGAGTTGAAGAGACAACTTGCATATGGAGGGAAGGATGAGGAGAGACAAGCAAGGCAAATCCCACAGAAAACAGGATTTCAAATCTTACAGGAAGGAGGACAGATTCCATTTTTAGAGAAATAAGAAACACCCAAATATTTGGAGGACTGTTTAGAATGGCTTTTACTCTTATTTTTAACTCACAAATACTGTGATGGTAGCCCAAATAGTAGGACTATATCCATAGGATTATTTTATAAAATGGAGGCAAGAATGATTTCTAAAGTACTAAATATCTCCTTATTCTTTTTACCCTTTTTATTAAAAAATTATTTTATTTTCTCACATAATATATCCTGAGTATGGTTTCCCTCTGTATTTTGCTCCAGTTGCCTCCATATCTCCCCCCTCCCATCCACATCCATCCCTTTCTGCCTCTCATTAGAAAATAAGGATGTTTTTAAGGGATAATAGCAAAATAAAATAAAATACATAAAAGTAACATTAAAAACAACAAAAATCAAAGAAGGGAAAGACCTTGAGAGAAAGCACAAGAATCAGACTTACACGTTAGCTCACTAAGTACTCCCATAAAAGCACTAAACTGGAAGTCATAATGCATATACAAAGGACCTGATGCAGATTTGTGCAGGCCCTGTGCTTGCTGCCACAGTCTCTTCCAGTTATTCATCTGAGCAATGCTCATGTTGATTTAGAGAGCCTTTTTTTCTTGTCTTCTCCATCCTCTCTGCCTCTAATAATTTTCTACCTCTTCTTTTCCAGGGTTCTCTGAGCCCGAAAGGGAGGGATTTGATGGAGAAACCCTGTTTAGAAGTGTGTATCCTAAGGTCTCTCACTTTGTGCCTCCTGTCTATCTATAGATCTTTGTGTTCCCATCTGCTGCAGGAGGAAGTTTCTCTGCTGATGGCTGGGCAAGCTGTATTATGCTATGTTGGGAGGCTCTGGTGGTTTCAGATTGTAGTCTAAGAGGGCCTGCCCAACAACATTCTTAAAGTTTGGTCACATGTAGGACTTTGTCCCCAGCAAGGCTTTGTCCTATTCTTTATGTGCCCTTATTTGGAGGATGTCTCTAGGTCTGATTGCCTGAATTATCTCAAAGATGAATCTTTCCTGCAAATGCTCTTCCTCTGATGTCCACATGATAACTATGTTAATGCTCTAGTCATTTTAATATGACTGGGCTTCTGTTAAACCGACTATGAAATAGGAGAAAGCCACTTAATGCAAATTAGAGTTTGCCATTAGACCAGCCTCACAGTCTCAGTGGGTGCGCCCACTCCTTGCAGTCCTGACTTCCTTGCTCATGTTCTTCCTCCTTCATTTGGGCCTTGGGAGCTCAGTCCTGCATTCCAGTGTGGGTCTCTGTCTCTATATCCCTCCATCTCCAGATGAAGCTTCTATGGTGATATGCAAGATATTCATCAGTATGGCTATAGGAAAGGGCCATTTCAGGCTCCCTCTCCTCAGCTGCCCAAGGAACTAGCTGTGGACATCTCCATGGATACCTGGGACCCCCTCTAGAGTGAAGTCTCTTGCCACCAAGGCCAGCGCCACCTGGACTGAAAAAACATGGGATCAAACCAGATTCTCTGAACATGTCAGACAATGAAGGCTGACTGAGAAGCCAAGAACATTGGCACTGGGTTTCGATCCTACCGCATGTACTGGCTTTTGCGGAGCCTAGTCTGTTTAGATGCGCACCTTCCTGGACCCAGATGGAGTGGGTTGGACCTTGGACTTCCCACAAGGCAGTGAACCCTGACTGCTCCTTGGACTGGCAAGGGAGGGGGAGGGGAGTTAAGGGAGGGAGAGGAAATTTAAAGTTAAATAAAAAAAAAGAAAAAATGAAAAAAAAATAGAGTTTGCCCACAGGCTTCCCAATCCTATGTATTTTCTATATTCTGGAATGAAGTTGAGTTGTCTCACTGAAGTCATCTTCCAGAGGTCTATCTCTGTGGTATTTACAGATGTCAAAAACCTGTTCCCCTCTTCTGTGCCCTCCACCTTCATAAACCAATGACCAATGGTCCCCGAGAAAGAAGAAGACTCACAATGTTACATTAATTATTCTTTTTAACACTCTAAATAACAGAACATCCTCCAACACCAAAGGTAGCTTGCATTTGAAATCAATACCCAATTAAATCTGAGCTCAAATTTGGTATTTCCTGAATATATTTGGCATCATCCCCTTGATTCTCACTTGCCAAAATAAATATGTAGGCAGAAGTGAATAATTTACTTCATCTGTAAGCCATCAATGGAATAGTCTTATTTCAAACTTCCAATAACTTACAAAATTTGAAATTAAATATTCATAGGTAGGTGTCATACATCCATTATTTGGTATAAGCCTTGGATGAATTGTACCATAATGCAGTAAGGATTTTCTAATGCAAGAATGGGATAAGCTGTACTTTAATTCATGCTTTCACTGGGCACTCTGAAATTAAATATAAAGCAATGGTTTTCCCAAAGAGGTCCACTATGAGAATATTAGGGTGTTTTTAATTAGTCTTCATCAGCAGGGTGGGTTTACCTATGTGATTGTCCATGTGAAATGCATATAAATCCTGGAGGATCACTCATGAATTTAAATCAGAATGCTCATCAGCTAAATGTTGGCAAGGTGAAAGATAAAAGCCAGTGAAGGTCCTTCCCAGCCTGTGTCACTAATGATAAACAGTATTAACTGCTTCTGTAGGCACTAATGCTGCTATCTTGGGAACACAGGCAGCTACCATGAGAACGTTACAGTTCCGCTAATCATACTTTTGTTTGTCACAAAATACCAAACAAAATCTCAACAAGGAAACAGTAAATAATAGAAGTTTGGAATGAAATAAGGTCACATAAATATGTGGATCTCTAAATATCTGGTGCATTCCTCATTAAAAATCATGCTCATTATTGAAGCATTTTATTATAGGTAAGGACAAAAATCCAAACAGAATAATAGAAAATTTAGTGAAACATGAATGGATTCATTAGAGAGCATCTCTTGTCTAAAGAGATCGTGAATTCAGTCTGTGTTTTAATACTACAAAATATTTATGTGAACAAAGGATGCTGTTTACAGAAATTAGCATTTCAAAATTGGATATTAGCAATAATTTATTTCTTCTAGTTCATTTAAAATCTTCCTTTGTGGTATTATATCTCTTGTGTAAATACTTTCAGGAAATTCTATTGCTTATAATTTGGAATGCAAAACATTCATTATTGAGTAAATTTTAAGGTGTGTTCCACAAATTAAGAAAAGTCAAGACATTTCTATATCTAATATAGTAACAATTTTTTTATTCCCTTCAAAACATGACAAAATTATCTATTGTCCTAAGAAAACATACAGAAATTCAAAATAATGTACACTTTTAAAAATCCTAAAATTTGTCTTGAGCACTACATAATATTTAGTTACTTCTCAGCACTGTAAGAACTATTAAGAGCTATTACATGCCCAAATTATTCACAGTTTCTATTATGTTCAATGGCCTAATTTCTTGCTAGAGTTTTCCTTCTTAGGTAACATGTTTTACTCCAATTTTCTACTTCCACTACATTTCCAATGAGATTAATAAAATGATTTTTCAGGAAATTCGAATTAATCAACCAATTAGTTAACTCTGCTACTAATTATATAAAACCTTGTCTTGTGGTCCCTGCTGTGTGATTGCTTTCAAATGTTACATGGTGACTTCAGTTACTAAATTTCAATGAGGGAATTGTTAGTAGTGCTTTGTTAAATCTCAAGGGCAGCTAAATGGCATGCATACAATTTAAAAGACATGTATGACCAGCCAGATCACGCCCTTTAAGTCTGCAAAACTCTCTGATGAGAATTATCCTCATAAAAAAATCTTATGTTTACTTTGACCGATGTCAGTTTTGGTTCCTATAAAGCACTGTGACACTAGGACCTATTTTCTAAAGTTGATTTGCAGAGCAAATTACATAAAATATATGAGCTTGTTAGAGTAAAAATTGAATACATTATGCACGCAGTGATTGGCTTAGTATATTTAAATGGGTCACTTTAGGAATGGTTATTGGGGTAGGGGTATATAAAATAACAAGGGAATATACTGACTACATTTATTTAACTATTGTGAAAATAGCACATAAATAGCACATAAAAACATATACTATTTAGGATACTAAATATTTTATAGTGTAGAAGGATAATATACTAAATTATAAGGACAAAAAATTGAGGACCAAGTTTTGTAATTTTTTAAGTTAAATCAGAGAGAAAAATTTGCACATTCAGGTTTAGTAGGCCTAAAATTAGCTCAATGGTTATCTGATTCTAAATATGTTTTTTGCTGTTATTATCACCTTTTATATTTAAGTTATATGTGTATTGTATTTATTATAAACTTTGGTTAGAACAATATAGATTGGGTTGTAAAACTCAATTCAATCACAAAGAGTAATATGAATTTTGCAGAGAATTTTGCTCATCTGACCTTAAATTTCCCATCATACAAAATGTGGAATCTATATAAGGAAAGACTAAGAGATGAGGACAAATTCTGTGTTGCACAGATACTACCGCACACTCCTCAGAGGACTGCTATTTTGCTGCTTCACAGGTAGGGGAAAGAAAAGAAAGTTCAAAGATTGGTTAATTTTCATCAAAATAGCTACTGTGTGTCACACTGACTGTACAAACACACACACACACACAAACATACACAGTCACACTTTTAAGAAGAATTAGACAAGCACTTGGGTCTAATTTTGTGTTCTTTCTCTTTAAAAAATAACACTTTTTTGTTTGTTTGTTTTCAGGGCTCTATTTGATTGAATTGCCTTCATGTAGAATCAAGATATTTCAAAATTCCGCTTTACAATTTCAATTTTTAAAATAAAAAAGTATTGAAGTCACTACCAAAACTGACTGAGAAGGGAAAAAAAAGAACACATGAGAAGAGAAATAAATGAAAACATTTTAGAATGTTGTTTCTCTTTGGTAATATTAGTATTAAAAATTTAAGCATAAAAGTCACTTGATATTGACTGTTTCAGAGCAATGCACCGAAACTTCTAGAATGCAACGGTTCACATCTGTGCAATATGTGAGGAGGCAATATAAATGTAGGTTTACCATTGTTAGCTGCCCTTTTCCCAATTTGTACCTATTCTCATTCTTGAGATATCAATTACTTATCCTATTACCACAGGGAAAGTTAAAACTACACGTAAGAAAATATCTGAAAATAGTACTAATTCACATAGTGCTAACCGACGCTTCTGTAATCATTGTGTCGAAAATCTGAAGTGCCACTTCCAACACTGTACTTTTTGCTCTTCCCTGTAACTATTGTTGAAGATAAAATTAGATCATCAGAAGCCAGTGGTCTGTGAAGGACACAATGTCTCTCTATCACAACTGAACAATTGTTAGTCATGTACAACTCTCAAGCTTAGCACTGAAAAGTTATGAGCATTCAGAAGTTCTAGTCACACACAAAATTCAGTTGATAATAGCTTTATTAATTGCAATAAAAGTATTGAAGATGTGTCTTTGCTATGAAGATAGGAAAAGATGCATAACTTATTTTTGTGGAAAATATGTGTTCTTATTTCAATTATTTTTTATCTTATTTCCTATATATCCCGCAGGATATGAATTTATTGATCCCATACTAAGTTCTAGGCAATTGCCTGGGTACAAATGATGTAATTGTAAATATGTTTGGTCACTTTTGTGGGACCACATAGAACATTAGAGAATAGATGTTACAAGATGACAATGCTCTATGATCATTACAGGTCATGTAGAAAGACTGGGATCACTAGTTCTCGTATCATTCATATTAATATGCAAGATTCTGGAACCTTGAAAATTCAT